>NC_133874.1:4132598-4257326 GCF_044706935.1 Curcuma longa
TGCAATAGTGCTAAAATTTTTAATAAACCTATGATAGAATGAATCTAAGCCATGAAAACTTCGGATATCATGAAGAGATATAGGGATTAGTCAACTTAGAATAGCTTCAATTTTATCCTCATCCATCCTGATGCCATCCGAGGAAATAACATAGCCTAAGAAAACCAGAGCCATCGGTGAAGAAATAACATTTGTTCAAATTAGCATATAACTTTTGCTCCCGTAATACTTCAAAAACTTGTCGAAGATGTTCCAAATGTTCTTCTAGGTTAGAACTGTACACAAGAATGATCATCAAAGTAGACAACAACAAATTTCCCAATGAATGGTTTAAAGACATGATTCATAAGCTCGCATAAAAGTAGGAGCATTAGAAAGACCGAATGGCATAACCAACCATTCATAAAGACCATCCCTTGTTTTGAAGGCATATTTCCATTCATCTCCCCATCTCATACGAATTTGATGATAACCACTGCGAAGATCAATTTTGGAACTAATCTTGAACCCATGAAATTGGTCAAAAAGATCATCAAGGTGGGGAATAGGAAAGCGATATTG
Source organism: Curcuma longa (assembly GCF_044706935.1). NCBI lineage: Eukaryota > Viridiplantae > Streptophyta > Magnoliopsida > Zingiberales > Zingiberaceae > Curcuma > Curcuma longa. The sequence continues at coordinate 4,133,160 of NC_133874.1, forward strand.
TAATAGTGATTTTGTTCACCGCTCTACTATCAATGCACATGCGCTATGACCCATCTTTCTTCAGTACAAGAAGGGCTCGGACAGCACAAGGGCTCTTGCTTTCTTGGACAAGACGTTTAGCCAAAAGGTCCTCAACTTATCTTTGTGATGTCTTCATGCAAGTTAGGGCTCGTTCTATAGGCTACTTTGTTTGAAATTGAAGTGTCGAGGACTAAATTAATGCAATGTTGAATATTTCGCATTAGAGGGAGCCCCTGGGGGAATTTCTTTAGGCACCACATCTTGAAATTCTTGGAGAAGAGGCTGAACTTGTGAAAGGACAACATGACCTTCATTCTCTTCCAAAACTACCAATGCATATGCTTCAACAAATTCACAAATTGCCTTTTCCACTTGAGACTTGGAAAATAAAGTATTCCCATCCCCTTTTGAGGGTTTAGGATATTTTCCACCATAGTTGACCCCAAAATATTCTTCTCACCATCTTTAATCTTCAATTTCAGCTTCTCCATCATTGTAGTAGTTACAACATTCTCGCAACTTCCTCCATCAATGGTGACATTGCACACCTTACCATGAGAAGTACATCTAGTGTGAAAGATATTATTGCCAAGCCATCACTCGTCTTCAACATAAGTAGCATTGAGGCTACACCATACGACCAAAGATTCTCCATGATCTTCATAAGTAATCTCTCCTTCATCGTATTCATCGTAGATAGGTGCTGTCTCATAAGGTTCGTCCTCGTTTTCTTCCTCAACAAGAGAATAATCCTGCGATTTGGACAATCGTCACTAGAATCATCATCTTCATTACCATGAAATGAATTGAAACCCATTTCTTGATTTTCATAATCAGCCTCCGAATCATGACCCTCAATATTATGTTCCAAAGGTTCGCCTTGGGTGAGACATTGCTTGAGTTGTTGCACTTGTCTCTTTAAGTCATCCAACCCAATATCACAAAGGTCTCTTTGAAAGCTATAGGGTCATCACCATTTGGCCTTTGTCTTCTATGACCAACCATTGTGAACAAAAGCTCTGATACCAACTTGACACCAGAAAGTGTAGGAGAAATAGGAGATAATACAAGGCACTCTCAATCCTCACCACTCTAGGAAATCCACCAAAGAATTTAGAGAAATAACAAGAAGATAAATCTTGTAACAAACTTAAAAGCTCACAATATATTTTAATCTCGAAAATATCCTTCTCCAACAATACAAATGATGGCCCTTTATAGACGAGACTTGGAACAACTCTCCAAGATGAGTCAAACTATTTTAAATGAGATTTATATTTTCTAGGATCTCGAGAATGAAAGGTGCGTTTAACAATGAAACAAAATATGCAAAGACATTAAAGACTCATCATCTTGCAAGTACCAATAAAATCTTCAAGAATACCAAAAGCTAGTTGATCCTTTCCAATTCCCAAGTAGTATGTTAATCTTTAAATTTTCGAGTAAATTAGTCTTTCTTGAGAACTGTTACAAGTCTTTCTCGAGTAGATCTCTAACTTTCCCAAGCAGACTTCCAGCTTTCCCGAGTGGGTTCATCTTTCCCGAGCACTATTATAAAGGTTTCCCGAGTAACATGTCCATCTTAACAAACTTCAGTCAAAATGGTCATAAATTCCTGTAGGAATATTATTTTTGAGCGCCTTTTTTTTTTTGTTGAAAACTAGACATTCGTAACTTTCTAATGATATATGGCTTGCCTTGTAATTTGTTCCCAATAATAGCAAATTAATCTTTGAAGTTGTCATTAACATATGAGATGTCTTCTAGAAAGTTTCTGTCACATAGTGTCGGTGACAGAGTGAAGGTTAGAGGAAGGAGATGAAGTAAAGGAAAGAGATGAGCATCAAAGCATTGAAACATCGACACGATACCAAAATAATATTGTTCCAATCAAAGACTGAAAGTCAACACGGCTCAAGATTTTGAAACTTGTATGCCACAATCTCAGCTCTATTTTTCCAATGAGAAACCATCATGTAATGGCAGCGCTAACACCAATTGTCAACAATGAACAACGACCATGAACAGAAGTTCCTCCTTTAGAGATTCCTCAGTACTCATAAGACCCTTTTTGGGGCATATCCATTATAAGGGATTCTAGTCAAACGCTTTGATAAGTGAGGATCTATTGAGAAAGTGTTAGTTGTGTGTTATGTTGCCTTTGAGTAGTCCAGTTCGACATAGTTCTAATATGATGTATATGGGTGTATAATCATGATGCACACACTGTAACCAATATGGGGGGATAAAGGAACTACAAGGGAAATTATTCATCTTGAGTCATGAAAAGAGAGATGTGGTAAGTCATGTCTCATGTGTGCTATATTTTAGGTGTTGAATTAATATGGATCTTGTACTAATGTCTAAGGTTAGATTTTGACCTTGAGATAGGCATGTAGTGATGGCTTGCTTGAAACCCTAATCTAGCAGGAAATCTGATTTGTCTTATTCCCTCTCTTGCTTATGTTAGTTCGTTTATATTTTGATCCTTCATGTATTTCTTGCCATGATTACATAGACATGTCATGCTTATATTAAAATGTAATAAAATATTTTATGTATTTTATGGATAAATGTTCAGACTTATCATATATAGCATGTATTGACATGATTGTAAGATATACATAATATGCATTGGCATAGGGATTTGTTAGTATGTATTTGTATTGCATTGAGAGAGATATAAGTCAATCCATAGTGACATGCATTTGTGCACCTAGTTTGGTTGCATATGATCAGGTTGGAGCTAAGACATTGTAGAGAGTCTTCATTAGTGATATATTTTGGTCTACGAAAACAATATCTTATCGATCTCTAGCAGTAGATCATAGATCTCGAACATATCGTCTTTGACTGTTATACATTTCAAGCAATAGTAAAGTTGTCATATGATCTGGAAGTCACGAGTTCGAGTCACAAAAACAACCTCTTGCAATGCCAGGTAAGACTGTGTACGATAGATCCAATGTGGTTCAATCCTTCCCCGGGACCTTGCATTGGCGGTAGCTTCGTGCACCGAACTACCCTTTTACTGTTATGCCTTTCCAGTTTAACAAAAGATCAAGAATTGGATTTCATGATGGAGCAATTTCATAAACAATCATTTATGGTGTTGAACATGAAATTATATATCTAGAGTACCCTTTGTTGAGCGGCATCCTACCACTATAGACAAAACACTGCATGCATCTTCAATATTTAATAAAAATTCTTTCGTTTCATATTTGAGGCTCTCCTAATAAACATTTTCCTGCTGACAGTTCTGTACTTCTGTACTTGCCTCCAGATCAGCCAATGACTAACTGAAGAGGAGCAAGGCAAATCATTAGACATGCTCTTAGTGTTGTTGCTCAATGGCTGGAGTTGGTGATTTGCAGTGCATTTTTGGCTGTCTGTCAATTTGTTACACATTTACCCTTTTTCATAGTAATATTTATGAGATATAGTTTATTATAAACTTTTTAAAGTTTTCCTTTATACTTCAAGTCTAAATGTATGGTCTGGAAGTTTCAAAAAAAATAATCAATATAGGACTAGTAGCTATATGCAATGATAATGCTAAAAGAGGAAACAATATGGATTGAAGTATTTGATTCAACTGGGTGAGAAGCCTATAATAGACACCCATACACTCAGTTTGAGGCAATTTTACTTGAGAACAATTAGTGGTGGATCTATAAATTTCTGAAGTGGCAGTGGATCATCATGTGGTGCTGAAGAAGGATATCAATACTTTTTCCAGCATCAATAGCGAGAAGATTGATATGACTACAGTAGTGGAAAATGAAGTCCGACCACACCCTTATCCACCATGACCTATTCCATGTCCTATGTCTAGACTACAATGAGAAGCACATGTGAGAATTGATCATTTATTGGAGGAAAAGTAGCCAGGAACCAATCACACAAAGTACATACAAATGAGGAATTCAATAGTACTTGGCCATCGAAAAAAAAATAACCACCCTGCAAAGAAAGACGAAGACCAGGCAAGAACTTGGCAGCAACAAAAGCATGACTCTGTGCCATATGACTGATAAGCAGGAAATGGTTGATACTGAGCCAGTTCAATTCATTCTCTTTCAGAGTAGTTCTGAACAGAAAAACTGCCTTGTTGCATAGTGTAATATGATGAGAAGGCATACAGTCAAGAAACATCAATCTTGATGAAGAAAATGTCATTAAATCTTCACATATGTATGCTGTCACTGGAAGACATGAGTCATTCATAAAGGAGGCCAAGGAGAAGCCACATCCAGGAAGCAACGAGTGGTGACTATTCAGAAAAGAATATTTGCTGGTAAGGGAGGCTTAATGGGAGCCAGGAATCTGGCATCAGAAACAAATCTTGAAGAGAAGATAGAGAAAAAGTACAGGAAACTGAAACTGAGGAAGAGAAACCTTTCAGTAGAGAGAGGAATAAACAAAAGAGAAATGGGATAGGACTTCTTTGGGATAGAGAAGCCTTCACTATGATATCTCATCTCATTATCAATAAATTTCTACTATTTGGCACAAGATAGCATTTTAATCCTTGGAATGGAACCCCCTCAAATAGCAAGACTAATTAAACTAACTACTTGATCTAACAACAAAGACAGGAACTGTATGGATCTTATCCTGCCTTTAAACCCTATGTTGATGTTTTATGTTGGTTCGTGGAGCTAATGTTAGAGGCATTAGATTAATACCTTTATTGGTTTCTAGTGGGCTAGTCCCACATAAGTTCTTGGTTTAGAGGTTTAATATGAGTCTATATGCCTATGTAAAATTATTCCATTACTAATCAATATTATATTTTTGTTAGAAAAATCTACATGGTACCAGAACACCATACACATCCTTTGTATTCTCTTTTATCCACATCTTGTTTGTTCCTAGTAGTACACTGACCAGCTACCAATAACCACTGCACTCATCAAGATGTGCACTGTATCACCAGCCACCAAGTGCAACACTCACTTGTGACTCCACCTCCATACAGATACCATCTAGGTGATCTCATACAGCTAAATCCACACAATTTCCTCCAAATCTTTTTCAGCTTAGAACTTCTCCACCCAGCAGCACTTATCTAGACGTGATGGCCTCTTTGCGGGATGATCTGCCTTAGACTTTTCAGGCAGATTTTTTTCATAAATCTGCCTCACTTCCATTGCCTATATATGCCACCACCCATGCATCCACTATGCCATCACCTTCCCGTATGCCATCAACTGAGTGTTGCACTGTAGCACCAGCCACCAAGTGCAACACTCGTGACTCCACCTCCATACAGATACCATCTAGGTGATCTCATACAGCTAAATCCACACAATTTCCTCCAAATCTTTTTCAGCTTAGATCTTCTCCACCAAGCAGCACTTATCTAGACGTGATGATCTCTTTGCGGGATGATCTGCCTTAGACTTTTCAGGCAAATTATTTTCATAAATCTGCCTCACTTCCATTGCCTGTATATGCCACCACCCATGCATCCACTATGCAGTCACCTTCCCGTATGCCATCAACTGACTCCTGGCCACATGAAGAACTCCCAGCGATTTATGCACACCTATATTTGGATATCACTCAGCTCCACCTAACTCTATGTTGTGTCCTCAGTGACCCAACTGTTGGCAAGTTCCTCTCTACAAATGTGCATTCTTCTCCACATAAAGAACTGAAGTTGGTCAGATCTGCAAGACCCGGTAGTTGCGACCATTCCTCTTATGGCACTCCTTTCCTTGCAAGCAGACACAATATCCACAGCTTAGATTTAGTCTTTGTTTGGCCACTGTCTCCTTCAACAAGCCAACCTGACCAGACTTCCACCTGTCAACAACTAACAAGATGGGACTCCTCCGATGACAAATCTGCACAGAAGTTCTTGCCTGTTTGCTTCATAGGTTGCTCTAGATACCAAATCAAAGAAAAGGTCAGTGGCCAGACAACAACAACATTGCTGCCAGCCCTTATTTCCCTCTTCTTGCTGTTACACCTATGAACAAGAAGGAATGTTTGCTCTTCGTTCAATGATGCATCCATGAGCAATTAGAACTGTGCTTCCAAGAACATAACCCATCTACTTTATCCAGAACTCATCATTCTGGTTTATCAGTATCAGGTGCCCTCATCTTTATTTTTTAATTTCAACAACACTCATCAACCTTCTTCTTTGTTTTCTTAGTACTCTGTCTTCCTCTTCAATGAAAGCTTCTTACATTGTTGATCCTCTTCTTGCATCCCCTTTAGTAACTTGTCTTCCTTTGGAGTTTGACTCTATTCTATGTTGAATATGCACCACCTAAAAGTCAATGAAGACCTATGTTGCAAAGTTAGCTAGCAGTCTAAGTATGCTTCAAATTTCCAGTGAAGCCCTAATTAGAGACAATATATTGTTCTCATGTTACTATATCTAGGACAAGGTCAAACTACAATATCTATCTTTCTAGTACAGAGATTAGTTCCTAAAAATTGAAATCTCTCTTTATTCTCATTTCACTTCATCTTTTCTCTATCTATGTTCTCACTCTGTCAACACATTGATTGAGGTAGAAGACATAGCTGTGGGCTCAAAGAGATTGTTGGTTGCATGCTCCGTAACTTAAATTTTGTTTCTATGTGTGAATATTATGCTTTTTTTGTTATGGTCGTGTCTTGGTCTACATTTTTTATTCATATAACAACTTGGACATTGATAGTATCTAAAAAATTAAATTTTGTTTTGTGTCAATTAGCATGAGTAAAATTTTTCATTTCACCCCCCTAACCAACACGCAAGAAGGCATGAGGAGCCACCGACACAACTACAAGAACTATGAGTCTCCTTCCTCCACTAGCGATGAAGAAGACTAGAGTACTAGGGTTCTGTAGCGAGCAAGGCTTTTTCAAAGAATGTGGTATGCCTCTTCCATGTCTTTCTCTACCTTGTTTGTCTCCTTTACCTTGTACTCCTCTTTCTCTGCCTCCTCTGTTGCTACAATAGACCTCTGGTCAAAGTTGACCAGGTTGACTAAACTCGACTGACCAAGCTCGAGTTCGCTCGAGTTGAGTTTTGATGTTTGATCAATATGTTTGTTGATGAGATCGAGATGTCAAGGAGAGTTTGTTAGAGAGGGAGATTGTCAATGCAATTGACCTCAGGTCATGGTTGACCGGATACTTAACGGTTGGAAGTCCAAAAGATAGTTAACATGAGAGGCAAAGTCCAAGTGGATCATAAAGGATCAGACACTTTCTATTTGTATCTTTGTTTTGTTTTATGTTGCTTTGTAAAGAATAGGAAGTTTCTTCACCTCCAAAAGATCGCTAGCAAGGAGAAAGTTACTGAGTATTGTTAAGACTAAGTTGTGGAGTAAGAACTAGGGTTCCAAACCACATAAAATCTCGTGTCATTTTTGTTTCTTGTATTTATTTCTGCTGCGTACTAATTCACCCCCCCCCCTCTAGCGACGTCAACGGTTCCAACATCATCATCCTCCTTCGGTCATTTGCCTCCTCTTCGTCTTCCTCCTTTGTTGATCCTCTTCCTCCGCCTCCTTCTTGGAGCAACCAACACCCAACTGAACTAGAACAAACAATGATATCCCAATACAATATCCTTTAGTATCTAGTTGAAACTCCAAATTGGGTTAAACTTGAAACCTTGATAGTATCTATGATTTAGTTTAAGGAATGTTAAAGGTACATTGATCTGGTTATTTGTTTAGTTAGCTTAGAACTCATATTGGTAGTTCTAGGTTTAGTGTTTTATTATGAGTCTACATAGACCATTATTTCATTATTAAGCAACATAACATTTTATTAAAAATATATATCTACAGCTAACGCATTCTGTCATCTTTTTCCATCTTTCCATCATATTCATCTAGACTTGAGCATTGACATTGTTATGCTTAAAGAGTTGTAATGAGAATTTGAATTTAATCCAAAAGGCACATATGTCTAAAAAATTGTCCTACTCAAAGTAGGAGGGTTCCGCTTTTGATTGAAACTGACTAGCATGGACTTGACATGTCAAGATATTAGAGATGTTGGAATTAGATTGGTAAAAAAAATAGATAGATAATAAAATGTAAACTTTTACACGAGATTCTCTTTTAGTTGTTGGTATGTTTGTATCGTTATGTAACTCATAAAGCATGTGATTAGAGAAAGGGCTTGTTATGTTTGTCACTGAAGAAGAAAAACAAAGATGGTTTCTGCATCCAAACCAAGGATATTTTATCAAGGAAGAGCTATACAATATAATGTCATAACTCGAACTCATACGATAGTAGATATGTGATATGGAAACCATTGCAGAACGTGGTATCTAGTGGCCAGGTCCATTAGCCACTCAATCACAAAAGGAATACACCTTGAAAAAAAAAGGAAAAAAAATAAACGGAATTGAATATACACATACCATGTGATATTCATAAATGCAGTAACTACCTAAGCTTCCTGAGGGCAAATCAAGAGGATATCCTGTTTGAATGAAAATCTATACAAAAACCAAACTTAATCAGTTTACCATTTTAAAAATAAAAATAAAAAAGTAATACTATAAGTATAATGAGCCAATTGCAATGAATTTAGCACCTCAGGATTTTTCTCCATTTCTGCCGTAAGTGCTCCTATTGACCCCGGATGAAGCCTGACATCGTCATCTAGAAACAAGACATACTTGCTTTCTTTATGCATCCTTTCTACACCAATCTGCAATAAAATTGCATGATTTTAAACAGTGCTGTGCTTGATTTTATCGCCTTAGATGTAAACAGCAATAGATGTGAAATTAACTGCAAGAAGTAATTTTGACAATGATCCAAGATGCTAAGCATAATGTATACCACATTGAATTTAGGAAATAGTAAAAAGACTTTGATAACATAAAATTTGAAATATTAAAAATTATTTTAAAAAACAATCAATCGATTTTGATAACAAACATACTTGTTTAGTATGGTTTTCACACTATGAAAACCTTTTTGCTCATTGAGTAGCAAAATTTTTCTTAGATTTCCTTCAGTAAAGTAGCAGCGCATTGTCAAAAAAACTATGGATAAACCTGTAGCCCATATGAACATGGTGCCAAAAAAATAAAAATAAAAATATTTGAACAGCAGTTGACAATGTTAGTTAATGCAGTACTAAACTGCCACAAGAAAGGCAGTCTTATTTGAAACATTATTAGGATCATGATTTTCTCAAATAAAATGCATTCGCTGATAGAGTTTTCAACCATCTTTTTTCACCCATCATCTGAAAAATGATGCAATATATATATATATATATATATATATATATATATAAAGGAGAAAGGAGATACAGATGTAGAGACTCTTTAATTTTGTCTGAGATCAAAGCTAGTGTAGTGGATCAGTTCTGTACAGCAATGGCTCGTTCACTGGAAAGGTAAGAAACTAGAATGGAACTCTAGAGAGATTTCACATGTTCCTTTCATTAACTTTCATCCATAAATTTCAATACAAACTACCAATATAATGATTTGCTCCTACAATTTCTTCACACATATCAGAGTGTAAGGTGAATAGCTGATTAAAGAGGTTAGTTTTTCAGTTCCAACTGACTCAAATATCCATATTAGAACTTCTTAAATAAAACTTGTAGGATACCTCTTATGAAAACTTGTCAAATAGGGTACTTCCCTCATTCTCAAACTTCTATTATTCCTCGATCCTTACTTCCTAGCTCTAATAAGGTAAATTTCCACAAAGATCTGCAAATCTAGGAGTATTGTGGTACCCCAATATTAGATAAGTGGGAAGGTAGAAGGAATTTTCATCAGTTCAGTCCATCCAGAAAACCAATGTGCCCATTAAAAAATAAAAAGGGTAGAAGGAAATCATTGTGATTTATTTTTTTAGCTTTGTTGGTTTCTTATCCATGACTCAGACAAAGCTACTCAAAATGACCAAATTTTTAGGCTCTCATCAATATCTCAAAATTTTAATTATGAACCACTTGCAATATTTTAGGCTCAACTTTGGCTCACTTATTAACATGATGAAAGATGCAAGCCATTGAGAACAAGAAGAAAAACAAATCATGAAGCTTCATAGATGAATAGCATGGATAATCTAGCCTCCATATCTGCTCAAAGTTATGAACTACTGTGAAGCGAGAAGTGAATGTGAGACAAGGATAATAAGACTGGATGAAAAAAAAAATGTGTGCAAGCAACCATAAGCATCACTGAAAAATGTTAGAGAGCAACAAAAATTCCACATGGAACAAAATTATGGAACTTGAACAACCTATATCTTCTCTTATTGAGCTTTAGAATCAGCACTTATCAGTTATTAGATCTACTGTACATGACTCTCCATATGTTTCCTCTTTTTTACTTTGCAAGCTTCAGGGTACGACATAGACGGATTCTTCCAAAATATAGCTTCATGTCACATGTCCTTGGGATCCATATATTATATCATCCTAACAAATTAAAGTTGTTTAGCAGAATCCTGGTAAATAACTAATCTGGAATGACACTTTGTGGGAAGTGGGATTGACATGCCAACAGATAGTCCAAAGCGTCACCCCCAATGACTAATCTTGGCATGATGAAGCTAGGACGAGTTTTTTTTTTCTTATAAAGAATATAGAGGAATTTGCATTACCAGATACATAGTTCCTTTAGCAATCAAAACAATCTGGAACTTTATTGGTGGTGTTTATAAGAAAGCAACTAGCAAAGTTGTGACAGCATTAGCATTTAGTTTTACTTAATTAACATTATGTTGTAAAGCAGCACAATAGTGGTCTTAACTCTTAAGAAAGTGAACCATAGCAATTAAAAGCAAACAAAAAAATCTTGCTTAAGGAGCAGTAATCCTTTGCAACAACATTTAAAATAATTTACATACTAACTGATTATGAATCTTTTGACTGCATGTTGAAGATAGGCCAGCTACAATAATCTTTGCATCAATAGAGTCCTGGAAATTAGTCATACATACAGAGAAAAGACTCAATAGCTAGAAACAGATCAATGATAAAATACACTTCTTATGAAGTTTAGGTGAACTTTTTACAAAACAATAGAACATAATAACATGCACCAGCATCACAAACTAAAAATTGCAACATGATAATCATAAATAAAAGTCATGTGCTAGAGTTTTGAATTTCAATGAGGTTTTACTAAATCAACGGAAGTTAATAGCATGCATCAATTACCATGAACTAGGAGGTGGAAAACTAATAATAGCAAATAAAAGATGATTTTTGAAGGCACTGGATGATAGAAGAAGCAAACCAATAAGAGAATTACCAGTATCTACAAAATGTCATAATTGTGTGTGCAACTGTGTTAAAAATTAGCAGGCTTATGACCCTATATTTCTTGACAAACTGAAAGATACATCTTTGAGTTTCTTCATAATTCCTCTCAAAGTTAAAACATACAACTTGTAGATGCTAAGACCTTTACATTTCATTAGTTGGTACTTAATGTTCATGTGAGACAGTGAGTTTTAGCTCAAAAATATTTAAGGAAAGAAGTGCTCTTAGCTTTCGCAGACAAAATACACAATGGTATACATCTACCTGAAATTCAGAAATGAGGGTAGACACAGCATGGTAAGCCGGGTCATCGGTACATTCAACTATGAAAAGAAACTCAAGAGATCCTCCATAGAGTGAAGTTATCTGCATTGAAGAATCTACTGATGACATTTCAATCTAGTGAAATTTAGTTCAAATGAAAGGAAAAGGATCTATAAATACACCATCAGATATCAGCTACCAAATATATATGCGCAAGTTTTGTAAGCTATGATTAGTATGCATAACATGTAGACCATAAAAATGATACTAACTCACTTGACTTCTCCAATTCTGCAAGTTATGTTCTCCAAAGCCTTTCAAAGGCATGATAACTGTGACTCTTGGCAACTTCACCTGAGCAGAATGCTCAAGATCATTAATATCTTCACATAGGAATGCAAAACTATTGCCATTGGTGATATTACGTGTCATTTGCCGTATAACTCTATTCCTGAGGGGAAAAAATCATGAATGAGCCTTCCTTGAATGAAATAAAAAAGCACATAGCCCATAATTTTAAGGTACTTTGGTAGGAAGTACCTGACACGAGCAGCAAAACACCATCCAAGGGCCAAGGTTAAGCAAATTATGCAACCCTATACACAAACAAGGGGAAAAAATGCTCTCATTTTATATAACATTACCATGTGAACAATTGATTATAGACCTCTGAATCAGGAACATGATCATATAACCATTACAAACAGCAACCAAGATTGGTAACACTTGTAAAACTAGCAGAGTATATATTATGTTTTCCCTTCACTGCTGAAGCTTTGGGAGAAATTGTAGCCAGTCTTGCTTGAACCCAATCGATGTGATTAATTAAAAAGGGAATATAGGCATAGTTAAGTTAATTTAATCCATGCATTCTGCTTGGACCTGACCAGTTAGTCCACCTACCCACAAAGTGTTAACGACATAAGAGTACAGATGAAGTCTTTCCGATAACCCACAAAGTGTTAACGACATAAGAGTACAGATGAAGTCTTTCCGATAATTCTAAGGTAGAGGACCTAGACTGTGAAGAACCAAACTGTTAACCAGTTTAAGGTTCAATTTTTAATCATGCAAAGGTATGAATTATGCTTTTTCGATATTCAATATTATACAGATTTAAACACACACACATTTCTTGGTAACAGCTTTAGTAACACTTTGTTGTACTGGAAAATCTTTGACCATTTCAATGATCTCAGAACAGTCTTTCACAAAATTTATGTCCTCAAACAAATAAGGATGTTGAATCTCTCCAGACTACATTCACCAAATCCCAATCCCCTCCAACCAATCGATGCACCAAATAACGATATTAATTTTCCCTGGAATTCGTTCCGCTGTTATGCATTGTCATCCTAATTGCTTCTGTACATAGTCTTCAATGTGTTCAAACTATCTGTTGAAGTTCTTTTGTCCTGATATTTACATCAAAGAGCCAGATTTTTCGGAGATTGTCTTTGTCAAGACAAATCCTGTCAATTTCAGACAAACCGACAATCATGTTGCCGATCAACAACCACTTGGGACTGAGCAATGCATTGAGCTATTAAATGGTACCAAATAAAACCACAAGACACCATGCTACCAAAAACAAGAGAACCAAAGAGAAAACACCAATTCCAGATGTAGGAAACAAAAATAAACTATCAAGATAAACAAAAAAGCATCTTTTTTTCGTGGTAGACCAAAAAAAGTATCTCATATCATCAAAGCCTCGTCTCCTTGAATCACTGTCGGAAGAACATGGGGGTTACACCATAGCGTATTATTTTCTCGGGATCGGGAAACAAAGAAGTCGAAAAGGCACTGAAGACCGACCAAACGTGCCCACCTGGATCTGGATGAACATGGCGAGGGGGCTACAGCAAGCTCTGCTCGCCGCGGCCAAGAGCGCGTCCAGAGAGTTCATCGCCACCATTTCTACGCGCGCTCCTCTTCCGTACAGGCCCGCAGCACAAGCACCAATCGCGTACGTCGGCTCTATGGAATCTGCATGCAAAGAGGAGGCCCTTCGTCCTCCGCCAGTCCTGGCGCCGCTCCTGTCTGTCCCGGAAACGAAAGGAAGGAAAGGAAGAGAAACCGCATAAATAAATAAACAACAGAAACGCGTACGCGAATTACGGCTACACACATTCGTACCCTCGCCTCACTTCCTCAATGACTTGTCATCCGGTAAGAAGTGGGACCCGCGGAGGCAAGACAATCGTGACAGACAGATTCCGTTTGTAGCTACTGGTCAACGTACTGAAGGAGGCGGTGTGCTGACACGTGTGCACATCGGACCGGAAGGCGAAGGGCTGATGGGTATGCGTGGATCCGCTGTTGGAGGAAGACAGGGTTGGCGGTTTGCAACGACCAGTCGTTTCCAGGAAAAGAGTGTATGTGTGTGTGTGTGAGAGAGAGAGAGAGGGGAAACCTGTACGTTGTTCGATATGTGAATCGTTAATCAAGCGAGATAGATCTTTCAAAAGATGCTCAGCCGGATCTTCGGATTTGATAATTGTTTATTTATATCATAAATAATAATATTTATAAATGAATCATAAAAAAATATAAATAAATAAAATTATAATATTAAACTCCCTTATTAATCTGACAAATTTAAAAATTTAAAAAACATAAAAAATCAAACTAATCAAATGAAACACTCAAATTTAAAATATATATGTGTGGGACCCTAAAAATAAATGAAATTAGTCACATGTGTGGGACCCCAAGATGAGGCAGAGCCAACTAGACTTTTGTTCCTTGAAGCATTTGACAGATTGGAACTTGAAAGCCACTTGATCGGCACTGGCAGCGGCAATAATACCATTTAATTTTAAACCAATTGCTCAACCCCAAGACTTTTAGTACAAAAACAAAACAAAAAAATAAATGTGACTAAACGTGTGGATTTTAATAATCTACATTGATGATCTAATAACGTGTGGATTTTACCATAAAATGTGATGACTTTGCAAACAAAAAAAACGAATAATAACCACTATCGATGTTTAAGGTCTCGTGTAATGGAACTATAATGGTATAAGTATGTCTTCATAGACACTTAAGGTTCTAGAGGGATTTATTTGGCATATGTAGCATCCTTTGCAATGGCATGATGATCCTCACAAATGCTTTTTAAAATCTTTGAAATTGGTTGTGAGCTAAGCTATTCGACATCGAGCCTCCCCTTCTTATCCTCTTTGTCTCTTATCTACAATCAAGCACCAATATTCCAACATCTCTCTCACACGTAGATCCATGATCCTTGTCGATGTAAGCCTCCCTCTAAGTTTGCTTCTCTACCTCTCTAGCATTAAGGTAAAAGACTTTGCCTCCTCTTCACTCTTAGTCATCGCCCTTTTTCTTCCTCATCACTATCAATAATATGTTAGTAATAGTCCTAGAACCAATTATGTGATGATTGACTATGGACTTTTATATTATATTCTATGATTAATAAAGATAAGAGTTTTTTTGTTATTATAATTACTTTATGTTTGTGTCAAATAACTAAGTATAATAATGTCCTTGGGTAGCTAGTTATAATCTACATCATATTGATTGTTTGAATCGATGGTGAGATGATGTAGAGAACACTGCTCTTAATCATTCCTAGTCAAACATTAATATTCAAGGACGATATTAATGCGTTGAAACTAGCATGTAGGTCGACTGGATGATTTGATCTCACAAGTCATAGATATGGGGATATCGAGTTGACACATGGGTATACATTAGAGAATGTATACTGAATTGACCCGCCATGAGAAAGTTTTATGGATCGTTATATGAGTGTCATAAATTTTCTCATGTGACTATTGGTATGAATAGTCCTTTAACCTGAAGTCACTACGATTCCCTACATAAGGAGTTATATACTTTGATGTCGTCAAACATCATCTGTAACAAGATAGACTATAAATGCGATCAATGGGTATGTAGCAAATTATACGGAGGGATGTGAGTTATGTAGATGGGGATTTATCTCTCCTATATGACGAGAGTGATATCTTGAGGCCTCTTAATAGAGTAGGACCACGAAATGCATGGTCATGCTCAAATGAGTCAATATGAGATATTGAACTCATTTGCTTGAGTGAGTCTACTTGGGATCAAGAAACATAACGATTGATAAGAGGATGACACAATCTATGCCTCATTGATCAATCTAGATATCAAGGATAGAAGGACATGGTCATACATTATCATAGTCACGAAGGTTATGTTGGATCTCAACATTCTTGTCACTTGGGTAGCAATGATGCATTGTTAGATGTCACTCATTGTTTATGTTTCTAAAATAGATTTTAGAGACATTGTTAACGTTATAAGAACCTATTGGGTCACAAACAAATAACATTCTATTTTGAAGATTGATTCATTTTAGTTTGACTAAAGGAACAATTATGCTCATTGGATGACCAAGACTTGAGTTAGACTCAAGTTGGTTGAATTTGAGTTAAACTCAAATTAAACCAAGTTGATGAATGAAGTTTAATTTATCATGCATGATTAATGTGAATTAATTATGCATTGAAGAAGATGAGGTTATCATGCATGATGAATAAGGATTAATCATTCATTAATGAGAGCATATCAAAAACCTAAAAACTTTTGATATTCATAACTTGGATATAAAAAGAGTTTTTCTTCCCAAAAGTCATGTTATATTTTCATCTTCACCTCCTCTTCTTCTCTTAGCCGAAACTCACACCAAGGGTTACTAGTACAATTAACTTTCTCCAAAGGAGTGTTAGTATGGATTCACATAGAGGCACGAACACTTGAACGTGCAAGAGATCCGACAACTTTTGGACAAGCGGGATAAGCGAAGGGCACGCATCAAAAGTACACCTTAGCTTATTAGATAGAATTTTATTTTGTAGATCTAAAATTTGTATGAATTTTCTTTCGCATGAATCACTCAAGGGATTCTTTTTCACTACAAAGTTTTATTTATCGCATAGAAATCCCTACATAATCATCCATCCTTTCCTCTCCTCTTCATTCATTATTGATGCTATCACTGCCTTTCAAGGTCATCCTCCCATGATAGCGCTCTCTGAAACTCTAGCCTCTTTAGTCCTCCACATCTTTTGATCTTCGGTCTTTTGTATTCGTTGAGAAAATTTTATTTTTGAAAAATGGTAAATTAATTTATAGTGTCAAAATGTTAATGTTGATTAGTTGCTAAATATATTTATATAAATTATGAATTTTGTGAAAAATTATTAAGATTGAAATGTAAATTTAGATATTAAATTCATTTCTACAAATTCTTTTATCAATATTTAGAGACATTATTATCACACTAAATTATCATGATCTTTTATTACAAGTTAAGATAAGTATTAGTTATTATTATTTAATCAATATATATAAATATCACCAATAATAGAAATATCAATACGTATATAAATATAAGCAAATATCATGACAAAAGTGAATTTAATATTATTGACTATTTTGTACTATAAATAAGAACTTGTCCTGTACAGAGACAAATAAGCAAATAAGAAAATTAAGGGAGCAAATTATAAACTCAAATAGAAGTAGATCCATTTGAAGATTTGACTAATTATAAATAATTGATTGATTGGGTATATCAATTGATTGATATTTAAATTATCGATAAAATGATATAGATTTCAGAAAATTTAGAAATTTTTCAACAGTATGAACAATGGTTAGAAATCATATCAATCGACTAATGTCTGAAATAGAACTTGCAGTTCAATTCGAGTTAAGCTTTCATATAAAAACAAAAAAGGAGCAAGTTTGCACTCAAAGTTCGCATCCCAAGCCAATGTTTTTTGTTCTAACACTTTGTAGAGAAGTTTTTGAGCTCAACTTCCTTCGTTGGTGCAAGCAATTTGAAGAAGAAGAAGAAGGCAACATCCATTAGGAAATCACTGAACTTTACTAAAAAAAATAGACATTTTGCGATGAATTTTATGATGAATTTAAAATATATATATTTGTCGTAAAAATATTTTACAGTAAAATTTACAACGAAAATCTTTTTATGGGTAATAACTCGTCACAGAATTTTGCAACAAAAAAATATAAATTCATTGCCAAATTTACGACAAAAGTTTGTTTCGTTGTCAAATACGTTGCTAATTGACGACGAAATCTATATTCATCGCAAATGTCCATAACCAATGTTTTGCTACGGATAAATTTTTGGTCGTGAAATTTTGCAATGAACATATTTTTGATTGCCAAATTGGCGACCAAAATAGATTTCCGTCGTTAATGTGCGTTGAAAAATATTTCATCGCTAAGCTTCCGACGAATAGAATTCGTCGGAAATCGATCATTATTTAGCAATGAAAATATGATATAGATTTAATTGATTATAATAACTCTGATCACCACTAATTAAGACTTGTATATTTTGTCCATAATATAACACATGTGCCCTCAGGCATGGTGCACGATAAAGATATATGGGAGATATCCAAAGTATTATGGGTCGAATCTCGATTAGCATAAAATTATGCTCTTTAATAGGAAAAGCATAGAACACATTTGGGTCGGGTTATAGTCGGGCCATGGTTGAATACTTGAATTGGGAAAAACATTCATCCCCTTGTGGGCCTCTTCTAAACCTTATGGCGTGCCTCATGTAAATATAATTATCCTTATATAATCAATTAACAATGCAAATTTTGATTTACTAATCACTACCCGATGATTATTAGAAATTGAATAGTTAATATAGGCTGCAGATCATCATCGTTCAGATTAGGGGTGCAAACGAATCAAGCCAGTTCGCGAGCTTTTCGAGCCAGTTCAAATAATATTTGATTCGTATTTGAAATTATCGAATTCAAGCCGCACTCGAACATATTCGATAATTTTTCGAGCCGAATTTGAATCTATAATATTATTTGCGAGCGGCTCGAATTAAGGCATTTCGAACTAAAGTTTGATTTTGCTCTATTTAAAGTTCGAATAATTCGAATCAAACTCGAATAATTTAAGGTATTTCAAACTAAAGTTTGATTCTGCTCGAATTAAGGTTCGAATAATTCGAATCGAACTCGAGCTCGAATCATATTTCGAATCAAACTCGAGTCAAATTTATTGATATTTTCGAGCTTCGAATCGAATTCGAATATCATATATATGTTTCAAGCTCGAATTCGAATATCAATATTTTTATATTATTCGATTTGATTCGACTCGTTTGCACTCCTAGTTCAGATAATGATTATCCAACAAGATAGTGTGTCATAGTCATTTGAATCATGGTTCTCATTTGGATTATTCATATAGTGTCTCTCCCACATAAGTCTTAATAAAGATATGTTGAACATGCCCCCCCACCCCCTACGGGTGTGGTGCAGTAGTAAAACATTTACGGAAATAAATAAGAGAACCAAAGTTTGAATTACAATACAAATGAGTATTCTGAAGGTCGACCTCTACATATGCATGAGCTGTGCTCTAGATTTATTCGATAAGCAAACTAGGAGGGAAGGTCGTCTACCTTGACAACTCCTTCCTTTGTTTAACTATTGATTATCAAATCGTGACAAACTTTTGGGGGTGGAAGATGATGCGGGTCAACACCTCCACTTTCTATCCTACTCAACCGTATCGCTTCCTTTGGGTCCGAATCAAGTAGAGTCTTCACGTCCACTCCGGCGAACTACTATGAAAATCACACCCCAACAACTCCTATCCTCATGCACCCGAATGGGTTCCTCAGTCGAACGAGTCCTTCACCTGCTGATATGGGTTACCACTACTCTCCTTGGCTGATACGAACTGCAACTCTCCCTTTAGATCCAAATCTGATAGAGCTTCTAACTCCTCGCACCCGAGTGAGTCTCTCCTTGGCATGACCCCTTCGATGGTCAAGTAAGCACAGAGTTGAAAGGGAAGATGTTGCCTCCTCGAGAGAAGATGGCTTGAGAGAGGAGAAGTTGAGCGGATCAACTTGATGGCAAATGAGAAGCATTTCAAGCAGTTTTAGCAATGGATACGATTACCTCTTCTTGCTTCACACACTTCTCTTTATATATCCATTAAACACACCCTCCATGTAAGCTGTCACGTGTGCTTGCAGGCAGCGAAATGGGCTGATGTAATAAGGTTGTTGTTAGAGAAATGATACTTACCATGAAATGGGCATGAATTGTAGCATGACATTCACAATTGAATGCAGTGGGTCCCACTGCATGGTGGGACCCACTGCCAATGTGAGTGTCATGCTACAATTTCATGCTATGGTTTCATGTTGTGTATCACCACTCTTTGTTGTTATCCCCTGTCATAGGCATGATCATCATCCTTCCAGTATGAGGCATGATCCTACATAAGTGACATGCTCAAGTATGATTCCAAGGTTGACTTCCTCTCACAGTACATGAGGTCTTACATGTTAGTCTTCTCTTTAATAGCTCCTGTCAAACTCATGCTTAAGGCATTATTGCTCCTGTCAAATCCATGTTTAAGGCATCATTAGCCAGAATGACTAGATTAAAAAGAGGGATCATATCCCAGAGAGATATTCTTGAGTGGGATATTCTCATGACTGAACCGACCTATAAAGGATGTTCCCGAATAAGGATGTTTCTGTATGATTAGCTAGTAATAATGTTGGGCAGTCTTCTCGAGATGTTCCCAGACAAATATATATCCAAATGAGCAAACTGCAATATTTTTCCAAGGATGTTCCCAAGCTGCAACCTCTTTTTGAGGATGTTCCGAACAAAGATGTTCCCAAGCAAGGATGTTCCCAAGCCATAATATCTCTTTCTAGGTATTCTTCCTTCTGGTTCATCCTCCTACCTTTTTGGTCACATTTCTAGTCGGCACGCATAGATTCAGTCGGGTATATGTTTGCGAGGCACAAATGCTTAAGCAAATGTGTTTGTAAGCCTAGGGTCATGCCTATTAGGAGGCAAAAAAGTCACCCTACTCAGGGCCATTTTCTTGGGGCCCATAATTTTGAAAGAAAAAATCTATTATATAGTATAGTGTAAATCCTTCATACGCTAATCCTTCGCGTAAATCGATCAAAGAATTATTTTCTCTTCTTTCCCTTTTCAGTACTTAAAAAGTGACAAAAGATCTATTGGTAGAATCATTTTTCAATAGCTAGAAGGTTTGCTTTCTTCTTCCTCTTGCATTTTTCGATTATTACTTTAGAGCATTTTCTTTTAAAAATAGGAGTAGATTTCTCAACTTGCTTAATAGATGAAATGTGTTTTGTGTATGTTCTTTGAAATCTTGAATTGAAGAAAAAAATGTTTGACTCGATTAATTTTGTAGACCAGTACCCAACCGAAGAAGATAGAGTGAGCTTTTAGTTTGAATCTTTACTTTTTTTACTACTTTATGATAATACTAGGAATTACATTAATCTGTTGTAAAAAATCTTCATTAAGGTGAGGTATGGATTCATATGTTTACTAAATGTTTGAATAAATATCTCACAAAATTGCAACATAAGCAAAAGTGTATGTGATATTCCTTTGAATTGTTTGTTGAATTCTTAGATTAATCATGCCTCCTAAGTACATGTTTTGAGTGACAAAAAGAAAAAGAAAGCTAAAGATTGAATAAATAATTTAAAGTCAAGCTGAAGATATCAATAAGTAATTTAATTCAAATAAAAAAAATAATTTTAGAGGTTAGAAACATGATTGATAATTCAATTAATGGAGAATAAGATTATGAATTAGATGAGAATGAGAATGATACTGAAGAAGTCCTTAAATTTATTAATGTAGATGAATTAAATGATAATGAGAAAGATGATGAGTATTTTTAACATGAGAATTTATCATAAAACTTGCTCTGATGATCCGAGGAAGTGGGACAATATTGATTAAAAAGTTAGAGACTTTTTAGTAGAAAGATATCTGAAGAGAGATGTATGTAATGTGTTTCCTAAAGATAATGCTAACAAATATTTCAATGTGTCACATTATAAAAGAATTCTACTAAACGGGGAGGAAAGTGATAGAAGATGATTATTATATTCAGTTTCTTCTTATAAGATTTTTTATTTTTACTGTAATTTATTTAAGAAGCATGTAACCAAGACTGGATATGGTTAGTTAACTAATGAATGATACAATGATTGACATAATTTGAGCCGCTGTCTTGCAAATCATGAAACAAATAAGGAGCATATAAAATGTATAACGAATTGACTTGAATTGGAAAAAAGGTTGAGAAAAAAATAAAGTGATTGATGCAAGCGTACAAATACAACTTAATAAAGAAAAAGAACATTAGAAACAAGTGTTACAAAGGATAATCATAGTTATTCAATGATTGGTGAAAAATAACTTAGCATTTTGAGAAAGTTGTGAAAAATTTTAAATTGAAAACAATGGTTTGTTCCTATAAATTATTGAAATGATTGTAGAATTTGATCCAGTAATGAAAGAACACCTCTGACAGATATATAAAAGACCATGAGATTTATACTACATATCTCGGTTGTAGAATTTAAAATAAGTTGATATAGATGTTGGCAAGTGAGGTAAGAAAAATAATACTTGCAAAGGTTAAACAAGCAAAATATTTTTCATTCATATTAGATTGTACTCTTGATATCAGTCACAAGGAGCAAATATCCATTATCATATGATGTTTAGATAATTCAGACAGTTCTACAAAAGTAGAAGAATATTGGGTGTAATTTTTAGAGGTTGATGATACTTCAGGACTTGGGCTTTTATGCATCTTAAAAATACTTTGGCAATCTTGAGCTTGATATTGATGATATTAGAGGTCAAAGATATAATAATGGATCTAATATGAAAGGGAGAAGGTGTACAAAAAAGTTATTTGAAATGAATCCCAGAGCTTTTTATACTTCTTATGGTTGTCATAGTCTTAATTTAGCTTTATGTAATATAACGAATTGTTATCCCAAGGCTATGCCATTTTTTGGAGTGATACAACAGATCTATACATTGTTCTCCTTTTCTACCAATCGATGAAAGATTTTCAAAGATCATGTGAAGGGTTTGATAGTTAAGTTATTATCACAAACATATTTTGAAATTTCATTTTGTGCGGGCAAAATAGATGAAATTTATTGCTCCACCTGAATCGTGGGCTTACAGTGACCTCTGCGGGGTTGCAGAGATCGTCGCGATCCTATGACGACTTCTAAGGGGTCACTGAGGCCTCTACAATCCTGCAGCGACCTTCAAGTTGTGGTAAGGATGCTCATAGGCACGCGGGTCACAACAGGGACGCCACAGGCGCATGGGTGGATGCAAAAGAAACCTTAGGTTTAAGTTAATAATTTCAATCAACAACTAACTATAAATAGGCGTAATCAAAGCCTAATAAAACTATGTCATTAATTTAGTATATATATATTATTTATTTCAATATCAAAAATATATACTAAAATTATTATTTATTTATTTACTTTTTAAAAAATTACTTTATTTTAATTTTTAATATTTAGATTATTTTTTATTTTTAATTAACATATTTTATATTTTAAAAATACCAAAACTATACCAGTACAACATGATACGATTTCAAAATAATATTATTTCGGTCATAAACTAAAACTCCAATACGACTCAAGATTTTAAATATGGTCACAAATACACTGGGAAAGTCATGTTGAGAGTGTTAAACCTATAAAGGAGCAAATTGCACAAATAAAAGATGATTTCTATGACTTGGCAAATGATAGTGAAGATCCCAAAATGAAGAGTGAAGCTGAGTCCTTAGCATTATATGAATTAGAGAATTTTAAATTTTTACTTGGTGTGGTAATTTGGTATAAGTTGTTGCATGCTATTAACACCATGAGCAAATTTCTTCAATCTAGAGATATGGAGCTTGATATTGCTATCAAACTTTTACAAGGAATTATTTTATTTCTAGAAGAATTTAGAGAAGATGATTATGATAAGGTCATGGTTGAAGCTAAAGAAATGTCACGTGATAGTTGTATTTCGAGAGAAATTTATTATTCAAAAAAGAAGTAATTTGATAAAAGTAAAAATAAAGAAGTGACACAATCAAACTATCTTTTCAAATCAACTATTTTCTTTTATAATCGATCAAGCTTATTCTTTTATGAAGACTCAATTTGAATAGTTTCAAAAATATGAAAAAATATTTAATTTTTTTGTTCAATCCGAAGAGGTTACAACGTGTAAATGATGAAATCTTATTGAGGTCTTGCAAGAATCTTAAAAATTCTCTGACTCATAGGGTTTGTTCTGATATTAATGGAGATGATTTATTTTTCAAGTTGATATTCTTGAAGTATTCGTTACCAAGAGAACAAAATCAACAATGGATGTAGTGAATTATTTAAAAAAAATTGATGGATATTTTTCAAATGCACACATTGCTTATAAAATCTTGTTATGTCAAAAAAAAATTAAACAAATTGATTATGTTATCAATTAAGAAAGAAGTTACTAAACAACTTGATTACTCTAAACAGTCAATCAGATTATTTTTTAATAATTATTTTAGACATATTTATCTTATTATCATTCGATTATAATAGAAATATTTTGACTATCACCTATTATTCAATCTTTACATTATCTTTACGTCCCCGGGGCAATGGTGCAACAGTAGGATATTCGAGTTGTGACCTAGAGATCTGCAATTCGATATCCAACTACGACGTATTTGTAAGAATTTTTTTTCAATTGGAGAACACAATCGAAAATTTTCCGTGGGATCAGACCGACCACCCCCAGATCAAAACGTGTTAATCGAACAAGAAGAGAAGATGCCATTTGATCTGTGTCCCGATTTCTTTGTCTTCCCGATTCATATGCAAAAGTTGACAATGGCGTAGATTGAATCATCCAGAACTGAGCAGTAAATCAAAGGTAAATGTTTCTTCTACGAGTTGGAAGTAAACAGCAAAGCAAATCTATATGGACTAGCTACAACATCATCATCTTCCTTGTCTCATCTAGAATTGCCGTCCATTGCCCGCCTGCCGGCGACGGGGACCGGTTCGGCTAGCCGCTCGCCGTCGCGTGGAGGGTAGAAGACTGCCGGCATGAACTCATCGCAGTCGCAGCTGAACCTGGAGCTCCGGAAGTGCTCCTTCAGCGCTTCCAATCCCTTCATCACAAACAACATCGATCACAAAAGCTCAAGAACGCTGAGTAGCAAATTAGTAACGTACCTGCAAACGAGCATAAGTGACTTGGCAGATCTTGCGGGAGTTGAAGGCCTGCCAGGGCTGGCGGTGGAAGGCCTTGTAGAGGCGGACGGCGGCCGCCGGCGACGTCAAGTTCACGAACCCGTACCCCATGTTGCACTTGTTGCTTCGACACAACCGACAAGCATCATTAGTCAATAATCCGACAAGTCCCAAGATAAAAGAAACCACAATTCATGCTTTCTTTCTTTCGTGTCTTGTCCAAAAGCAGCTTTCTAGTGTTCTGAGTTCATGCAAGCGATAATTAAACTATTGTTGTTCGTGTTAAGCCGATCGAGGCTTTGTGTTCTGATGGGTCACTTCCACATATCTCAATCTAAATCAATCGGAAGAGCACTACCGAGACTGAAGTGGATGGGCAACTTTAATATTTGTTTTGTGCCAGAAAAAGTTCGGCTTTTGTTGGATTATTAAGGTTTGATTGATTCAGTACTACTGCGAGCATATGGGGCAGATTAAAATTTTCAGCTTCCATACTCGGTCGAGTACTTTATGCTCTGTTGTTTCCAGGATTGTCGTCCACCGAGTTGCAATCCTACTCTACTCATTCCCATGCAGCAGCAGCAGCAGCCATGGAGGAGATTAATAAAAGAAAATTGAAGCAGAACAGTTTGCAGAATACAGGAAGAACAGTTTGCAGAATACAGGAAGAATACTGGAGAATGCACTTAATTTTATAGTTCGAGATTTGCAAAACTTACTTGAAATCGATGGGGAGATAGAGAAAGTCGTAGGCGGAATAAGGTTCATCGTCTTTGCCGTCTCTAATCTTCTCGTTGCATTCAACGCAGTGGTCGTCCAGCAAGCTCAAGAGCAGCTTCTGACTGCACTCGCAGAGCATGAATTGATGTTCAGAATCATCAAATGAGATCGTTTCGAGCATCAGAACACGGAAATGAGACGGACCTGTACTTGTTGGGGATGTTCCTGATCATGACGGTGGTTCTCGAGTCCCTGCAAGGAGAAAGCTGGCACGATGCCTCTGTGTCGATTTCCTTGAAGAGAAACCTGCCAGAATCCTCCTCTTTGGTCTTGGTGGATTTCTTCCAACCCCTTCTTTTACTGCTCGACGGCTCTTGCGACGACGACGGCGGCGGCGGCGATGGGACGTAGCAGTCGTTCCGGCGGAGTGACTTCCTGCTCCATTTCTCCGCGCTGACAATGGCGCCGTGGCTGGTCTTAGCGCTGGGATTGGCTGCGTTCACAAAACATGGCGCCGGCTTCCCGCTCTGCAGCCATCTGCGGTCCTTGAGACTCCCTCGCGCAAGCCTCGGAGGCAATGAGAGCTCGTGTTTCCTCTCCTTCGGGAGAGTATTGCTGCTCCGCGAATCGAGTGGAAATGTGGGAAGATTATAATTTAGCAAATGAGAAGAAGAATCAAAATGTGGAGATCGAGGAGATACCTTCTGATTGTTTGGGTTTCAGTCGCTCCGAATTGGAGAAGCAGCCGTCTTCCGTCGATCTCTTTGCCGTTGAGCTCTAACATAGCGCGGCCGGCGTCCCTTTTGTCGTAGAACTCCACCAGCACGAGGTGCTGCTGCTTCGATGGAACCACCTTCACATCCTTGAGAACTCCTGATCGATTAAGAAGGGCATGCATGTGTTAACTGCTCCGTAGTGATTAACCATGGGAGATTGGAGAAGTTTGCGGTTGAAGATCTCACCGAATGCTCCAAAGATTTGGGCGAGGGCGGTGCAGGAAAACGCCGAATCCGAATTGATCACGAAGATGAATCCCTGGTTGGGCTCGTCGATCGCCGCCGCCGCAAACTGAGCCCAAACCGCCGGGAAATGGTTGGCGCTGAGGCCCCAACCGCCGAACCAGGCCCATCCGCCTGCGAGATAGACCAGCCTGTGATGAGCCGCCTCCGCCACTACCGCCTGCGCGCTCCTCAGATCGTAGTAGTGCACGATGACGACGCCCTCCGCCGCGAGAGCCCCCACGTCGACCGCCTGCACCCCGCCGAACGCCTCCATCGCTGCTCTCACATCCGCCTCACGCAAGTGCCGGGGCACCATGCTCACTACCACCGCCCTAGAGGCCGCCGCCGAGGTAACCTGAGACGGCGGCGGGGGTGGCGGCAACGGATAGTGCAACTGGTGGCAGGAAGCGAGGACGGCGAACCGTCCGGCGGCATCCGGCCGAAACTCGGCGGCCGCCGGATCAAGAAGGTTTCCACGGGATCCTCCTCCAGCCATTAAACCGATCGACGTACGTAAAAATCAAATCAAAACAAAACAAAACAAAAATGCAAGCAAGCAAGCGATGACGGTGTGCCGGCGCCTGCGAAACTACGACTCCGTCGCTTCTTCTTCCACTATCCTATCGGCACGCCGAACGCCGCGACGCTTCACGCCCTCCGAAACCTCTCGCTCGCGCGTGGAGGGTCGCGCAACGAGTGTAATATTTATCGACGGAAAGCGAAGCGGCAGCAGATGTCAAATGACGGGGCTGGCCTCGTCCTCGGGGAACGCACCGGTTGTCGCATCAAAATAGGAAACCCACCGGGTGTCGCAGCCCAGCGCAGCGCAGGGAGAGCGAGAAGCAGTAATGAGACAGGGCAGGGCGGTTTTTGTCTCGATCGCTAATTTCCAAGAAGAAGAAAGAAACACAAGTATGTATGAGCTGCAGAGAGGCGAGGCGGAGGATTGGGGCGACGGAAAAGTGTGCGGTCGGTCGTTGCGTCGGTGCCTGGCTGCCTGCGCTGCGCTGCGCTTTGGTTAAATTTCCGTTTTGCGGTGATAGGGCAGAGGGAGGATGGAAAGAGGAGCAGTGTGCATGCATGAATGAGGAGGATCGATGGAGTAGGGAGGAAGTAGGATCACGAGGATATCTTTCCAATGTCGCCTTGCGGATTGGTTCAAATCGGCGGCCTGTCCACGACAAACACTCCTACTATTTTTAGCAGGAAATCGGCAGACAATATCTCTCTTTCTTTCCTGTGTTGTTCCGAGACTGGCAAATCCTCCTGCTCTCTTCTAGTCCATGCCTAGCTAGTCACAGAATTATAGAACAAGAGAGGATGAGCAAGCCTAGCCGGTTCAAAGAGTTCAACTGGTGCGATCGATCATCGAAGCTAGTCATACATGGTGATATAGTTGTATGTTGGTTGGCGTACAATTCTTAATAAAAAAGTAGAATTCGTCATCCCAACGGTTTTACACAATCGATCTTACAATCATATGTGAATAGATAAATTGAAAAGTTGCATTACGACGAAGAAGGATATTGTCTCGATAAAATAGTAAAAAGTAGAATTCGTCACCCAATAACCTCACGATCGGTCTCACGATCATCTATGAAAAGATAAATCGAAAAGTTACAGTTGACCACGATAAAGGAAGACATTGTTGTGGCTTCGCCGAAATTGATTGACAATCTAACATCTCATATATCTATTATATTAATATATATTCATTTTTTGTGAGTCTCATTATTCACATATTTAAATATAGTTTTAAATTTTATTTATTAATTACATTCAAAGAATTAAATGCTAATGTAAATGCTAATGTGATGTGTGGATGGATATTATAACATCCATATTGATTGTAACATCATTTGAATATTATAACATTCAAACATTAACATCAATGTGGATATTCTTATAGGGTTCATAATATTATAACAGGAATGTGATCGTGTATGACCGTTAAGATGACAGATTTCATCTTTTATTGAAATGATACTAATTAATTTTTTTATTTTTTTATAATTCAAAGGTTCAAACTTCACCCAATTAATTTTAATAGCAAATGATCTGCCCTTTGATTTGATAAACTATATATCTGATTTATTTATCAAATAAATTTATGGTACAACTTATACATATTTAGAAGTTGATCTCGTGATATTCATTCCATTTGAGCCTTTGAATGTGTTATCATACCACCCCAGTTATTATTAATTTTTTATCTTTATTAGTACATATTAAGGATTGTATTACTTCAACATATTAGGGATTGCATTACTTCATTTTATTGTTTTATCTTATATTAATCCTCAAATTTTTATTTTTATTAGAGCCTTTGAGTAGGTCTGAGTATTTGATTAAAATTGAATCGAATCGAATTGAATTAATCAAAATTGAATCGAATTAAATTTTTTTAAACTAATCGAACTGATCAAATTTTAAAATAAAAATCAAACAAACTGAACTGATAAAATATCGATTAATTCAGTTTTTGATCAAATTAACCAAAATAATTAAATTTTTTAAATATTATAAAAATTTTATCAATTAGTTAGGAATTTATAATTTTATTAACTTAAAATTGAATAAGGAATTTTAAATTTGAAATCGAATCGAATTAATTGATTTAAAAAAAATAATTAAAATTTTGAAATAACCAAATTAAAATTTTAAATTTGATCAATTTAATCAGTTTATTCAATTTAATTAAATTTTTACCCACTCCTACCTTTGCGCGCGCGTGGAATGTTTTACCGTATATTAATCCTCAATTTAAAACTGGTCGCTAGACATATTATTGTTTTGCCTTACTCTAAAAACTAGATTTTTTTTAAAAAAATTTATTGTTGTATTTTTTGAATAGAATAGATCGCGACTATAATTGAAGTAATTAGTATATTAATGTGTGATAAAGGTGAGGCTGCTTCCGGATCTCCTCCCCTTGCACCCCACCAAACCCAACACCTTAATTATTTCCCACTAACAAACCTCTTCCGTTTCTAATATTTCCCAATATCAAACTATCAAAATATATAAATGGGATCGTCGAACTTGAGCACCCTTTTGAAGCCCCTATGATGCAGCAACAAGATCAGCAATTAAGATTTTCAACATCAAATTAATACGGGCGAAGAGAAGCCGAACATAGTATAGTTGTATTCCCTGATACGATCGTGTTTCGTCAACCGCAAGTATTCAGCAATCAACATGACCTAACCATATTTACTAATATGACCATGGCACGATGATAGGCTGACGACGCTCCAAACCTAAGAGGTTTTATGATGTAGAGGGGATTGAGCTTGAAAGATCATAACTTTTAACTCGAACTAATTAACTACCAAATCTATAATATATCAAATTAAAGTTCACTTAGATATCTACATTTCATTATTGGGCATAACTTATAATAGTCCAACTTTAGATAAAAAAAAATATTGTTTGAAGTTTTTTTTAGAAGTTTTGAATAATTTTTATGATTGTATTAGAGTTATTTTTATTATTTATATCGTTTGGATTTTAAGATTATTTAAATTTTTATTTAGTCTATGATTAATCTTTTCTAAAATTATATTATAAAAATAAGCCTCTAAAATAATTAGAGTTTCTGTCTTGCATCATCCTCCCTCTCCCTCTTATTTTATCTGCTCGCCAAACACAAAGGAAGCAGACAATGCAATACGAAGCCAAAGAGCTAGCCATCGCTTTACGCAGCAAGACTCTCTCCTTTTCATGCTCCACGAACTAGCTAGAAGAGATCGATGACAATATTGTGCACATATATATATATATAATACACAGATACATGACTGGCTGTGGCCACCCATACTTTTGTGCATTCGAGATGCCGCACTCACTATGTGCTGCTGCTGCTGCTGCTGCTGCTGCTGGTGCTAGTGCTGTTGCTGTCGTCTCGTCGCCTTAATTCTTTTTTCTGTTAATGGCGAACAATTAATTCAGAGTGATATATCAGTCAGCTGAAGATAGAGAGAGATACATAGCTCCTCTTGCCTGCATGGCATGGCCATTGCACCAGTTTAGTTAAGTTTGCAGCGAAGTGAAATGAAGTGGTGGAGTTGTCAGATGATATCCGCGAGCAGCAGCACTGCACTCACTGCACTGCAGTCTGAATAATATTGTAATTTAATTGAGGGGAAGGGAGGAGAAAAGTGCAGGTAGTAGCTGATGCAATCAGTCGCAGTCGCATGCAGCCTCAGGCTGATACTACCATTAACTTTGAATGGCCCCGCATGCTTCAGACATTCTATGCATGAATACCTTTTTTCCTTTTTATTTTATTTCTATACTATTGACGTTCTGGTTAGAAACAGCCGAGGAAAGAAAGATGAGGAAAAGAAAAGGAAAGATAAATAAGGGAAAGAAAAATTTGATCTCTGCTTGAGATGGAATGAAAAAGAAAGATATCTTTCTTATGTTTATGAATCGTTATTATTTTTTATACTTCAATTTAGGTATAAATTAAAAAAAATTAAAAATATTTTATTTTATTTTTATTTTTATTTTAAAATATTAATTTTTAAATTAACATATCTATTTAGGTATCTCATCTTTGTGCTATCACTCTCCGCATAATACGCATTGATATCACATAGTGTCCAATCGCTCATGTTTCACGACGTCGATGTCAGCTCTCGTCGTAAATCTCTTTGAAGATAAAACTCAAGATGACATAGATAGATAATTCTGATCTTTTCTTTTTCTTCTCTCATGATAAGGACTTATCTAAAAAATATGCATTGTTTATTTTAAGGTCTTTCATATCCCAATTTTCATATGCAATACTGATAGAATTTTATAATTTTTTATTCGTCCTCTATATGCATTATCTTTTTTAAATAATAAAGGTATTTTTATAATTTTATATATTTAACTTTCATTCTTCTTCATTTCCTTCCAAATAATGTAACACATGTTACGTTAATGAACCTTCCATCCCTTCTAAATAAAGAAAACATAAATATTTTACTTCACCTCACTTTCTCTTCCTTCCCCTCCCGTTAACAAATCTTCTCTTATCTCATCCAAACAGAGCGTGATTCATTCATGTTTGCCGTGCTCTCAAATAAAGCTGTTGATCACCATTTTGGTTGGAGTGAATAAGTATGGAGGGTGTAGATTAACATTGGACATTACACTATATATAATAGCACTTGGTTTAGTGCCACTTATTTTGGTCACTATTAAACCAATCTTTATCATAAAGCTGCATAGTGAAGAAAAAAAAATTCCTAATGATCTTCGGGTTAAAATCAGAAGATGGACTACTCCTTCAAGCGTTGAAGCAGAACTCTTCGTGTAGGTCGGATGTGAGTTAGGTTAGTGATGTGCGTAAATTATCTATATATTTTTGATCTTATTTAGTGTATATTTGTTGTATTATATGAATCTATTTGGTATAAACTTCTAATATTTATATTTATTTTATTTTTCTAGTTTGGATGACTACAGTTTGTGTTTTATATTGACATGATATCTAACTCTGACGAAAGTTTTGGGAAACTTGATGAGCAGACATCCAACTCCAATGAAGGTTTTCAATGACAGTGAAAACTCTAGGAAAGTTGCGAACACTGAAAAGAGTTAAAAAGAAGATCAATGTGGACCTTGACGAAATCCCTCCGACTCTCAAGTTAGATTGAAGAAGAAAGTGGAAAAGAAAGAGGGCTAGTAGAAGAAATGTCCTATCTGCATACCTACACCCTCGTATATGAGCACCTTTTTATATTATTTTAGGAGAATGGGAAAAGTCCTCATAGGGCACTCCACGCACTTCTTGCGCATTAGCTCACATCCATGGATCGTGTGCACTCCATGTCTTACATGTCTGCCCACATACTGAGGATGTATTTGCGCCACGTTTTTCACTTGCCTGCCCATTGGGTCGAGTCTCCTGTCGAGCTTAATTCAAGTCGAACTATGATGGCTCTACCTTTCGATCTACTAGCTTGATTCGAGCGCGGTCTTAAGCTCAACCGGTTTGATTCAAACTCGGTTGTGAGTCACACTGCTCAAGTCTAGCACGAGAATGAGTCGAGCTAATTTGACTTGAGTTTGATCGTGAGTCAGCTTCACTTGACCCAAGCTCGTGACCCTACAGTTTGTACCATAACACTAAGATAAATAAAAAATAAAAAAAATTCATTAAAAGAATTACTAGAGCAATATAATATGGTACAATTTTAGTCTACTATATGAAGGGAGCATTGGGTCCATCTAATTTTGTGGAATAAAAGCATAATAAAACATTGATGTTCTAGTAGATAAATAATCTAGTGTCACTCTTTTGGTTTAGATTAATCACTATAAAATTAATGCTTGTCTACATAAATAATAGGTTGAAATCTAATACACTAAGGGCATGTTTGGTAAGGGATAATCAGGCTTGTAATGTAATCAAGATTACATTACAAGATGATTTACTTTGTTTGGTAACATTTTAGAGATATAATGTAATGTAATTGGATTACAAAAGAGGAGCCAAGATATGTAATCTGGATTACAAAGGAAATAGTATGTAATCTGATTACATTACAGATTCTATTTTTATCATACCAAATATACCCTTCCACTTTATTAATAAAATTAATAATTTTATAAAATCAATAATTTATTAATTATAATTAATAATTAATTATTAATAAACTTAATTAAAATAATTAATAAAAGTATTAATAAAATAATTATTATTAATTATAAAAATTAGTATTAATAATTATAATTAATAATAATTAATAATAATTTAAATAAAAATTATTTATTATTATTATTAATTAATAAAATATTTATTAATTATTTTAATAATTTTTATTTTATAATTTTAATTAATAATTAATAAAAGTATTAATAAAATTATAATTATTAATTATTAAAATAAGTATTAATAATTATAATTAATAAAATAATAAAATTATTAATAATAAAATAATAATTATTAATTATTAAAATAAGTATTAATAATTATAATTAATAAAATAATTAAAATAATAAAATTAATAATAATAATTATTAATAATTTAAATAAAAATTATTTATTATTATTATTAATTAATAAAATATTTATTAATTATTTTAATAATTTTTATTTTATAATTTTAATTAATTATTATTTAAACTAATTAATTATTTTAAAAATAAAAATAATTAATTAATTATTAATAATTAATTTTTAAAATTAATAATTAATAATAAATTATTAATTATTAAAAATTATTAATTAATTTTAATTAGTAATTAATAAATATTTTAATAATTTTTATTTTTTATAATTAATAAAATTATTAAATAATTATTAATTTTATTAATAAAAATTATTAATTTTATTAATAATAAAAATTAATAATTAATAATTATTAATTATTAATAAAATAATTTATTTTAAAGATAATAAAAATAATCTTTATTATTACATTTATTTTTATTTTATTTTAAAAATTAGGAGGGTATTATTGGTATTTTATAATAATAAAAATTAGATTCCTTACTGAAAATAATGTACACCAAACACTATAATGTAATCATTCTTGTAATCAAAGATTACATGCATTCCTTCAACCAAACATAGTACTTGATTACATTACATTACATTACAAACTTGATTACATTACAAGCGTGATTACATTAGGTGGTACCAAACGTAGCCTAAGTTCTATCTTAAGACCACACATAGTGAAATCTTTATTTCCAATGATAAGCCCTGAGGGCGTAGCATAGATAGTAACGTATTGTATTATCGACGTAATGGTCAAGGATCAATTCGAAGAAAATGATTACTTATATTTTCAGCTGCACCATGCATCTAACATCTATGTACCTAAATTAACCTCTCTCCATATTTATGAGACCGACTCTAGGAGAATCGTTGAGATAGCGAATCTATTTTTATTTACAATGATAATCGACCGGCATATATAATCACTAAAATAAGTAATATAATATGTTATAGTTTAAATTTACTCTATGAAGAAGACATTGAGTCTATTTGGAGTAAAAGTACAATAAAACATGAATGATTTAATATCTAAAGTCTATCAAATAGTTTTCCCTATACTCCTCTATCATAATTGATAAAAGAAATTAACACTCTTCGAGCATTAGAATTCCCCTTTTAAAAAATTTCTATCTTACAATAACTTTAATCTTCCAAATCTCTACTTGAACATCTTGTTCCAATATAGTTTATATTGAAATGTGCCCTTTGATAAAATATAAAATATGATATATAATTTAAATATATATGAAACATAAATAAATTACAATTAATAAAAATAAAATGCGAAAACCTCGCCTTAACTAACAAGGTGAGAAACTAACAATGACCTTTGGCTCTAGTCTTATGATGCTAGCGTCGGATGAGATAGTGATTATTCTGCGAGGTATATTAATTTTATTAATCGACTATGAACACCTGAATCAATCTTTTAAAATTTATTGATTCAAAAGAATACTAAAAAAATAAGAAAGTAAATGACATTGTCAAAATTATTATTAAATAAAAAACTTCTCTTAACATCAACTAAGCAAACATTTATCAAAATCTTAAGATGCAAAAGAAAGAAAAAATGTTCATAGAAAGAGAAAAAAACTTAACAGATTCTAAATTTTAAAAATTTTAAATTAATTTAAAATCTTAAAATAGAAATTATCAAAAATAACTTAATTACCAAAAATATCAAAAAATATAAAAAATGAAAAATTTTAAAAATATCTTAAATATCAAAAAAATTGAAAAATAACAAAAAGATGTTCGGATCCTCTTGCATCAGTCACCTTATATTGAAAAAAAATTCACCCTCGAATTTGGAATAGTATCATGTGGTAGTCTAGAAGGAAGATCATCTAATACTAAATTGATAAAATCTACTAGTAATTGTTGCACTTCTATTGATAAATCACGATCAAGATAGCCAAAGCTTCCCTTCACTATTGTGTATGCTGACATGAATGTTGTCCATTACCGAGCCAATTTAATTTTAAAAGTTTGAAATCTAAAACTTTGGCGATTCAATTTGCATCTAACAATATCTTTGTGATCTTCACATCTTGATGTATGATGGTATAGGTCGCACCTGTGTAAAGGTAATGCAGCTCATGCGCAGCCCCAATGCAGCCATGCACAACTTCTCTCATTGACGGCCTCATCTAGATAGCTGGACTTGTATAAAAGCTTGTTGAAAGCATTCTCCACCTTGGTATCCAAGTCCGGATCCACCTCATTTAGTGCAAAAGGTTAAGTGATTCGATAGCTTGTTACTCAAGCCCATGCATGATATCCACATTTAACCACTATAGCAATATCACATTGGCTTGAACCAGAATTGAATTAGTTACTGTAAAGCATATTTGTTGCAGTGGACAAAGATTGAATCTCGATGAAGTCAAAACAATGTCCTTTCTGTAGTGATCAATTATAGTTTCTCGATTTATCTCCTTACAGATAATCATGAAACTGATCATGTGGAACTATTGGAATGACGGATTCCACCTTTTACTGTGAGAGAAGGACTCTACCTTGGGGTGTCAATGACAAGTAAACTTGGAACCTTCAGTGTTGCATCGGCCTTTATCTCTTCTGTTCTCTCGCTTATATTTTCTGTTGGAAAATAGGTAGCCCCAATCTACTGGGCGATACCACCAGCTTCTCCCTCTTGTACATTGGTGCATCGAATGCAATCTAAGAGGTTGGTCTTCCCAGTATCTACGTGGCCAAGAAGCTTTTAACATTCTCAACCGATTCACTGTCTCTTTCAACCCCTTTGTCAGCCTCGATAGTCTCTGTAGATTTCTGGGGCGGCGCAACCCTTTTTACAGCAAGCTTTGCAAATGCCTCAAGATTTGTTTGGAGTTCCAAAGAAGAGTTTCCTTCCCCAACAGTATTTCCTTTAACCACAGGTTTTCTTGTGGCTTCTTGATCCTCTTCAGAAAAAGGGCTTGTAGCAGACAATGTAACATCAAGATCATCCCAACTCTTTGCATCCCATTCTCCGTCATCTTCATCCTCATCCAAAACTATGACATTTTTGCTACCTGATCTCGTTCAATTTTGTCCTCAGTGTGCCCGGCTTGAGATCGTGATTCCTCTTCAATTATAGCATCTTCCACAACATGCAGCGTGTCAGGTTCATCAAATCCATTCTCGTTATAAATCGGCTCGTTAATCACCTCGATCTCGTCTTCCACGTCTTCCTCAATTAATTGGTAAAATTTCTCCGTGTAATCATCGATCGATCTTGCATCCTGTATCAACGATTGATATCGTTGAAACACAATCTTGAGTGTAGTCGAAAATAAAAAAGTAACTTTTCATCCTATCTTCATCTTCTCTCAGGTAATATTCTTGATTTTGCCTTATTTGTTTCGTGAGTGTCACAATTACTTCCACTATGCTGATGCTTGACTTTTGAGCTTGATAGCAATCAATTTGACTTTTACACGATAAGACACTTCTTCGTAATAAAAAATTCTCTCTTAAGTCAATTAATAAATCCCTTATCTTAAAATGTATTAGAAAATTCAGGAATATCAACTAGAAATATGATATCTTGTTCCATTCCTCTCAACCACGACTTTTGCGATTGTAATAGAAGTTTTGAAAAGTACAATCAAAATTAAGATAAAGAAATTTATGACCTTCAAGATCCCGCACCTCAGACGATGAGTTAATTTTGCGACTTTTCTCTATAGATCAAAAATCTCATCTTAGGTGTTACGATCACGGTGCAAGACTTTCTCAACTATAATCTGCCTATCACGACCACAATCATGACTACGATGACTCTCAATCAGATTTGATAAATTCTGATATCAATTGACGTCGAGCGGAATAGTAATTATTTCGTTGATCACGAAGCTATATTGAATTCGTTGATCAACTGTAAATATCGGAATCAATCTTTTAAAACATTGTTGACTAATCCTAAGATGAATAAAAATAATATTTTAATTATAAAAAAAATAAAAATTCAAAAATATTATAAATATAAAAAATACCTTAAATATTCAAAAAAAATCTGAAAATTATTAAAAAATAATAAAAAGATGTTCGATATATATAAATCTCATCAAAATAAATTTAAGAAATAAAAAAGTAAATAAATAAATAAATAATGTGAAGAGTTTGACGGTCCTCCCGACCGTTAAAAGACTTACCAAAAAAGGCGGCAACAGCCTGCTCCCGCCATCCCCGGCAAACCACGCACCGGAAACTTTCCTCTTCTCTTCAACGCCTCCCTCAAACGACTGAGACACAGCAAGAGAGAACGAGCGAGGAAAGGCAGCGGAAAGAGAGGAGAATGGGAGGCTGCTACTCCATCCCCCCTTACTCCGACTCCTTCCCCGGCCGCAACAAGAAGCACTCGCGCCGGAGCATCCGCTGCCTCCCCTACACTGACGAAGAAGAATACGACGACGACGACGACGACTTTGACTCTCGCTCAGCCTCCCCCATCTCCATCCTCGACGCCCCTCCTGCCGCCGCCGACTTCCTGCACCGCTACCGGCTAGGGGCCGAGCTCGGCCGGGGCGAATTCGGCATCACGCGCCG
Organism: Curcuma longa; assembly: GCF_044706935.1. NCBI lineage: Eukaryota > Viridiplantae > Streptophyta > Magnoliopsida > Zingiberales > Zingiberaceae > Curcuma > Curcuma longa. Next base: position 4,171,153 of record NC_133874.1, read on the forward strand.
CTGCGTCGACGCCGACACCGGCGAGGCGCTCGCCTGCAAGACCATCTCCAAGCGCAAGATCCGGAGCAAGGAGGACATGGCGGACGTGCGCCGCGAGGTGCAGATCATGCGCGCGCTGCCGCGTCACCCAAACTTCGTCAGCCTCCGTGAGGCCTACGAGGACTCCGAGTCCGTCCACCTCGTCATGGAGGTCTGCGAGGGCGGCGAGCTCTTCGACCGCATCGTCGCCCACGGCCACTACTCCGAGCGCGCCGCCGCCAACATCGTCAAGATCATCGTCCAGGTCGTGCAGGTAATCCCTATAGATCGCCATTCAAACTATATCAACCAATTAAATTAATCATCCTTACTCGATGATCAAACTCTGTTTTTTATAGATATGTCATGAACATGGCGTGATACACAGAGATTTGAAGCCTGAAAACTTCTTGTTTTCTGACAAAACAGAAGATTCACCCCTCAAGGCAATTGACTTCGGCCTCTCTGTGTTTTTCAAGCCTGGTAGGTCTTCTTCTCCACTGCATTCCTTTCATTGCCTTAGTCTTCAAGCCACCTTCTTCTTTAGGTCAGCGATTCTCTGAAGTCGTAGGCAGTCTGTATTACATAGCACCCGAGGTGCTTAACAAGAACTACGGCCCAGAAGTAGACGTGTGGAGTGCCGGGGTTATTCTTTACATCTTGTTGAGTGGAGTTCCACCTTTTTGGGCAGGCAAGCAGGGAAATTTCAGATGCTTGCGATGCAATCGCACAGCGATTAACCTGTCTGTAGTTGTTCTTTGTAGAAAATGATGAGGGAATCGTGCAGGCAATTCTCAAGTCCTCCGTAGATTTTCAAAGAGAACCTTGGCCTCAGATATCAGCAAACGCCAAGGATCTCGTGCGAAGAATGCTCGATCCCGATCCGTCGACCAGGTTGACAGCTAAACAAGTTCTCGGTATGAATTCCTTTTTCCTCTTCATCTGCCTCTTCGCGGACTGAAATCATTACATTTACATGTGGAACTGTTCTTGCTTTTGTAAGAACAGAACATCCTTGGCTTCAGAATGCTAACATGGCTCCCAACATCTCGCTCGGCGAAACTGTCAGAACTAGGCTGCAGCAGTTCTCAGTGATGAACAGATTTAAGAAGAAAGCCCTGAGAGTGAGTGGCAGCTGCGTTTTTTTTTTCTTCTCTCTGTAAGAAGCTTTACAACATTTCATTGGGGGATGCTTCACAGGTTGTAGCTGAGCAACTGCCCGTGGAGGAAGCAGCTGATATCAAGCAGATGTTTCATATGATGGACAAGGACAACAATGGCAGCTTGACCCTCGAAGAGCTAAAAGAGGGTCTTCACATAATTGGGGATCCTGTTCCAGAACCAGACATTAAGATGCTGCTCGAAGTAGTGAGTGTTCTATTTCCTCCTGGTGGCTGATATCTCATGTCCATGCTTCTTGAATGCCGGCCGGCATTGCATTGCAGGCTGATGTCGATGGAAATGGAACTCTGGACTGCGAGGAGTTCATGACCGTCTCCGTCCACCTCAAGAAGATCAGCAGCGAGGAGCAATTAACAAAGGCATTCAATTACTTCGACAAGGATGGCAGTGGCTACATTGAGATGGATGAGCTAAGAGAAGCTCTGCATGAGGGTGATGCACCTTCTGAGCAAGTGATATGGGAGATCATCTCAGACGTCGATACCGACAAGGTTAGGGAATTATAAGGAGACCAGCTATTATAATAATCCACTGCTTGATTCATCTGAAACAAAATATATACCTGAAAATGCTCTAGGATGGACGCATCAGCTACAAGGAGTTTGAGCTGATGATGAAGTCTGGCTGTGACTGGAGAAATGGATCCAGACAATACTCGAGGCAATTGTTCAGTAGCCTTAGCAAGAAGTTGCTGAAAGACAGTTGATTGCACAAGGAAAGTTAGGATTAATGCTGTTTGGATGGAGCACACATTGTGTTTAAATATCGAATTGTGACTGACCTGCTCTTCCCTGCATCGAGTTTCTCCTTGTTGGACAAGCAGTTTTTGCACTAGAAATATGATTTGTTCTAAGTGAGTCACCACCAGTTTGCTCATGAAAAAGAAATGGTGTTGTGATTTAGGCTAGTGTCGTTTAATACTCCTGGAACACTCTTAATTGATCTCCCCTCCTGGACTCCTGTTATGAGTTGCTAAGGTTCTCATGTACCATTCACCAACAATAATAATGTTGGCTAAAAGGGATGGTGTCTCATCATCAAAGGAATGAAATTCACTAGAAATAGAAATCAAGAATGCTCCACCCGCAACAACAAACAGAATCAATGAATAGTAGTAAAAGCTTCTACAGTTCTTCGTTATACCGTACACTCACACAGCCACAGAACTGAAGTTTCTCAAACAAATATACAACAGAAATGTCCCATTTGCATGAACTGAATGAAATGACTAAAAAACACCACAAACCAGGCAGTACCCTCAAAACATACAAAGAGAGCAGAGGCTTGTCACGTAAGTAATATAGATTTTGGTCAGATTTTTTAACTTGTAAAAGGGGTACCAGTAACAAGAATGCTTGTGAGATTTGCCATACAAACAGAGTTTGAGTTACGCATACTGATCATTGCATCCCTCAAGCATCTGTCAAAGGGTCAGCCGCAGGCGGTGGAGCTTGCTTATTTAGAAGAGGGGAGAGTGCTTTCACCACAATGCTCATATTGGGTCTAAACTCAGCTTCATACTGAACGCATAGAGCTGCAACAGCTGCCAACTGCAAGAGAAAAAAAAAACAAATAATAAAAAAAAATCAATCAGGCATTCCCGCGTACCCACACACGTTAGTGAATAAGTGCTGATCCACTTAAACCAGTTATACATGGATCAGGCTATCGACTATAAATAAAGGAAAAGACCTTGGCAACCCCTTTCGGTGGGTAATCTCCCTTCAATCTTGGATCTACACATTGCTTGACTTTGTCCTCGCTCAGTCTCGGGGTTGCCTGTGGAATGGGAAAAAAAAAGACCATTGTCAGAAAGGTTAGCAAGTACCAGTTTAATGCATGCAGTAGCGTAACATTAGATGCAACACAACCATAGCTTCATGTTAAAGAAAGAGAGCCTGAGACATTCACAACTGCAAACAAGGAAAAGTGACTGCTATGTACCTGACCTGCTTGCCATAAGAGCAGGTGATAGCAGTGTAACACATGATAAATGAGTCCCTAGTATTTGTGAGGATGCTGCAAAATTATTAACTAATCAAGTTGCTAGAATTACTTTCCACCATAATGTAATACAAGGAAATCCACACTTTCCAGCACACTGAGATTTTTCATCCATGCTAATAGGGATTTCATACAAGGGTGGAGAGATACTTATGTCAAGTAAGCAGCTAGCTATTCATGTCAACTGACAAGTATGTAACCTAGCTGTTGTAATTCCACCAATCACAAGAACGGTTTCATTTACCTCTCATCTATTAGACCTCTATTCATTGATTAAAAAGATGATATACTATAGTTCACCAAAATAAGATTGATAACAGTGAAGAACTGGTTTAAGCATTGCTACTTGGGCATGCTACATCTAGGTTTGAATGGACTACCACGGCACCATGTCCCCGGGGCCATGGTGCCGTGGTAGGACATCCAGGTTGTCACCCAGGCACCCGCGGTTCGATCTCCAGCTACAGCGTATTTACAGGAATTTTCTTCCAAATGGGGATCGCAATCAAAGGATGTTGGGCATCTGGGTTGACCGTTGCGTACACTTCCCGATTTACCCTGGTGGCCGGTGGGAAACTTCCGTGGGGCCGGGCCGGTCACCCCAAGGGATTGAGTCAATACGACTAACTGAAATAAACATATTAATTAAAATGAATCTCAATATATCCCTCTAAATTTATGTTCCAACTATATGTAGCAGATTGTATCTTCTATAGGAGATGAAACTTGGACCTTGAAAGTATTTAAGTTACATGGTTCATAGAACTTGTGTCTTAAATCATAATGTAGATTCAAAATATAATTTGGTTCCAAAAAAAGGTTTCTCCGGGATATACGATAACTAAGATTTTGGAAATTACAATCAATCAGTAGCTGACCTGAAATATTTGGTATACAATGGTTTTATGACTTGTTAATGTTATATTATACAATCAATCATCTTATGCTAATGATTGATTATACAAACAATCAATCATAGATGTGTGGAGTTTCTAAAAAAGATAAAATAAAAAATACAAATCATTGAGAGCCATTAGGTTTGCTTCCCCTACAAGATAAAATGCGAAAAAATAAATTGAGATGGTATCATATATTTAGAGGCGATTGATAGAGTCTATAATTAGAAGAGTTGAACCGATTAGAGTGGCAGCATAAATGATATAGAGACTAACAAGAATATTAGTTAACAAAAATAATTTACTAAATTTGAATATTACTACTAATATAGCTTTCCATAGAGCATAATGGGGAGGGATCAGATTTGTTTAGCCGACTCCAAATAATCTGAACACACGGACTCCAAATAATTGGAACAAATGACTTTTTACAATAATCATGAATCAATCATGAAAGCTAGATTAGCCTTATATAATAATTTTTCATGATTCATTATTGTTAATAATATGGTTTAAGGGAGTTGCACAATGAGCAATTATTGGAGGTTTCTATAAGGCTACACACAACATTTATTGGAGGATTTTTCTAAAGTAGATCGCTGCTCTATCTTTATAATCCTGCAGATTGGTTCATATACAACTAAAGGTTATTGTAGCTCCAAATTATTTGAAATTAGCTGCACACAGCATTTCCCATTGAACTATGACAAGGGCAATATTACTGTATACAGCCAAAGTTGTCAAATCAAGATTCTTATCATGAATCATGTTGGTGGATTTTTCAAATCATGACTCATTAAAATTTGAACTAAACAAATTGTAAAATAGGTAAAAGATTTTTAATTTATCTGGAATAGTTTTTTCATCAAACATAAATGGAGTATGTTAAATATATATATATATATATATATATATATATATATATATATATAGGTTAAAATTTCATCTTGAATAAAAATGCCAAAATATTGATCATTGTAAAGAACATTTCACCACAGGTTGCTTTTGATAATATGATAAAATTGTTGCCACCATCCTCACCATTGATTTGATGACTTTGACCTTCAAGATTGCTGTGGTTGAAAAAGTAAGAGGACAATGATGCCAAATAAAGAAAGAAGATGACTTCAATGTGAAAAGATTTGTTATTTGTAATCAAGAAGAAAGAAGATGACTTCAGTGTGAAAAGATTTGTTCTTTGTAGTCGTTGTTAGGCATCAACCCCACCTTCACAGTAGTGTTCACACTACAAGATTTTCTTCCATGTCAGTTCACCTTCCCAAACCTCCACTTTTATCTTCGAAACAAAATTCTTTCCTTTCATTATAATGGGTTGAGCATAACTTCATGTGTTGAATTTAATTTTAACTGGTCAAGTTTAATCTTTAGTGAGCTTGCTTTCTTCTTTTGTAATCATAAAACATAATTAGAAGGTTTGAAACACATTTTCACCATATATATTATATTACATGTATGTATGTATGTATGTATTTATGTATATATATCATGGTGTACATGTGGCAGGACATTGACCTCCCCACCTTCAAAAACATACAACATATGATTATGTTCCCAATTTTATACACACACACATATTTAGAATTTTATCTAAACCTATAAGTATGAATGCTAACCCTATTTTCCATGAGACTAGGTCAACACCCATAAGTGATGCAAGGGGCCTTCACCACCTGAGTACCTCCAGACAAAAGAGGAAAGTAAATAAAAATTGATTAATTTATTTGAAATTAGGATAAGAATCATGTAGCTAATCCTTATAGTTGGGACAAGCACTGCTCGATGATGTTACATTAAGGATTCTTTTACAATTCCAATTCATATTATTTAATATGTATCACTTTACATATTATGATGATGGTATGTTGAGAAATCTTTTATAATTCCAATTTATATTATTCAATATGTATCTCTTTACATATGATAATGATGATGCGTTGAGAAATCTTTTATAATTCCAATTCATATTATTTATGTAAAACTTTATATCAAAATTCTACCATACAATACAAATCGTGAATTGAACAATTTTAACAATAATGTTTGTAGCAAGGACCTCTTAGAAATAGAGTGAATGAGGGGAAAATGTTAGTCGGGAAGAAGGCTTTATGACAAAAAAAAAACTTTGTCAACTTGTTTTTTTAAAAAAGAATCTAGATTAATCAAAAGAGTAAACCAGTTAACACTTGTACCCTTGAAAATTGAGATCATAGGAAAGAATTCAACAATTATGTAATCATTTGAAGTTAGTAACCCAGGATCCAATTATTCCAATACATAGAGCTGACAGTCAAAGGCAGACAATATGTTTCAGATACTAGTTCGGCCATATAAAAGTTATAGTCTCTAATCAGTTGCAAAATGCAAGGTTACTTTAACTCTCCTAGTTATATAGTTATGAGTAAGGTTTAAAATCTCGACCCGTACTGATGTTTCGATTTCTGACTAGAATGGCGTGCCAATATAGTTTCGATATTTTTTAAATATAAAGTATATTAACCATTTTTAAATATATATATAATGAGATAATTTTATGAGGTTTTAATTAAACTTATTTAAATTATCTCAATCATAATAGTTGGAAGTTGATTGAAATTATTAATTTAATTAAATATAAGTTCGCTATTCCCTGTTCCTCGCGATCGCATCCCACAGATGCCTGACACCGAAGGGGTTGCGCGAGTCCGATGACGCCTCCAGAGGCGTCATGCGAACCCGACAACTCCTTAGTGTTAGAACCGATGAAATCCACATATCTTCATAATGGTATGATATTGTCTACTTTTGGCCTAAGCCCTCATGGTTTTCTTTTTGAACTTTATTCAAAGGCCTCATACCAATGAAGATATCTGACTTTAACTGTATCTCAACAATCCTCCCCTTAAACAAAGGACTACTGGAAGTCCCCCTACCATTATCTCCCCATGGTCTAGGCCTCCCTCCCCTATTCCTCGCGATCGCATCCCATAGACGCCCAACACCGAAGGGGTCGCACGAGTCCGGCGATGCCTCTGAAGGCGTCGCACAAGCCCAACAACTCCTTAAGTGTTAGAACCGATGAAATTCATATATCTTCGTAATGGTATGATATTGTCCACTTTTAACCTAAGTCATGGTTTTATTTTTGAACTTTATTCAAAAGGCCTCATACCAATGAAGATATCTTCTATTTTATAAGATTTTGACTGTATCTCAACAATCCTCCCTTTAAACAAAGGACCACTGGGAATTCCCCTACCATTATCCCCATAGTTCGGGCCTCCCTTATAAACTCATGATCTTTTTCATATATTTATTTTTATTGAGAGTCCCCACATGGGTTTTATCCAAAAGGGATATCTTTCATCTTATAAACCCATGATATTTTCCATGTATTTCCAATGTGAGACTTTGATTGTATCCAGGCCTCCCCTACCTCTTTTGTTTTTTCCTAAGGGTCCACACATGGATCCACATAGACCTGGCTCTTTCGTTTTTTTCCTAAGGGTCCCCACATGGATCCACATAGACTTGACTCTGATATCAATTGTTAGAATCAATAGAACCAACATATTTCCATAATGGTATGATATTATCCACTTTGGGCTTAAGCCCTTATGATTTTGTTTTTGGACTTTACTCAAAAAATCTCAAACCAATGAACATATCTTCTATCTTTTCTATATATTTCCAATGTGGGATTTTAATTGTATCCTAACACTTAGAACGCGTCATGCGGTAGCGGGGATTCCTCCGGACAAGTCGCGAGAGCTTGACGGGCCTCAAGGTGCGCCGACACTAGAGGCTTGATTGTGCTAGTTTTGGTCCGCAAGCAAAATAAAATTTTTTATCCGTATCAGACGAAACGGCTCAAGATTTCATTCCTTGGTTGCGACACCATTAGTAATTTAATATAATCGTTTAAAAGGAAATTAATACCAATTTCATTAGTTCATGAGACAATCTAGGGCTAATAATCATCCTGTCTTTATCTAGCTTGTTTTATTTTCTAATTGGTTCCTTTATGCTAATGATCTTGCGAATTATGGATCTCATTGTGGCCCCATCTAATCAGCCACTTTGCTTTCTCAAGATTGTACAAGGAATTTGCAAGTGAAATCAACACTATTCTCAACCAACAGCAACTTCAGAAGTAAAGACCTACCCAAGTAACAAGACTTTGCTGCCCTCTAGGCATTGTATGATCCACAGGTTTCCTGCCTGTCAGAAGTTCCAAAAGAACCACACCAAAACTATATACATCACTCTTCTGTGTTAGCTGACCAGTCATAGCATACCTGCATAATATTGAAAAGATCAAAATACAAAAAAGGTGAAGCAGCATCAAAGACAAACAATTTCCTTATAAATTGCATTCATGATTAAGTACCTCACTATGAGAAAAATCATTTTTTAGCAGAGCAGTAATCTTTGCAATCAAAATAAAGAATTTCATTTTTGAAAGATTTCAGATACCAAGCTTCAGCTTATTCAAGTTTTCAGATACCAAGCCTCAGCTTATTCAAGTTTCAATTTAACAATTTTAAGAGTATTCTTTGTCAACACAAAGAATGTAACCGAATAATCCAACTCTTAACCTTTTATGTAATGAGCACAAGAAAATATAATGAAGATAAGCTAATCAAAGTGCATAAAAGATTGCAATTGATCATGTATCCTGTTGCAGTTAGAGATTCCTATGGACCATTTGCAACGATGAAATCACAATGATCCTATTTTGTGAAGAAAATAAACCATAGAATTCAAATGCATGTGAAAAATGGAAGAAATAAAGGAAAATCACCTAAATCTTTTTGTGTTCAAGCCCATGGAAGAGTTCAAATTGTTTCAAAATGACAATAATGAAACAATTAAGACATGGGCTCATGTTATTGGAGCTTGGTTCAATAATACTGACACAAGAAAGTTACATAAAATCATACAAGCCAGACCGTGAAATCTAGGATTCAAAGATTTAAGTATACTTTTTAAATAACACCTGGCAATCTTAATTCTCAAGTTTAATTTCACATTTAATGATGAGAGGTTTTCACATACAAGTTCCATTGTTTGGGGATTCAAAGCATGTTCAAGGAGTCTTATGAACAATCCAAAGTTCGCATACCTGTGGTGTACTGATCAGTAATAGGAATATGGATACTATTTTAGGTAACCACTTTGTCTGAAAAGACAAAGATGTTGATAAAGAGCTCAACTTGTAGATTAGGGTTCAAAATTTCCTACTCACAATCAAGCAGAACAAAGCTTAAATTATGGACCTAATAGTGAACATGTGTTTGCCAAAAAGAAATGACCTATGCACAAATAAGACCATAGCAAAATAAAGAAACACAGAAGGAAAATAGAAGGTAGAGCTAAGACAAATCAACTATACCCTAATACGTTGTAGATATTTGATTAGGATATGATGTAGTTCAAAGTTTAGCTTGTGTTGCTAGGAAAGAGCTCAATCTACACATTTATGGTTAAGAGATCTTATTAACACTGCAACAATAAATGGTGATCACACACACTAGTTTTTTTTTAAGGTATATCAACTGGATTTTTTTTAGTCATATGAAGTTTGAAAAAAAAAATAAACTTCATCATTTTTAGCCATATCATAGTTAATGTGTCCTATGAAGTTGAGCAAACAATCAATGGTTCTGTATTAACTTTTTTTCCATATGGTAGAGCTACACCTAATTGCTATTGGATAATAATACTTAGTACTTTTTAATTTTTTTCTTCGAACGCCATAAAACATATTAGTATTTTTCTCATCTTTGCTGTGCTTTTTTTTTTGTTGTTGTCGTTTCCCAAGTACCCAAAGTTCCCATCCATATAGTATTGTGAATTGCAACAGTTATATAAACTTTCCTTGCCCCTAAGGGGAACAAAACAATCACACATGACTCCAACAGCTATTTTCCATTTCAACAATCCACTTTTTATCCTATCTTTGTCAATATCGCTCTCTTGTTGAATAATAGATACAAGATATCTAAAATTTTCTTGCTCACACAAATTCATGTGCTTCCATTATAACTACTCTCATTTCTTATTATTGAACCAGATTTTATATATTCAACTTTGATCTTCATAAATTTGCAGCATTTTCTCAAAGAACAAAATATTGTTGCAAATAACAGACACTATGGAATCTTATCTTGAAAATCCTATGCATATCTTTCCTTTTTGTCCCTATATCTATCTTTATTGTACTGCCATTAGAGGATTGATGTTTGCTTAATTAACATTTTTTGCCAACCAGTTCCGTCGTCTCAAGTTTGCACCAAAATTGGCTTGCTTCAAAGGGGTGGAATCTTAAAGCCATCACCTAGCAAGGTTACAGGGAGTTTAACCTTGGGGCATCTATATTTGAATTTTTTTAGTGAAATCAATTTAATTTTCATAATATTTGCTTTATTTCTTATTTTTCTGGTGATAATTCTTTCCTAATGATTGATGTATGATTCCTCAACTATAGTTAGAGCAACATTTTGTGCCAACTATTTTTATGACTTGCGATTAAAAGCCTTTTCCTCCATTCCTCGAGCATCTTTTCATTATTAAATTTTTGTTAAATAGCTTAATTGGTCAAATTATAGCTTGAACTACTCAGACTCAGATTCAATTGACACTAGTTAAATTTCTTAAGAAAAATTACACATAAATGATTTTATGTATACTATAAGCAAAATGATGGACAAACGAATAAAATATATCTCCAATTAGTTCAGCCCTGAAAAGTATTCAAGTAATTACTCTGGAGCATGATAACCAAAGGTACCCAAGACTCGAGTAGAGTGAAGACGAGCAGCCATATCGGGAGCCTGATTTGAAAGGTTAAAATCTGCAATTTTGGCTCTAAAATCCTCAAAAAGGAGGACATTACTTGATCTGATATCACGATGTATTACGGGCGGCTGAACTTTCTCATGAAGATATTCTAGCCCCTTGGCTGCATCAACAGCTATTCTCACTCGTTGGGTCCAGTCCAGTACTGGACCAGGTTGTGCCCCTTGGACTCCTTTTCTGCCTGCAGTTTAAAAAAAGTAATAAAAAAAACAATTTACTGTCTTACAGGTGCTGAAATAAGTAGACAAGTAACTGAAAAGAAAAAAAATGAAGAAAATAAAAACAACTATTATGTACCATGCAGAACATCGTGCAAAGAACCCATGGTTGCAAATTCAAAGGCTAACAAATGCATATTCCCATCAACACAGTATCCCAGCATTTCCACAAAGTTTTCATGCTTCATCCTTGAGACCATGGAGACCTGATGTCAAGAGAAAGTGCTTTAGTTATTAAGTCTTTACATTAGATTAAATGTTTATGCTTCAATGGTTAGTCCAGCTTTACTAAAGGGAGAGAGAGACAAAAAAGGAATGATTATTGCAGATGAGGAAAGAAAAACCTGAGTTAAAAATTCAGAGGTGTTGTCTTCAGATGAAGAATCAAGCTTTTTTACAGCAACCTGCTTCCCATCGTCTAGAACAGCAAAGTACACTCTTCCATATGATCCTTCACCTACTAAAGATTTTGACCCAAAATTATCAGTCTTCTCTTTCAATTCTTCTAAAGACAACAGAGGCACCTCAATAGGTGGAGGTGCTTTTGGTGCTTCACTTTTGGGAGCATTGTACTTTGAACCTCTGTTCACACCTGGAATGATTATAAGAGTAAATTAGCAAAGCCACAGAAGCAGCATGCTAATATATCAAGTCAAAAGCAAAGGATATAACACTATCCTAGACTAAATTCAGGGGATGAACATGTTCAAATAGTTGTTTAACAGTACATGAATGGTGCACTGGATAGCTTAGCATAAGTAAGACTTTGACATTGCAAATGAACAATTTTATGGAACGAAGAGACAAGAAAACCTTTCTATTATTAAAGTTTTATTTAAACTAGCATTTTCTGTGATTGATATGATATTCACTGTTTTTTGATAGAAATTAAGATTCAGCTCAAACTAAATCCACCAATTGTCTGTGCCTATTGTTCAAATATGTTTTAAACTCACCATTATATTCTCCTTAGAATAACCTTGCATACTAAAAAGAAATGTAACAGCAACAAAACCTTTAAATCTGCCCATTCAATAACTCCAGCTATCCAATACATTCTTCACAAAGAAATATGGAATTAGTGGTAAAAATTTTGCAACGAGGAAGTAATGTGTTTATGAATTGTGGAGTAAAGCATACCATCTGTATTATTGGTTGGGTCTTTCAGGTATTCATTTTCTTGACCATGATAAGACTCGTCAACATTACATGAACAACAAAGCCAGCGTCGCATTATATATCCCTCTTTTATACTTTTCAAATGTTCCTAAACATAAAGCACAAACAGTCAAAATAAAGAAAACTTGAAATATAGTAAAGAAAACAAATATCTAACAATATCTTGTGGAATTATTGCCTGGAGATGTGTCTTAAAAAAGGACCTGCTCATGTTCATGTGCATATATTCTACCTAAACAAACTTAGACCCACTATCATACTACCTAATATGCCAACTCATCACAATACAATCATATTGTTGAAGATAAACCAACTAACACAGTCATTAATTAGCACAACCAATTACATGTAGGTCCCAATCACCTGCTTGATTATGATGAAGATGCAATCTGTTACGGGTCAGAATTGCAGCTGAAGGATTATTCCTCCAGGCCATCATTGTTCGCTTAGGAATAGCAAAAAAAAAAAAAAGTATGTCGAGTGACATTTTTACAAGGATCACAATCTTCTCCCATTCTTGATAAATTAATGGAATCAATGTTACACTAGAACTGGGGATAGAAACGGAAAAAAGAACTCACTTTCTTTTCCTAACAAGACAAATAATAAAGAGCGATAGAACGCTTTAAATTAAATTAAGCATTCTAGTACAAATTCCCAGAAACGCCAAATTTCAGCTAATTATATTTCAGAAAAAAAAATCTATGCAGATATCTTCCGATCCAAGACGAAAATCAAGCATAAGAGAAGGGAGTTGTTCAAAATTGCAACGTAGAATAAATCCTACGCAACAGAAGCTCATCCCGTGAAAGGGAAAATCAATTTTGCTTTCAGTGAGGATTACTTGGAAGAGTGCCCTCTTAGAAGCATTCAAACCCAACTATATCAATTGGCATCCACAAAATACTTCGCCCGACGCAATGAATTGATCGAGTGCAGGGATCTGACCTGGAGAAGGGACCCGGGAGCTGCAGGTTGGCCAGCTCTTCACACCCCCCAGGCACAGGATCAGGGTTTCCCTGGAGTGGGCAGATGCAAAGGGAAAGTACGGGCACTGAGAGAGAGGAGAGAGAGAGAGAGATCGCATCGCGGAGCTCGCCTTATAACGAAGACGTTGAATTCTTTTTTCTTCTTTCTTTTCTTTAGAACGTTTCCAAACGTCACAACTTAAGTACATAGTTAGAACACGACCTTAGCCCCGAGGGCTGTTCCTCTCCATTGGTAACATCCGTCGTTGCTCAAGTCATTACTCGTTTCATTTTGTTTATTCTCCTGCCTTCTTTCTGGCCGGCTAGGTATCTCGTCCGTCGTTCGCATGATCCGACGGCTATCGGCTGGAGGTTGAGGTTAGGGCCACCAACTTAATTGTTACTCACACAACATCCGTCTCATTTTAAAAAAGAATACTTTATTTTATTAATCTAGGTATCTAATATTCAATTCTTCAAATTGATTTGGAGATGACCGAGTTGATCCTATAAAAATTTTCCATTAGCTATCTAAGATAAATCCGAGAAGCATATATAGGTCATGACAGATGGCTCAGCATCACAAGTGGTTCAAACATCACGAACATATAAAGTATTCTACGTGACAATTAAACTTTTATTGCATGAGAATTCATCCTATTTTTATCATCGCACCAAGTAATTACATAATTAAAATTATAGAGAATAAAACATAAATATAATATTATTTAATTTAAATTTAGATAATATTATAATTAAATTTATCATTCAGTGTATTACCTTTGATTTATACTTTTACAATTAAATCAATTTGATATTAATATTAATATTAATATTAATATTAATAAGTTAGTAGTATATATAATAAATAAATATAATTATTTTATAATTTTTAAAATTTAAAATAAATTTATATATTTTTTAATAGGATAATTTAATTAGAATTTAAGAAAGGTTATTTAAATTATCCAATTAGTTAGAAGTTAATTGAATCAATTAACTAAATTTAAATTAAAAATTTAAAGTTCATGTCCATTTTACTGTGTCGTCCTCTTCCACTCCGCAAGCCATTCACGTGTCTCCCTCCCCAAGCCATCAACGTCGCCTCCTCGCATACAGCAGGATGTGGAGATTTCACTACCGATACCACCTCTTCCCAGAGCTCCTCTCCCACAACGACGTCAAGTTCTACAAGGCGATTTGGTTCAAGGTTGAGTCATAGATCTTCTCCAAGGGTGGACTTGATTACCTCGAAGGGATCTTCGACCCACTAGTCTCGCCGACGATTCTAAGGCCTTCGCAAAGCTAAAGGTGAAGGTGATCAAAAACGAGTGGTTGGCCATGTTTTTCATGTTCAGCTTCTTCGGCGTCGACAACCTGGGGAGGGGACGTGTGAACGACGTCAATTGTTCTCCGCTCATGATGGGGAAGAGAGAAGCAACGGCGACCTACGAAGGGTAATTTCGAGAAATTTTTTTTGTTAATCCCAAAATCATGAAAAACCTTATGCTCGTAAGGTATTCTGAATCCTAATTGCTGATGTGGTGGGAATGTTCTATTATCAAGCAATGCTCATTACCTAAACCAAAGAAGATTTTTGTTGATAACCTACCAAGGTTATCAACAATAACCTTGAACCAAAATAGAATGAGTTGAGTGATCACATAACCACTCATACAACATGTTATTGTTAGTCCAATCATGTCCCCGAGGTAAGTAGGACAGTTGTCATCGAGACACTTGCGGTTCGATCTCCAACTATGGCGTATTTGTAGGAATTTTCCTTCAAATGAGAAGCGCAATCAAAGGATGTTGGGCTTCTGGGCTATTGCGTGCACTTCCCATATACTTTTGATACCTATTTGACTGAGATTTATTATTTTTTTATTGTTAGTCCAATCATGCTTAAGTGTTCATATTCTACCATATACTTTTGATATATTTGACAAAAATATATAAATTAGGTATATTTGTCTGTGTTTTTAATGTGCATATTAAGTTGTGCAAGAATTTAGCAGGATGCACAAGGAGTACTTTGCGAAGTTTATGACTCGACAAGAGTTTGGATGATGACCTGGTGCAACCAAATTAGTGGAGATTGATGGATTGAGGTCGGTAGGAGATAGGAAAAGGATGTTATGGAACATATGATGGATCATAAAATAAAGTAATATCTAGGGTAACAACTTAATTAGAGGAGGTGAATTACATAAGTGAAAGAGTAAAGGATGACACGAGAACGAGTTAAGTGCTTAGCACATTAAGGGACTTATAACTTGATAGGAGACTACCTGATGGGTGAAGTGAGGTTATAAAGGCAAAATTCATAATTGAGTTATGAGGGCGGACTAGCCTATACATTGGGATATAGAAAGATTCTTACTTAGAAGTAAGACTCGGCCAACATATAAGTTGTGTAAGAGTGTTATAGTCAATGTTCTATGATCAACTAAGGTTGATCTGATCAATTAGTTGATATATTGAGTCAATTTGGGAGTCTACTCAGTCTAAACCGCTTACAAATAAAATATTTATGTTTGAACTAAGATAACTAAGTAGTCAATCGATATTGATTGAGTCAACTGATTTACTATTTGATTTTAAAAAATAAGATCATTTTAAGAAGATCTTATTCATGAAGTCAATTGCAAAGTTTGAATCATCTGAAGTAGTTTATAGTTGGCTGGATTATCAATGAGTCAATTGGAGATAACAACTAGTAGATAATGATCCCATAATAAATATTTCAGTCAAATGGCAAAGTAATTGAATCAACTACATTAAACAAAATAGATAGGTGAAGATATCTAAGCACAAATTAAAGGCTATAAATTGAGGAGCAAAAGGAGCTCAAAGCACAAGTTCTCAGGCTGTTCCATAGCTACACAAAATCTTATTTTTATGTTATAGTTATACCTCTAAGTTCTTAATCTTTTATATACAATTGTTGTTTTATTATATTTGATTATAAAAGAATGATTTTGTACAAGACTTTTCTACCTCTGAAAAGATCGATAGAGAAAAATAAAAGATGATTCACTTATTTGATACCATATATTAAGCAAGATATATTTGATACATCAGCATTTTCAAAATATAAAATCTATATATTATTGTAAAAACATATGAAGTTAATATTTTTTATTGAATTCACTCCCTTCATAAATAACCTGTTGAATTCACTCCCTTTGAAGAAGCCTTATAAACTCTTCTTTAGGTCTGAGGAGTTTCACGTACCAAATTATCCCTTTATTTGAATTCGACTCTGAATTAAAAATCCTGACTACGTCGCTAATCAAAGGTACGACAAAAACACATATCTTCTTAAGAAAAGTGACCATTACAACTCTATTAACAGAAAAATGATTGCTAAAGCTAATAAGAAACTAATTAACTCAGAGAAATCACTATTTAGAAAAAGATAACTTTAACAACTTTACATGTGATCACTGCTTCTGCTCCGTATAATGTATATATATAGGCTATTAATCGATATAATTCTTCTGAATCATAATTAACCTCCCCAAAATTAACAGCCTCGGCCAGAAGCACTACAGCCTTCAACTTCTCTCGCCGGCCGGCCTGCTGTTACCAAGCTACCATCAGAAGAACTAATCGATCCACCAATTCCATTTATATATATATGCCGATCGATCGAAACGATGAAAACCTAAACTACCAAATTAGCAGTAAATTAAGAAGAACTAAAAACTTGTTTAATTAACGATATATCATCCATCAGTATTCCACGCCCTGAAGAGTGGTGCTCCGGCGACGGACCTGGAACCCGTAGCTTGACTCGACGCCGGCATTATCCATGTGGCATTATTGGTATCCAAATGCTGCGCGAGATAATAAGCGTTGCTGTCGGCGTCCAATCCTCGATCATCCATCGTCGCCATTGGCGTCGCGAACCCGCCCTGGTAGCCGCCGGCGTTATAGATGGCCGAGTTGGACGGCCCGGTGCCGGGATCGAGCGACGAGTCCAAGGCGACTAAGTCGCGGAGAACGGCGTTGGCCGGCGACGACTGGCGGAAGAAGTTGTGCGCGCCGCCCAAGTGGTGCGCCGCCCCCTGCTCCTGCTTGCACCACCCGCGCTGCTGCGGCGGCGGGGCGTAGGGGTAATACTGGAGTGCGAGCGGCGAAGAGTAGTCCACCTGCGCGGGGGGCTGGCTGAAGGCGATGGTGGGCCAGCCGAAGCCGGTGGCATCGAAGTGCCCTCCGGGGGCGAGGACGTGGCGGCCGTGATCATCAACGGTAGCCGGCCGGATCAGGTGTCCCTGGACACTGGGCGCCTCCGCGCGGTCTTCGGCGGCGGCTTCCTTGAGCCGCTTGGCTCCGCCGCCGAGGGCGAGGGCGCTGCTCTCGAGGATGCTCTTGACGTCGTAGCGGCTCATGTCGAAGTTGGTCACCGCGTTGAGGCCGCGGAACTTAATCGCCGCGACGTCGTACGCCTCGGCGGCCTCTTCCTGCGTACCTGCATCCACGAACGCACGTGCATGGCTTAATTAATTAGAATCCATTATTTATTATTACAATAAAAAATGTTCGATTAATTAATTAATTAATGAATTTTGACTTCATGCCCTGAGTTAGAGAGACACAATTAAAAAAGAGTACGTGGGGGACATTTAATTTATATATAATATATATAATTTTATAATCAACAACTTAAACGTATAGCGTACTGAAAGTTCCCAAGTAGAGATCCTTGTTTCCAGCTACTCTTCCTATCCTTGCTTGCCATCGACCATGCTGATGATGCCTGAATTATATTAAAATTTAACGTTAAACAGCTGGGAAATTATATAAATTAAACAGCACAAGAAGAAATAATTAATTAATATTAGTTAATACCTAGTAACTCCACGATAAATGGATGCACCCCTTGAGAATCCACTGCTCTTCCTGAAGCACATTTTCGAGCAATACAATAGCCATTAATTTTTTCTTCTTTTCTGTAGAGAAAGCTAAGTATATATATGTACCTTCGAAGAGATGCAACAAGTTCCTGCCTCGTCATGTGTTTCATCTCCTCCAACTCTTTCTCATAGTTGCTTATCTGCAGAAGAGAGAAATCAGTACAGAAATAGTGAGATCGTGAGAGATGAGATGATATATCAAGTCGACGATCGATAGATATATAAATATATACTGGGAAATTTGTAGTTGTCGAGGGACCCCAATACTTGAGAGCAGCTAAATCATATGCCCTTGCTGCCTTGTCTTCTTTGTCATATCCACCTACACATACAGAACGATTAGCAATATCAGAAAAGATAGAGTGCCTGCCTGCCTCTCGACTACCAAAATATACATGCAGGGAATTCATAATTTTCTTACCTAAATAGACTATATATTGATTTGAAATGAGTCATTCACCCCCACAATGAATGAATCCGAGATGGCCGGTAAAAAAAGACAAGAGAAATTGAGTGCCAATAGAAAACAAAAAAATTACAACAGAATGAACAGATATACAAAGATTTGTACCTTGTCTCCCTTTGCGAGTCTGCCCTTCTCTTCTGCAACTATTGTCCCACAAATGAGCCTCATATCTACCTGTCCATCTATGCCTGCAAAGAACAGAATCGAGCATTGCTTCACTCATGCATCCTTGTAATATGATTAACAAAGATATGCCAAAGAAGGATTATTAGATCTTTCTTCCACTGGAATAGATTTGGTGCAGAGAATGTATGTGATCGGTGATGGTGAAGATGCAGGCGTAGCATACCTTGTGACGCCCCGGTAAATGGAAGTTCTTTGGCCGAATGTATCCGCCGGCTTCCTTGAGACCGCCTCGATTGCGCCTGTTTGAGCATCGAGCTGCCCGATTCCCGCCCCTTTCTGCTTGTTGTTGGAGCTGGAACTCTCGCCGCCTCCCCCACGACCCATTGCGACTGCCGGCAGCAGCGGTAAGACCGCGGCGGCTCCGCCGCCGCCGCTGCTCGACTGCGTCCCGGTGCTCATCGACAACGACAGCCCCTTCGGCGTGTTCGTGTTCGTGTTCGCGTACGCCGCATTCGTCGGATTGCCCGCGCTGCTACTACTCGCTCCGGCGACTGCCGCCATTTCCAGGTCGGTGATTCTGTTGCTTTCGTGTTGCTGGTGTGCGACGGCGCCGGCCGGTTGGTTCCTCAACCACGTCTTGATCATCGACAGCCCGATGGAGTTGTTGTTGCTGCCGCTGCTGCTTCCGGAGAAAGACCCGACGGTGTGGATCAGGCCGCCGGCTCATGATCGTGGGCCAAGACGACGGAAGTGTCTTGCACCGGGAATAACGAGGAGGGGGAGTTAGAGAATATGCAGTCCGGAAGCACTCTCTGGTCGTGATCTGCGAAGGAGTTGTTTCCGCCGAGAAAGTCTTCGAGTTTGGGCTCGTCGTCGTCGTGGATGCCGGTGTGGTTCCGGTAGCTGCTGCTGGACCCAACCAGCATCGACAACTCAGACGGCGAGCCGGCGCCCTTGAAGTCCAAGCTCTTCAGGTTCCAATCTGACGCGATCAAACAAGGAAACAAAAGAAACATCATCAGATTAAAAACCACGCACGATTCATCGGATCTCATAAAACAGGAGATGCGATCCACCACCATGGTTTTGGTGCTGAGGTCGGTGGAAGGCCTCTAAGCCACCGAAAGAGGCATCGTTTCTGATGGTGGGTATCCCCATCGGAGGATCGTCGACGACGTAGCTGCTACCGGTGGCGGCGGCAGCCAGGGAGATGAGATGATGGGTTTGTGAGGAATTAGGCAGCTCCTGTGGGGAAAGAGAGAAGGCTAACCAGTCGTTCATGGAAGCCATCACTCATTTAGGGTCTCAATTACTCCAAGAAGGGATTTGGAATTGAAGAAGAAGAAGAAGAGAAGAAGAAGAGGAGGGGGAGAGTAGAAAGGGTTGGACTAGAAAGTGTATAATAACCTCAAACAGTGAGTTTATATGGACCTTTAATGATCTCCATCTCCTTCTCTTTCTTGGTTTTCTCTTCCTCTTTCTTTCTCTCTAGTAAGGACACATGCAATTTGTGGCAAATATTGATTAAAGAATTAATCAAGAAGGTGAGTATTGCATTGTGCTTGGTTAATCAATTAAGGATTGTATTAATATATATATATATATATATATATATATACAGAATCGTTCTCCTGGGCGACATCGCGTGGGCGACTTCTGGGCGACACCTGACGTGGACGCCACGTCAGCGGCTCTGCGTGCGCGTGGCCAGCGGAAGGAAAACAAAACCCGCAGAGAACCCTAATCGCGCGGACCTCCTTTCTCTTCGCCGCTGACCTCCTTTCTCTTCCGCCGCTGCCCTAACCCTCTCCCCTCTTCGCGCTGCCTCGATCTCCTCCTTTCTCTTCGCCGCGAGCCCTCTCTCTCCCTCCCCTCCTCTCCTCGCGCGCGCGACCTCTTCGGCACCCACGCGATCTCGCCCAGCAGTCGCCCTGCCCTACCCGCCGCCGCCACTGCTCGCAGTTCCTTCCTCCGCGTTTCTCCTCGCCGCCGCCCAGCAGAACTCCTCGGCATTCCTCTTCCACGGCTCGTGACCTTTCCTCCAAACCCTAACCCGCGATCCCCTGCCCTAACCTGCCACTGCTCGCCATTCCTTCCTCCAAGCCGCCGCCCTCCACTGCTCGGCATTCCTCCCCTCCGCGTTTCTCTTCGCCGCCGCAACCCTAACCGCAGAAAAACCCTAAAAACTCCCCCTCCCTCCTCGCGATCTCTTCTCCGCAGAAAAACCCTAACCCTCCGCCTAAACTCCCGATTCGTCCTCCCCTCGCTCTCAGCCCGCTCCCAACCCTGCTCGGGATCTTTCGTCGCCAGGAAAGCAGAGGTCTTTCTCCCCTGCTCTCTTCTCCCCTCACGCGC
This sequence comes from Curcuma longa, assembly GCF_044706935.1. NCBI lineage: Eukaryota > Viridiplantae > Streptophyta > Magnoliopsida > Zingiberales > Zingiberaceae > Curcuma > Curcuma longa. Next base: position 4,192,345 of record NC_133874.1, read on the forward strand.
CTGCACTGCTCGCTGCTCACCGCCGCCCTGCTCGGGATCTCTCGTGGCCAGGAAAGCAGAGGTCTCTTCTCCCCTGCTCTCTTCTCCCCTCACGCGCCTGCACTGCTCTGCTCACCGCCAGGACCTCTGCGCCAGGGTATAATTTAGGGTTTAACTTGCATTTCATTTAATTTAGGGTTTTTTACAGCATTTGATTTCAAATTCTGGTATGGTTTAGGATTGGATTTCTTTTGCATTTAATTTATGGTATAATGAAGTCTTTGTGATTGGAAAAAATCATTCTTATGAGTTTGTTCTCGTATATAATTTATACACAAATTATTCTTACTAGTTGTTAAGTTTCAACAGGGAGTCCTAAATGTGATTGCTTAATTCTATTTGTAAGAATTTTAATAGGCATTTCAATTGTTCTAAAGCTTCTTGGTATTGGTACTAATCTTAATATAATGTCGTGACTATTTTAGGGACTTCCACATCAGTGAATCAATTAGCTGTAGTCAAAGAAGATTCATTATCTGGCCAGTTGCAGCAGAGGGGTTTTTAGGCCTTGCAAGGCTTGCTGTAAGCTTTCATTTGAAGGACGATCTCCATCTTGAACCAGCAGAGGTAAGCCATCTTATTACATTTTCAATAGTCAACATGTTTCTTTGCAATCCAATTTAGGAGGTTTATCACTTGGATTCTATTCGTCTTTCAGTTTATATGTTTTGTTTGTATGTCCTTTCTTTGTATGATTTGCAAATGCTGCTCAGCTGAATATCTTACTAAAACTGGGTGTTCATAGCATTTAATTAGGGATTTTTTCCTATTCCTTTGGTATGATTCAGGGTTTAAACTCTATTTAGTTTTTATCCTATAATATCAACAACCATTGTTATGGTTAGTTTAATATAGTTTGCTATGCTTAGTTTAATACAGATTTTTTAATACAGATTTTCACATCTTGTTAATTTGACATTCCCCAATAATGGAAGAAATTGGCAATGATGATCAGTCATATACTCCCCAAGTTACAGATGATCGAAAACCAAAAATTGGGATGGAATTCGTATCAATAGAGGAGGCATTTTCGTGCTATAATCAATATGCACGAGAAGCCGGATTTAGTGCAAGGATGAGTCATAGCAGGAAAAATAAGATAACAAATGAGGTTAATTGGAAAACATTTGTATGTTTCAAAGAAGGACATACTGATGATCAACGCAAAAAACAGACAAAAGGTGATCAACAGAAAAGGGAAAGAGTACGTGGGGAAGTTAGAACCGGCTGTAAGTCAAAGATTTCAATTGTAAAGAATCAATCTGGACCTAATTGGATTGTCACAAATTTTGTGGAAACTCATAATCATCCACTCTCTACCCCCTCAAAGGTGCATTTACTACGCTCACATCGTTCTGTTTCCACAGCAAAAAAAGCATTGACTCAGCAATTTTCAGAGGCCAATATACCTACTTGTCAACAAATGCGACTGTTGGAAATTGAGTATGGAGGACCTGAGCTAGTAGGTTGCACAGAAAGAGATATTAGAAATTTTGAGAGAGACCTAAGGGATGAAGAAAAGGGTATTGATGCTGAAACATTAATTGAGTTATTTGCGTCTGAAAAAGAAAAAAATTCTGGTTTTTACTATGAATATGAGGTTGATTCAAATAACAGATTCAGTAGGTGTATTTGGGCAGATCATATATCAAGGAGGGCATATAGTGTATTTGGTGATGTTGTTGTATTTGATACAACATATAATACCAACAAATATGGATTGATTTTTGCACCATTTGTTGGAGTTAATCATCATCACCAAACTATTATTTTTGGTTGTGGTTTTTTAAGTGATGAGAAAGCTGAATCATTTGTTTGGTTGTTTAACAAGTTTATTGAAGCCATGCCTACAGGTGCACCTAAAGTTATCATCACAGATCAAGATCCTGCTATGACAAAGGCAATTGCACAAGTTTTTCCTCAGACATTCCATAGATATTGTTTATGGCACATCTTGACCAAATTCTCAGAGAAAATAAATCCTTTGATTTATCGTGACAACTATCAAATCATAAGGAATGTCATTAAAAATTCTACAACTCCGGATGAATTTGAGAAATCATGGGAAGAGGTTATCAAGTGTGCTAACTTGGAGAAAAATGATTGGTTGTGTTTGATGTATGAATTGCGACAAATGTGGGTGCCAGCCTATTTTAGTCATGTTTTTTGTGCTGGAATGTCAAGTAGTCAAAGATCTGAAAGCTCACATGCATTTTTCAAGAAATATATCTCAAAAAAAAATTCATTGATGGATTTTATCACCCGTTTCAATAGGGCATTGAGACATCAAAGACACAATGAGTTAATTGCAGACCATATTGATATGAATGAGCATCCTAAAACAAAGACAATATCTCCAATGGAAACTCAAATGGTGAAGTTGTATACGAAAAATAAATGGAAGGAGTTTCAAATTGAAATGAGTGAAAGTCATGTTTATTGTGTGAAACAGATATCTATAGAAGCTGATCTTGTAGTTTACCATGTGATGAGATTTCAAAGTTGTTCTTCCTCTAAACCAAGGGTCCTCACGCATGACAATCATAGAGACTACATATCATGTAGTTGTAAAAAATTTGAGTTTGATGGCATTCCTTGCAGGCATATGTTGGCTTTTTTCCGTGTAAATCAAGTATTTCATTTGCCTGATAAGTATATACTCAAACGCTGGACACAACATGCAAAGGTTGGAGCAATATATGATTTGGGAGAGCATAATTTCATCGATGATCCAGAAAAATTATTGATGTCAAGACATTCAAAGTTGTCATATAAAGCATCGGTGTTAGTTGATGATGCATCTTTGACTGATGAGGGAACAAATTTCTTAGATGAACAATTCGATTGTATCTACAAAAAAATTCAAGAGATGAATAATGGTAAAAAATGTGACCATGGAAGTCAAAGGAATAAATCCACAGATGGGACTCCTGTTGTTAGTGATCCTTCTTTAGTAAGAACAAAAGGATGTGGGAAGAGATTAAAATCATCAAAGGAAAAGGCAGTTGCAAAGTCCCGCCTTTGTCATGGATGTGGGCATCGAGGTGTTTCACATGACAAGCGCAACTGTCCAGTTTTACAGCAAGGGTATGTGTCGAATACTTTTGTATTTATATAATTTTATTTGTAAATATGATGATGTGTTTTCCATTTCCAGATCAAGTTTAGATGATTATAATATCAATGATGACGACACATATGAACCCTTGGGATCTATAGCAGGTACTGTTTTGGTCTCAATTTTAAAAATTATAGTGGCTGATTGATTGAGAAAATAAAGTTAATAATTGTCTTTATTGTTGTAGGTTCTAATAATAGGTTCAATGTTGAAAGGTATGATGAAGTTATCTTCATTTTTCTTGCCATCTATGGCTGTATGTATTTGAATATGTTGATTTTTCTTAAATTTTACAGATTCAAAAGGTATGAGGAAGATATCAAATTCTGTGAGCAAACTATGGAACCTTTTAATCGGTATGAAGAAGTTTTTTTTTTCTGTAATTTGGCATTCTGTGATAAAGACATGCATCTGTGGTTGTTCTATTAATAGCTTATGTTTTTCTGTACATGAATTAATTTATAGGCTTTGGCAGCTTCTGGATTAAGAGCTCTGCGATATTCCCGTGAAATAGAAGGCTTTGGCAGCTTCTGGATTAAGAGCTCTGCGATGAGTTTGAAACAAAGAAAATTGTCCACTAGAGCATAATTTTCTTCCAACCCTATTAGTAGTTTGCTTTCATGATAGGATATGTTGATGGCATAAAACTGCTTGGAGTTAAAATAGTCTGCTATTAGATTTACAGCATCTTATGCTCTTTGGTTTTCTGTGTAAGACTTTTCTGTGTAAGATGGCAGCTTCTGGATTTCTTATGCTCTTTGGTTTTCTGTGTAAGACTTTTCTGTGTAAGATGGCAGCTTCTGGATTTCTTATGCTCTTTGGTTTTCTGTGTAAGACTTTTCTGTGTAAGATGGCAGCTTCTGGATTTCTTTGCAGATCTATTTTGTTACTTTCTTAATTGGGTTGTGGTCTTGCTTGCTTTGTTTGTCTTTTTAATTTGCAATGGACAGGTGATCCCTGTTCACCAGTAGAATATCCCCTTCTGGATTATTTGCAGAAATCTGTCTTCTAGTGAACTAACTGGTGAAATATCCCCTTCCTTCAGTGAGCTTTCAGATATCAATTATTTGTAAGTGATGTGAACTTTTGATGTATCCCCTTCCTTCAGTGAGCTATAATTCCTTCTGTTGAACATTGACATCTACTGGTCATGTATCTTTCTGAAATTTCAGGCAGTGATCATCAAGGAGAACAACTTTAAGCAGCCTGGGGAAAGATACCGCTCTTGGGCTCCTGACCGGTTTGTTCTGACCCAGGCTTTGTAAGTTAGCTGAGATAAGCATCTGAAATTGCAGGAAGATTTTTCAGTTGTTATCTGTTATTTATTTATTGGCGAATGTAACCACTCTGCAACTTTTCTATTTTCTCTTTTTGTTCTCAATTATTTGCTTTGCCATCCTTTCTTCTATTCCTACTACTATCTTGTTGCTGTTTATAGGTGGACTTAGCCTTAACGTTTTCAATCACTGTTATATCAAATAGCTACCAGTAGTTGACCAATGATATCTTCAACACTTTCCTTTTTGATTGTTTACACCATCTTTCAACTAAGCTTCATTGAATGATTTTATAGAGTCGAGTTGGACCTGTGGAATGGTTGAAACCCTACACTGATGAAACAATAATTGAGCTTGGGCAAAAAGGAGTAAAAAGTCTTCTAGCTGTTCCTATTAGGTACACTTGCATATATGTATCATCTATTCATTCTGGGTGCTACAAGAATTTGTTTGTATGAAGATTATGCATGTTTCAATTGGCTTTTGAGCTGTCATAAACTTCTTGCATCCATTGCAGTTTTGTCAGTGAGCATATTGAAACACTAGAAGAAATTGATGTGGAATATAAAGAATTGGCTCTCAAATCAGGCATCGAGAATTGGGGGCGTGTTCCTGCTTTAGGATGTGAACCTACATTTATTTCAGAACTTGCTGATGCTGTTATCGAAAGTCTTCCTTATGTAGGAGCTATGGCAGCTTCCAGCATTGAGGCTCGACAGGTAACAGTCAACAGTTTAATCATATGCATAAGTTGAAGTCAACTACGAACTGTTCCTTTCTCTACTAGTTTGAATTGGAGTAAACAGCAAAGTGAATCACTAATTGATTTTCCATTTTACATCTTAGTCTTCAAGCTGTCTAAATATTTTTTTAATCTTGTTCTCATTCATTGTCAGGTGTTCTCATTCATTTATGGATTAAGCCCTTCTGTCAATTTCTTTTTATCTCTAATCTCCCATAACTTCTCACTTTTGTTTAATTAAGTCTAAACCTTGTAGCCGGTAGAAAACCCATTGACATCTGTCACTCTCCATTTTGAGGTTTCCATGGTTTTCAATCCATGGAATCAGCAAATGCAAAAAGTAGTCAAGCTATGAGCTATCCCTTCATCCAAGTGATGGGAGGGATATGATCCACCAATTGGTCTATGAAACAATCATTCTCTCTTCCATTGTTTGTGATGATTTTGAGCTATCAGAATTTGCATAGATGATTCAAGTTTCTCTGGGCAAATGCAGTCGCTTGTTCCCCTTGGGAGTGTAGAAGAGCTACTGGCAGCCTACGACTCGAAGCGTGCAGTGCTACCTCCTCCAATAGCAGTGTGGGAATGGGGTTGGACCCGAAGCGCCGAGACCTGGAATGGCAGAGCAGCCATGCTAGCTGTCCTTGCATTGCTGGTACTGGAAATCACTACAGGAGAAGGGTGCTTCGGTGCAAATGAAAGCATTGCAAATGAAAGCATTTTCTGAAGCTACAATGTACTTTTTGTGGCCATCCTTTGAGAAGAAACTATTGGATGTCCCAAGAGAAAGATGTAGATGGTGCATTGCATGTAAAGGTTTAATCACAAACAGAAAAGGGTGCTTCGGTGCTTCTTGAATTTAGCTGCTGCAAATGCCCTATAAGGCTTTGCAAGAATTAATACTGGACTTTGTCCAACTAAGCATTTATAAACAGAAAAGGGTGCTTCTTTGTTAGTCCTGCGATGTTGTTTACATACTTTTGAACTTTCAAATTCAACATCGGAACGTGAAATGTGAAATTGAACATCGGAACTAAATCTCAAGAATGAGATAATATCGAAATTAAATACAATGACAAGCGAAGGCTAATCTAACTTCAACATGAGTTATTGGTTCCTATTATCGTTGGAGTTCTTGCAAACATGAAATGTGAAATGACCTTCTACACGAATGGATTGGCAAATGAAGTCCTTTTCAATAAGGAAATGAGGAGGAAGATGAAACTCAATATTTCAACAAATTATCTAATATGACAACTTAAGTATAAATCCACCTTATAAAAATTTAAACTCATCAATATAACTTGAAACATAGGTCTAATATGACAACTTAAGCATCAAAAGTAATACAACTTAAGCATTTATAGCTTTCCAAGCATACTTTGCTATTGTTAATGTTCCAAGCAAAAACAAGTATAACTCCAACTACAAGTTTGTGAAATACAATAACATGATTTCAGTTATCTTCATCTGAATAAAAAGCTACACGTGTGACAATCCACATTATCAAACACATCATCACCACAAGTAGTTGTCGATTTTTTTTCTTTGTTTTTCCAATTCCAAGAGTAACTTGCAATTTTGGATCTTCAACTCCTTCATGCTATCCTCTACACTTTTGGCATTAGCCTCTAACTCCTTCATTACATTCTCTGCAGTTCTAGCATCATCCTCCAATTTGGTTATTCTTCTTAGCAATCCTGGTATTACTTGTGTTGATCTGCTGCACATCTCATCATCAACCCATGTCCAAAAACCACACCCCCCTTCATTCTGCAATTCGAAGTTATTTATGAGATTAAATGTACATATTTTACACACAAAAATTTGACAAATAATGTTAACTTTTTCGTACCTCAAATAGTGAGCATATAGCAAATCTCCTGCCTGGATTATCAACAGTCCATGAGGTGATGATTTTTGCCATTAGTCCACATCTGCATTTCGGTGTATTAGTGGTGTTGTACTTAGGCATTTTTAACCTGCAAAGACAAACATACCTTATAAATTACAAACTCCAAACATCACTAAAAAACTCAAACTTCAACAATATATGAATCAATTTGCATTATCACAATATTAACATACAATAATGAGCCGACATCCAAATTAAATGCTATGAACTAAATGGAGTTTAAACCCTAAACCATACCAGTTTAAACTAAATGGAGTCCTAACCTAGAGCTTAAAGGTAAAGATTATTAGGACAATTGTGATGGATGAACAGATGAGCTATACAGGGTGAATATTAATTGTTCTTGCAAATAAAATCCAATCCTACTCTTGCTACAAGCTTATCAAGCTCGCACAAAATCAACACAATTGATCAGAATAAAAACAAATATAAGACTTATATAATGCTCAATATTAACATGGGAATAAATCCAATCCTAAACCATAACAGTTTAAAATAAATGCTGTGAAATAATTCCAAATTAAATGCAATTTAAACTCTAAATTATACCAGCGGGAGTAGGCGGCGAGCAGAGGTTGGCGGCGAGCAGTGCAGCGGCACGGCAGAGGAGAAGAGAGCAAGGGCCCTGCGTGGCAGCGTCTTGAGGCGAGCCGCGGCGGGAAGCACCCCAGCGAGCCGGGAATCGCGAGCGAGGGGAGAAGAGAGGTCGTGAGGGGAGAAGAGAGCAGGGGAGAAGAGAGGTCTTCTTTTCCTGGCGAGGTCCCGAGGGGAGAAAGAATCGAAGAGACGGGGGCGAGCAGGTTGCGAGCGGGCTGAGAGCGAGGGGAGGAAGAATACAAGAGAGGTCGTGAGGAGAGAAGAGAGCAGGGGGAGAAGAGAGGTCGCGAGGGGAGAAAAAATCGAAGTGGGCGGCAGCGAGCAGGGTTGCGAGCAGTGGAGGGCGGCGGCTTGGAGGAAGGAATGGCGAGCAGTGGCAGGTTAGGGCAGGGGATCGCGGGTTAGGGTTTGGAGGAAAGGTCACGAGCCGTGGAAGAGGAATGCCGAGGAGTTCTGCTGGGCGGCGGCGAGGAGAAACGCGGAGGAAGGAACTGCGAGCAGTGGCGGCGGCGGGTTAGGGCAGGGCGACTGCTGGGCGAGATCGCGTGGGTGCCGAAGAGGTCGCGCGCGCGAGGAGAGGAGGGGAGGGAGAGAGAGGGCTCGCGGCGAAGAGAAAGGAGGAGATCAGCGGCGGAAGAGGAGAGGGTTAGGGCAGCGGCGAAGAGAAAGGAGGTCAGCGGCGAAGAGAAAGGAGGTCCGCGCGATTAGGGTTCTCTGCGGGTTTTGTTTTCCTTCCGCTGGCCACGCGCACGCAGAGCCGCTGACGTGGCGTCCACGTCAGGTGTCGCCCAGAAGTCGCCCACGCGAAGTCGCCCAGGAGAACGATTCTGTATATATATATATATATATATATATATACTAAAATTATAAGAGTAATTAATTAACATATATACTCTCCTCCGCATCATGCGGGCATCCCTCATGCCTTTTCTCTCTACGTAGACACACACTAATACCAAGAAAGTTTTTGAAAAAAAAACAAAAAAGGAAACTTAATTAATTAATAATATTAAATAAATAAATAAATAAATAGGAGATGGGTGAGCTAGTTGTGTGCCCTCTACGAGGACATGAACCCTTGTCTTCCGGGTCCTTAGCCCTATTTTCATTCCCCGAGCCCTAAGACAAATGGGATGATAACCCTTTATAACCCTCATAAGATATCCTCCTCGAACCCTCTTCCATTCTATTTAATTATTCTCTCTTTTTTTTTTCCTTCTCTCATGCATTACAATATATACTACGAGTGGTGTAGGATATGAGTGGCTTTATCTCGGTTGTTGGGCTCTTTGCCATTACTTTGACCGTCAAAAGAAGGTAAGAAAACTATAGTTAAGTGGTGAAACACAAACACATGCTCTCCACATCGATATATATATATATATATATATATAATATGCATGTTATAAACTTCATCAACAATTTTGGATCACAATGAGCCTGCTTTGAAGTTTCATTGAACAGGGTTTGTGACCATGTTAACAGGCGTAGATCATTGAATGCATGCATGGATTTGAATGAATTTGCACGTACGTACTCATACATGCATGCATGCATGCACATGGAAGTCGGTTCGACGTCCCTGTGAACTAACTAACTCAAGTGTGCATTGAGAGAGCAATAATGAATGGAACTTGTTCATTGCACTCGAATGAAATTAATTACATAAATTATAAATGCGTGTGGAGAGAGAGTGTGTGTGTATTTACTTTGAGGGAGTGTTCATGTGGGGTTTTAAAGACATTGTGTGCATGCATGCAATTATATTTAACAATAGATCGATCTAATTTGTTTTTTAATTGTTAAATTTTGGGGATAAGGGATAATATATAATTAAATGAGTAATTTTTTGATCAATTGATTTAGCTTGCATGCTTAATTTGGTCTTCCATCCTATTGAATAGACTTGCTTAGCCTAACTAGACTAATTGACTCATCTCGACCAACCAATTGCGATGTAGATTGGCCTTTCCGATTCACTCAGGATGATCGACTAATTAGGCCCTCATAAACTCATCGAGTGCAATCTATGCATCCAATCGAATATGTTTGACGGATTAATAGACCAATATATAGATTGTGATAGGCTTTGCACTGAAAATTGTAAGCCTATTGATCTACAAAGATGCATTGGACTTAGTGTAGTTAATTGCATTCACTAAAGATCAGAAGTATCACTTGAAACCAAAAACCTTAATTAACACCAAGTACAATTCCGTGAGAGACATAATTACACAAAGAAAGTCAACAAAATTTACTGCTAATCTTGTAAAGAATGTACACTAATTTTTATTAAGCACATAAATGAAAAGTATTTCAAATAAATTTGAAATTGGCCTTCTTAAGAAATTGTCTTCTCAATGTCTCTTTGCTTGAAGAAAGATGAGATAATTTTAATCTTAAATTAATAGGTGATAATTGAGAGTTGACCTTACTACTTTAAGCTATGCTTAGTGATAAAAATATAATTGTCATCAGTGTGAACTTAGTTAGACATTTTGTACACTGAACTATAATCTATAAAGTACTATATATACAAGAAGCTAGCTAGGCCATACACTCTTGTGAAAAGGAGAGAATATTATACCAATAAAAAGGTATTAAAAGTTGGATATTACAACTAATCTTATTTTATGACTCTTATTTGTTTCATATATAGAATCTCCATTTAATGTTTGCTATCTTAGAATATTATCAAAAGATCATGTATAATTTGTTCTACTAGGACATCTAGAAAGGTAAATTATGTAAAAAAATATATGAAAATTGAGATAGAGGAAAATCATAAGTGATAATTATCACATCATATATATATAATTTAATAAATGAGATCATGGAAGATAAGAATGTGGTAAATTATCTAGGATACTGCATACCAAATTAAATATACTCTAACATACTGCTCAAAATATAAAGTTATATACTTCTAACAAATATTATAAAGGAAGTGAGCTCTGAAGTATGCCAATCACATAACTAATTTATCGAGTACGTATGAAGTCTCTCGAGATGAGGTGAATTGATCTCATCATCATGTGAGAGTTAGAGATGATCATGAATAATGGATTTAGCCCGCCCATATATAACGGATCAAACTCAAATCCAAAAATAGTCATAATATATAGCTACATGGTTGCACATGTAGACCTCTCTCTATGTATATGTATATATTCAATGAGCTAGATTTCTATTCATAGTTTGTTCATCCTCTCCTATTGTCTCTAAAACTAGTAAGTAATTTCATCTAGGCTAGCGATGCAAACTAAATTCGCCAATCTTCCTTCTTTCATTCCAATAACTCCACTTGAGTTTCTTCTTTCTATGTTTTCCACCAATGTTAAAATACTAGGAGTGCTTGCAAAAGTTCATTGAAATAATTAAGCTTAAGCTAAGGTTAATAATGGAATAGAGGGAAATGATTGAAGGGATATTTCCTTGTAGCTTATACTTTTAGCAACATCGATCATGGTTCGGGTAGTCAAGTAAGAGGGAATGCGTAACAAAAATTAAGAAATTCTAGAGCCAATCATACTCATCTATTATGGGGATACACTCTTGTGTTATGCCACACCCATAACCCATCCCAAACCCGCTACCCCCTAATTGATATATTAGAAGCCTTCGTTAGGTCTTTATATTCCCGATAGGAATGAGGCATTAGGTATGACAGAGGGGTGCAAAGACCAATTGAAGGCCTTGAAATTCTTCAACTTTTGTTATGAATTTCCTCTTATGCGTAGATTTTAATTTTCAGTCGCTAATTTAATGACTATTTTATACTAATTAACAATCAAAATAAATTCTGTCTTTAATTTACGATTGATTATAATTTTTGATCGTAAATTAACAAGGAAATTATTTTCGGTTGTTATATTAGCGATCAAAATTTTAATGAATCGTTAATTTGCGGTTGATAATTTTATTTGATCGCTATTTAATGATTGAATCATAAGTCTATCGTTAATTCAATCGTTAAATCATAATTGGAGTGGGAGACCTACCTACTACGTCTAGTCAAATAGATTGCTCTAACAATGTTCTAACTCATATGCTAAAGAGCAATGTTACGCTGCAGGAAACTGCAGCATGAAACTGTAGCAGGAAAGACTCAGCCAGAGAAGTGGGACCCACCTGCATGCAGATGGGTCCCATTGCTCTGTGTCTTTCCTGTTGCAGTTTCCTGCAGCGTAACATTGCTCTATGCTAAATACGTGTCTAATTGGGGTGCTACAGTAAAGATGACTTTGCATTCCACCAGATCCAACTCCACTTTAATTTGGCGCATCATCAACTCCACTTTGGCGCATCATCAATACCTTGAGTTCACCCAAGGGTATTTATCTCAACTACGATTAATGTCTTGTTTACTTGGGAGGATGGATTTAAAGGAAGTTTTTCCATGCGGAAAGTTTTAATTTCTAATGTTTATTTATGAAAAAGTGTTAGGATCCGTGCGAATTAGAGGAGGGTGAATAGCTCTGATCATTTCTCATCTTGATTTTGTGCTCGTCGTTTGAATGTGTATCGAAAACTTGAATCAAAATCGATGTCACATGTACAACATCTTGATTTTACTTGGTATCTGGCTCTTTGAGGCGACCAATCCAAGACCCTACTCCTAGTGATCTCCCTCCACTATGAATTTCTCTTTTTGGATATCTTCCGGAGGAGGAGAAGCCTCTTACAAGCTTGTTCTTATAAGAACACAACAAGAAAGACAAATACAAAAACAAGCACAATCAAAGTAAACTACTTTACATAAATCTTTACTTTGGAAGCTTGCTTGTTGCTTTGGATAACCTTTTGATGGTTGGAAATGTAGCAGCATTTCACATCTAACCCTTAAGATCCAGCATCGCCTATTGGTCTCAAAACCCTCTTTTAATGGCTGTTCTTTAGGTTGATTTCCTCCAATCAATTGATTAACCTTACTTACCAATTGATTGCCACGTCAATTCCGACCGTTTAACCATGTAGAATGGCTATTTTACTTGGTCAATCGATTTGGAAGCATTCTGCTCGTTGTCCATAGTAGAGTCATCGATTGTAACAATCGATTACACCAATCGATTTGGGTGCGTTCTATCCAACTGAAATAGACTACCAATTGATTGCTTTAATCGATTGGTTAAGTAGTAAATCAAGAATTTCAAGTTTAGGGTTGCTAATTGATTGTCACTACTTAGCAATCGATTGCTAATCCTGTTTTCAGCCTTTTCATGGTTGAATTCATGTCCTTCTTAATATTCGATTGATCTCAATCTATCAAAATTTCTTATGCTCAATATTTGATCGCCCTTGATTGTCGAGATTTTTCATTGCCTAATATCCGATTAACCTTGATCTATTAGGACTTCATCGTTGTCTAGTATCTAATTAACCTTAACCTATCAGAACTTCGATATTGCTTAGCATCCAGATTAACCTTGACCTGCTAGGACTTCCTCACTATGCCAAGTGTCCAGTTTTCCGTGACCCACTTATACTTTTTTTGGGTCAATTTTCTATTGAACTTTCTGATTACCAAATGCTTGGTCCTTCCGACTCACTTATACTTTTCTCTCGTCAATTTTTCATTGGACTTCCGATCACCAAGTGTCTGGTCAACCTTGACCCACTTAGACTTTTTCCTTGCTAACTTTTTATTGGACTTCTGATCACTAAGTGTCCGATTAACTTTGATCCACATGAACTTTTTTCTTGTCAACTTTCCTATTGGTCTTCTAACATCATCAAATATTCGATCAACCTAAACCTACTTGACTTCTTGTGCCAACTCCATGTTGGACTTCTAACATCGTTAAGTTGACCTACTTGACTTCTTGTGCCAACTCCATATTGAACTTCTGACATCGTCAAGTTGACCTACTTGACTTCTTGTGCCAACTCCATGTTGGACTTCTGACATCGTCAAGTACCCGATTAACCTTGACCTACTTGACTTCTTACATACATATTGATCAAATATCAAAATCCAAATTCGAGTAAACTCAAGCTTCGTCAACCTTGATCTAAGGTTGATTGCACCAACAAAAAGGTGGTCATGGTTTACTCATGCTTTTCGTTGTTTACTTATTATAAAATAATGAATGGACAAATTTATAAATCCGTCTGTGGATCAATTTTTAGACATTTTTGTATCCTTCCAAAATCAGACGGAAGCCACTTTCCTTAATTCCTTTGTTGTATCTCCACCCTCAACTATGTGAGCCACAAGTAGCCATGGGCCTCCTTGCATGGCCTCCTCAAGCGGGTGTAAGCCATAGATGGCTACAGGCAAGACCAACTTGGCACTATGTGGCCACCGATGGTCATGACTGTAGTAAATTACAGTAGGTGGCCACAGTTGGTTGTTACTGTAGTAAATTACTGATCATGACTACTCTTCATCATACTGTAGTAATTTTGTAGCAATCATATTTTTGGGATTTTACGATCATTAGTCGATGGATATACTCTATCAATCGATTAATACTCAGTTTCAACCTTATTAAAATGAATTCTCATCTTATATAGCATCTGGTTGATCTTAACTTATCAAGATTTTTTTTGCTCAACATCCGATCAACCTTGACTTGCCGAGACTTCCTGTTGTCTAGCATCCGATCAGCTTTGACTTGCCAAGATTTTATCATTGCCTAACATCCAATCAGCCTTGACCTACCAGACTTCTTTATTGTCAAGCATCTGGTCAACCTTAACCTACTAAGACTTCACGCCTCATGTTGATTCTCAATTGGACTTCCGATCACCATGTGCCCAATCAACCATGAACCATTTGGACTTTATGTCAATTCCCTGTTGGACTTTCGATCACGAAGTATCTGATCAATCGCGACTCAATTGAATTTTCTATATCTTGTCAAGTTTTCGGTTAACTTTAACCTACTTGACTCTTCGCTCAACTAATTTATATATTAATTAAATATCAAAGCTCCAACTCGAATCAACTCGAATTTAATTATAAACTTGGTTAACTTTTACCAGAGGTCGATTGGACCAACACACTCCAGTCGAGCAATTCAACTATTACAAAGTTAACCCATTTCGGATTACATCCTCTATCCATTAATCTCGGATTCCATTCGGTGAGTTTCCTACGCATCAACATGCCTAAGTTGCTAAGCATCAACGTACGCATCACTAAATTTAATCGTATCATATCATTCATAGGTCAAACACATTAGGAAGTAAGTGGCCAACCAAGGGCGCCTAGGAGAGAACGACGTCGCTTCATAGGGAGAGTAAAACGCAAGCAAACGTTAAAACCAAAAGGTTAATTGAACAAACCCTAAACGCACCTACATCTACAGTCCTATCTCCATTCTAACCCTTAAAATATAGGGCCTTCTGAGATCAAAATTGACTAATCCACGGCCATTTCAACTTGCATTTTATAATCATTCTATAGTACAAGTTTACCAACAAGAGTGGTAAAGTTAAAACAAAGAGTCTAGTGCTGAGCACAACATTCAAGGACTTTTCCATTATTCAAATGATTTGGCCTTGGAGAAATCAGCGGACGCTCGTGCCTTCTCGGCAAACAATATATATTATATTAAATGTATAATAATTTATTTTATTCAGAGTAAATTCTAGAGAGAGAGAGAAGGAGCAGTTAAAAAGAAGAACCCAATCCCACTCGTCTTCGGTTACTGCATCAACAATGGACATTTTTGTAGCTGTGCTTCATTGGCCTGATTAGGGTTTGTGGGATTGTGTGTGTGTGTGTGTGTGTGTGAGAGAGAGAGAGAGAGAGAGAGAGAGAGGAGGAGGATCAGGAGAGTTAGATAGTGCGTGCCTGCAAGCATGCCTTGGTTTGTCGGATATAGACCCCTCTTAATTATTTTCCAAATCGAATCTTGTGAAGCTCTAGGAATGCACAGTGGGTGTATATATATAGTTTATTCTCCCATGAATGGCCTTGTGAAAGGAGTGAAGTGTTCAGTATTGGCATAGTTGATGGTAGAGAGAGTAAGAGAGCAGGGTTACTATAATTCAGGTCTCAGACCTTTTGACTGAAAACTGGCAGTGCATGTAGTGTTTATATTATTAAGGAAGTAGTACGCAGGCAAGGTAATGGTTTGTGCATCATCACCTCCTGCATGCCATTGCTTACTAGCTATACATTAATTCGTTCCTGCACACGTGTGCATGCATGGGAAGACTCGATTGAACAGTATATTAATGTGAGCAGTAAGATCAGTGGCAAGTTTGATGTGTTTAGAGTTTTAGGGTCTTATGTTATCACAAGGAGTTTTAAAGTTTATGCTTCTCCCATGCTTTGTCCTTATACTAGTTTTTAGACAAAACTAGTATAAGGACTTATACGTGCTACCCAAATCTCAAATATAAGCTTCTGCGAATGGTTCCCTTTTAAAACCCAATGAACTTGTAGAATATTATCTTGTATATATATTTGTTTTGCAATTTTGAATGTATAACAACTTTGTTAAATTCTATCACATAGATTCAAACTTCTCAAATTGCAAATATGAATTTCTTATTGTGTTCCCTAGACCTAGCAGACTCGTATCACTACAAGAAAATTGTCATATACCCACGGTAAAAAACCATAGGTAAAAGCATAAAAACCATGGGTATAGACCTCAAAAACCTATACCTACGGACGTCTATGCCCGTCATTTTTAATATACTTTTACCTACGGATTTTTTTTATCGTGGGTGTAACATATAGTGACGGTATCCATTACCGTCAGAAAATGCCTAAAATTATACCTACGGATTTCATTGCATCACTATAGGTTTTAGTGACAGAACTAAAAACTGTCACAAATAATGACTAAATAATTACCCACAACCTTTTTTCGTGGGTATAGCTTATAGCCACATGACATTTTTTTCTGTGGGTATAGATTATAACCACAATTTTATTACAAAAAATTAAAATTTAGAATTTAATTTATATATTTAAATTTACATAAGAATAACAATCATCTTAAAAAAGACTCTAATTATATTAAAAGTAAATCATATCCTAAAGTTATATGTATCAATATTACAAACAAACGGAATCATGAAATATCTAAAAAAGTATATAACATGTTATGCTCCCATAAAGTACATATATATGGTGCATACAAAATGTAATTCCAAAATATGATAGACATGAATCACCAACAATCAATAAAATGAGCACATTCACTTCTAGTTATCATCTGCAAATTAAATTATAATGAAGCATTAATATAAGTGAATGTATTTAACAAAATTAACATCAATCTTAATGAAAGTTAATCATATTAAATACCTACTATATTCATGATCTTCATGAACTTTGAGATCCTGAATTATTTTGATCATTTAGCTTACTTGAAGCATCCGGAACCTATAAAAAAGTATGTAAATTTTAAATAAAGATAACAATATAAGGAATTTATCGTGATTAGTGCTAAAACTAATTAAACTAACAGAAAAAACTAATACAGTATTATTTAGACAGTTAATTTTATATTGCATGTAGAACAAGTTTTTCAAACAAAATATAAAAGGAATTTATCTGATGTTAGCATACCTGTTCAGCTGCAAGTTGTAAGATGTTTTGCACTTGATTGGACTTGATTTGAGGTAGAATTCAGAGTAGTTTGAGATTCTTCATTGTTTTGTGAAACATTCTTTGGATTCAGATCTTTACTATAATTAACAATGTTTAATTTTCTTTGTCTTCCCATCAACCTATGGAGCTTAGTCTTTCAAAAAATAAAATCAAAATATTATATAATCAACCAACTTAAAGTGTGTCTCCATATTAACAAACAAGACATGCTTTTCCAAGTTGTGTTAATCATATAAATATAGAATTCTCTTTTGGGTGATAAGTTGATAGAATGGAGAACTTGCAAGCTGCAACCAAAATCTATACAACAAACATCTAGAAATTTAATTTCTACAATTCCACCACAATAAACATACATGTTGTATAGTCACTTGATTTCTTATATAGAAAAAGAAAACTATAATTATAAGGGAAGATGGTGAGAATACTCTTAAGTTAAATCAAGAATGTACCTTGGATCAAGCAATTTGTTAGGTTATCAAGACTCACCCATGTACACTTAGATTTACCCTCCTCAGCAACAAGCCACATTGGACCCTAACCAAACAAATTAGTTGTCAACAATAGGAGCAGAATAACATTATCCAAAAATCATATTCCATTAGAAAGTAATTTATCCACTTTTTTGCAGTAATCAACCATCAGTTTCAGTTTGAATTCATCTTAATAGATATTCTACTGACAATGTGTTCAACACTTGAAAAATGAGTGAGTGGTTACACAAAAAGTCTGAATGAACAATGCCAAAAATCATATATAGATGAAATTACTTTGAAACTTAGGTAATATGCACGAAAACTGCATGCACCCAAGAATTATAAGATCATGCAATCTAATAGATCCATATAACAGCATACTGTTGGTCATATTATTTACTCCTTACCTCTGGATATATCTAATTTACCCTTTGTTTCTCTTGCTTTTCACACATTTTACAAGAGCTTGCATTTTGCAGCAATTTCATCAATTCTACTATGCCAAAAATTGCATTAGTTCACTTAGAACAGTACAGAATTATAATCCAAAACATAGATGTACAGAGTAATTTTCTTATGATGTAATGGCTTAGATCTGAATTTCTTTATGCAAAATCACTAGGTGAGTCAACCTTTAGATTGGTAGGACTAGATCTATCATGACAACGGAGGCAATAATCATCTTGGATGCTTCTATTCCTATAAGAAACATAACCGATGTCTATACCATTCCTGTTAAAGTTAAGAAGTCATGCATCAACTTATCATAAATAGTAGATGTCGGTCCAACCCAGGATTTTATTAGAAATCCGAAGTTAAGACTAAAAATAGTTGTAAAATTGTTTAACTCTTTCCTATTACTTTTGTTTTGTGCTAACTTGTAATGCAGGAAAAGAGGGGCGAGAACTTTGATTTTGAGCACCCTTATCTGGATCCAGGTGATCGGAGTCTAGGCATTCGAATTTGGTCCAGACGACCAAACGTCAACGAAATCGGGCCAGCGAAGTAGTAAGGTGGCATTGTCCCAATGGTCGGGACACCTCAGCTTCTAGGCGCTCAGAGTGGTTCCAGGCACCCGGATTCATATAAGCATTGCGGAAGTCAAAGTTCATCCGAAACTTCCATATCAGCATATAGATGCTCGTAAAGGAATACAGGCGTCTGGAAGTGTCGAGTCAATAGCGCCGATGGTGGACCGACGAATAGCGTGGAGGCGCCTGGAAAAGGTTCCAGGCGCCTGGAACACCCTATAAAAGAGCTTCGAGGGAGACCCCTTAGGACATCAATTCAAAGACAACCGACGACTGTCTGCACGTGAAAGAACACCCAAGAACGTCGTCGTAATACCGAAGTGCTGCACGAGAAGTCTGCATATCTTTCACTTTGGTAATATTCAATTGATTCTGTACTTAATTTTTAAGGACTGTAATATTCTTACCATTCTGATATTTTGTAATCGTTAACTCTCATTCGTAAGAAGGGAGTTACTTAGTGGATTGCCTAACGTAAATGATCAAATGATCGTAGGCCTTGGAGTAGCAGCCTGTGGCTGTGAATGTAAAATACCGGAAACATGAAGGTTTAATTGTAAATAAAATACCCTGTTAATTCCTATAATTTTATTTTAGGGAAGATTAAGGAGGCTGATTAAAAGAGATCAAAGGTGGTTTGGGTTTGATTAATTAAATCTAACTCATCTAATTGGATTAAGGGTTAATGGGTAGTGATTTAAGGGTGTTATTGGATCCTAAAACTTAGCCAACCCGTTAAGAGGTTTTAAAAACCCCGGAACAGCAACCTAAGTCGCGACACCCTGTTCCCGAGCGCACCGCGCTGTTTCCTTCCTCATCGCGCCGACGCGGTGCTGTTCGTGCCGTCTCCGCCGAAGCCGAGTGAAAGGAGGGCTGACGCCGGAGCCGGGGAGGCTAGAGGAGCAGCGATTTCCGTTTTCCCAACCTGCGACATCCCCTGTCTCATCGCGCGCCCACGACTTCGATCTCTCCTTCGTCTCCGACAGCGCCGAGAGAGAGAGTCCAGCCGACGCTGGAGCTAGAGCTGGAGGGGCTGGCAACCAGAGCTAGCGTTGATCGGAGCTTGCATAGACCGGTGCTAGGTCTTGTTGGAACGACGTGTGGTGGAGGCGGTTCGGCGGCAGCAAGTTGAAGGAGAGATCATCGGTAAGTAGAAAGTACAAACTAGGTTTTGGTTGCGTGGTTTCTCAAAGGAGGTCTCATTAGGTCTTCCTCGAGTTTACCCTGATTTGATCGGTTTCCTTCTCCATAGTGTGGAGTTCTTTGCTTTCGGATAGGAAGAGGAAAGGGGCTGGCCGATTGGAGCTTGAAGAAGTTACGGCAGCAAGAAGAAAGGGTATTAGGGATGTGAACGGCTCGATTAGAGGTAAATCTACTTGATTCTCATATGGATATTTTAGATTTAGCTATTGATTAGAGATGGTTAGTGGATTTGTGTTGAGATCTGTGGTTAGTGTGCTGTTCGGATAAGCTTGAACAAGGGTACTGTGTGATTGATTTTTTATTAGTTCTGCCATGTTGAAGTAGGTTGAAGATGAACATAATCATTGTGATTAATTGGGATGTGAATCTGTTGAGGGTTATTAAAATGGTGTATGTATTGTCGTCAATAGAGTTGTTCAATCAATATGCGATAATCAGATAGAATGGATAGAATGTGATCTGTTGTGTGGATATCGATTTATTTTGGATCAGTGAGCATGGTGGAAGAATTAGGGAGTGATTGGTTGATTTAAGTAGGTTAATAATTCGTTTGATTACTTTATCAATCGAGATGGGATAAAATTTAATAAAGGGAGGATAACGTTCAATTTGGGATTGGTTGACGTGAGGTTATGCTTAAAAATAATTTGGTTAAATAGATAAATTAAATTGTGGATTAAGGTTTGAGATGTCTTAATGAGGAGTTATAATTAATGGGTTTAATAAAGTTAGTACTTGATTGAGTTGGTTAAGTAATTGGACTTGGTCGAGTTAATATAGATTCGGTTGGGGTTTATCTTGTTGTAGGAATCTAATATAATATCATGTTTAGAGGATATTTTATTTTACAGGACCTTGATTCGTTGATCCTGTTATACACGGAGGTTTTCTTTTCGGGCACCGACTACTTTCGAAAGGCGGGTATCTTGTCTCTGACTTATCTATTTATAGATATGCCATGTTTAGACATGTATTTATTTCTAGCTACCAGTGATATTATATTTCCAGTTTATACAGATTCTTGTTTGATACATATGATCTAATTACTTACCAGATATTCATTTGACTGTATATCATGTGATGCTTTCCATATAGCTACTGATTGATTGTGATACATCACATTTTCCGATGCACATGCTAGACATATGACTTTATACCACTTTAGTATTAGTGTAGTGTGCATTATGGATTGGATGTGGTTACCTGTACTAGGGTTAGAGTTCATGTTATATTATAACACGCTGGCCAGCATACTGTCCATTCGGTCACGCATTAGCGATGACGTCAGAGTGCACAGCGGTTATACCCCTACCCATACGACCTCACATACCAGTGCTGGATCTGACGGGCATATTTAGTTCCCACGCGACCTCACCTATCGGTGATGGATCTGACGGGCATATTTAGTTCCCACGCGACCTCACCTATCGGTGATGGATCTGACGGGCATATTCAGTTCCCACGCGACCTCACCTATCGGTGATGGATCTGACGGGCATATTCAGTTCCCACGCGACCTCACCTATCGGTGATGGATCTGACGGGCATATTCAGTTCCCACGCGACCTCACCATTCGAGTGTGATGGATCTGACGGGCATAGTTCCCACGCGACCTCACATCTCGGTGATGGATCTGACGGGCATTTATCATTGAGGACCCACGCGACCTCACTTTGGTATGTAAGGATCAGATGGGTAGCAGGGGTGACCAGGATAGGTTAGTGTACTTGTGCATGATATAGGGATTCTTTGGTGATATTGTTGCATTCAGGTTATTCTGCATATGTTGGATATGTATATACAGGGATCGTATGGATTTGTTAGGGATCATGTTACCTATGATTATATCGTTAGCATGTTCTGGTGAGTATATATACACATGAGTTCAGATTTTCATTCCTGTCATTCTTCTACCGGTATTTCCATTACTGTCTGCTAGCTATTTGATACATGTCTACTTGATACCCGCTGAGTTCGTTTGAACTCACTCCGTTTACCCGTATGTCTGTTTCAGGTTGATGCCGTCTGGAGAGCTGCACTGCTAGTCCCTGGGGATCTAATTGTTTCTTTTCTTTATTTCCCATATTATCTGTTTCGCGGACTTATTCAGACTTAGTTTACTCTATTTGTGATTTTGGAGTTTTGAGTTTTGGATGTCGATCGGATATTTTGGGATTCTTTCTGATTTGGATATACTTGTTGATGTGGATCGTATTATATCTGCGTGGTTGTGCTTGTTTCCGCTGCAGGGATGGTGATAGTGATCCTGTGGATCATTAGGGGTTGGATATATATGCATGTGGCTTTGTTGGTCACTTTTATTTATTTATTTCTGTCACTACATATCCATAGCCTGTTATGGATTTATTATATCATGTATGTATTCAGGGAAAGTCAATTGTTACAGGGGAGATGCTGCCGAAATTTCTCGGAAAGCTGTCTCCCGGGGCGTTACACTGGCTCCCGCGCCTCATATATATACTGAGTCGAAGGTGTATGACAAGTCTACATTGGCTCCAACACCTCATGTATAATGAGTCAGAGGTGTATGACAAGCCTACACTGGCTCCAGTGCCTCATGTATAATGAGTCGGAGGTGTATGACAAGTCTACATTGGCTCCAGCGCCTCATGTATAATGAGTCAGAGGTATCGTAACTCCTACAAGTATCATATAAGTAATGTCATATCTCAGATACACGTAGTAATCCATATGCATGATCATGTTATGCAATGTGTCAATCAAGTATCAATACAAGTGCACAATCACTTCATAATGTAATCCACACATATACGGTCCAATGCATGTATATAAATCTCATCATGCAAATGTGTGTATGTAATGCATCAGTCTACACTGGCTCCCGCGCCTCATATATATATTGAGTCGAAGGTGTATGACAAGTCTACACTGGCTCCAACACCTCATGTATAATGAGTCAGAGGTGTATGACAAGTCTACACTGGCTCCAGTGCCTCATGTATAATGAGTCGGAGGTGTATGACAAGTCTACACTGGCTCCAGCGCCTCATGTATAATGAGTCAGAGGTGTATGACAATAGCGGGGCTATAAATCCAGCACTACAATAAAGTAGCCTGGTAGCACCCTCAGTAGGTAGCTCCATCAAGAGCTACGTACAATACCTATAGCCAGTGCTGTCCTCACTGCTCGTCCAGAGTAAACACTCTCGGCTGCAGCGTGCAAGCCATACAACCGGGCTACGGTTGCAGCGTGAAAGCCATACAACTCCTATAGCCAGACCGAGTATCACCATCAAGGTGTCGAGATCAAGTCACTGACTCAGCTGCAGCGTGAAAGCCATACAGCTCATCACCGTACCTGGTGAAATATGGTAATAACCACCTATATCACTATAGGCCAACTACCGGCACGATACACCCTATTGGGATTTACAATCGAGCTCATGCATCATGATGACATGATCAAGTCCGAATAATCATCCTCTACCATGTTAATTAACACCGTGTTAATTAACATGTGTAGGTACTAATGAAAAGTCCTACTGATCACAGGTATCAACATGATGATAACATAACTGAAATAGAGACAGTAAACATAAGCATAGATAAACAATGATCTCAAGCATCAAAGAGTATAAACAGAACTGATAATAAGGTCAAATAAATAAGATCAAGCATGTGATAAACATGAGTATCATAAGCGTATAATCTATAACAAGTATGGGAGCACAATAGGTAACATAATAGACAGAAATGAAAAGACAACATGCACTAGAATAAGAAATGAACTGTATTGACTAAATACAGTAGACTATCCACCTGTAACCGCACGTCGAATAGAACCTCCAAAAAATACTCTCGTATCGTATCGAAGTTCTATAATTGCTCAGGGTCCTGCAAAAGAGTAATAACAACTCTAAATACAATGATACATCAAAGAAATCCTAATCCAACCAAGGAAACTCTAAGGGTTACTTTAACCCTCTTTAACTAACCTTAACTCGGTTTAGACTAATCTAATCTTTAGGTCGATATTAACAAAGTTTTAACTAATCAATCAATTAGTTGTACTAATCGAATCGATCAATACAACTAACTTCATGTTTAATCAAACCTAAGCTAATCAATCAACCTTAGGTTAGACTAATCAAATCGTTAGATTGATACTCATAAGGATTAATTAATTAATCAATTAATATCCTTAATCAATTAATATAATTAATCTCTATTTGATCAACCCTAGGTTTTCCCAATCCATCTAGTTTAACATAATTAAACCAATCCAAGTAAACTAATAGATCCAACAGTAACAAGATCAACAGCGAACCCAAAATAGCTAATTAAATTCTTTCAACCCAATCCATTAACACCATTCCACAACTTATCAGTCTTGATTTATAACATTTAAACCTCATACAACTTACACTAAATCAGTAAAACAACACCCACCGAATACTCCTAGAATCAACCATCAAAGCAAAGCAATTAGAAAAACTTACCTCAAGAAGGTTCACCTTAGATATAACCCATTGCCTTGCCCTAGACTTCAATTTCGATTTCCCTTCTTCTTCTCCACAGTTTCAACAGAACAATCTGATCAAAACAATTACATCCACCAACACAGCTCATAACATCATTATCAACACTGAATTAATTCAAGAAAACACTCTCACCTTCGGATGGATCAATTGCCCTAAATCAAGGCTTAGGTTTCGCCTCCTAACCTAGCTGCCGAAACCTCTTCAAACTCTGATTAGATCGCATCTATAATCTGTGAGAGAATAAGAAACTGATCCAAATCCCAAATAATCACAACAACCAGATTGGAATTAAGGAGACCTACCTCAAGATCAAATCTCCTTTGCCCTAGAATCAACCTTCAGCTCCTTCTTCTCCCTTCTCAGCCGATCCAACAGCGATCAAGTCAGATCGGTTCTACTCCGCAAGCTGAGAAGAAGAAACACCAATCAAGAACTGAGGAGATTCAAAGGAAATTCGGTTTATACACCAATAAAACCTCAGATCTCGCTCAATCCCCCACTTACCGATCTTCCTCTTAGTTTCGCCGTCGCCCAAAGCTGCCCCACGCCTCGATCTGAGGTACCTCCGACGAGAACCACTCTCCAACAGCTCAATCTCAGGTGGCCATTGTTCTTCAACTCCGATTGGCACTAGCGGTGGACACGAAGTCGTCGGCATCAACAAAGGAGAGGAGCAACAGAGGCTCGTCATGATGGAGAAAGAACGGGAAGAAGAAAAATCACGATTAAGGTTTTCTTATTGGGTTTTTCGTTAACGGGCCGGTTGGTTAGCGGGTTTGAATCCAAAACCTATTAACTCTTTGACCCACTAGCCATTAACCATTATCTCAATTAATCCATTAACCTATAAATCTTTAATTGGGCTTTATTTGGGCTACCCAATAACCCATCCATTTAACCCA
Source organism: Curcuma longa (assembly GCF_044706935.1). Lineage (NCBI taxonomy): Eukaryota > Viridiplantae > Streptophyta > Magnoliopsida > Zingiberales > Zingiberaceae > Curcuma > Curcuma longa. The sequence goes on from NC_133874.1 coordinate 4,217,746, forward strand.
ATTAACCCTAAATTAAACCATAGGGTTAATCTAATCTATCTTAGGTTTAGAAAGATTCCATTTAACCCCTTAAATAGGTTTATTTACAAATAAACCCCTACTACTAGGGATATTTACAAATAAATCCCTAGAAGTTCTGGTATTTTACATTGAGTACTTCTCATAGCTCATTTCTTATTATGTCTGGTTTGTTTTCCTTTAATACCATCCACACATAAACCAAGATTGATAAAATCTATATTATATAGAATTTCATTCTTTACTAATCTTTCTATTCTTTCTTTGGATATGTGACCCAAATGCTTATGCCACAAGAAAGCAGAATTTTTATTAAGCATATTACGTTTAATTCTAATATTTTGATACACAGTAAGTAAGGATTCAATAAATTTATTATCAAGTTTTAATTTATATAAACTATCAATAAGAACTCCAGAATCAGTTTGTGGTTTGGATTGTAAGAAATCTCTGTATCATATTGGATACATCAGTAGTAGGACCAGACTCAAGTTACCAAGTATTATGAGGAACATCCATCATGTTTAATTCGAAACAAACATAAGTTTTTAATATACCTTTCTTTTCGAAGCAAGCCTTGCATTTAGGGCAATATTTTTGATAGTGTCCTTCTTTCTTGCAGAAATGACACTTATCATTATTGTGTTCCTTCTTATTAGCCTGAGAAGATTTAATAGGCCTTGTCTTTTTCTTGAAACTTTTGGTTTTTTGCTTTTAGTGTTTTAACAGCTCCTTGAGTGGTGAGGTTGATGGAATGACTTCCTAAATTCTTAAGCCTGTTTTCCTCTTGAATAAATTTACTTATCAATTCAATAACATTTCACTTTTCCTTAATAGTGTTATAGTTAATTTGAAAAGCACCATATTGAGGAGGCTGTGAATTTAGAATAAACTGAACCAAAAAAGAGTCATCTACAACCATTCCTAAAGACTTTAATTTTGCTACAATATTAGCCATCTCAATAGTATGTTCTTGCATACTACATGATCCATCAAATTTTATGGTCGTGAGTTGTGCCATTAATATACCGACGAGTAACTTATCAGTAGAATGAAAATATTCTTCCATAAATTTTAAATATTCCTTTACATTTTTTGTTTGCGAAATGGTAGTCTTAATGTTGTTTACGATAGTCATTCACATAAACATAAGGCTCAATCTATTAGACCATTCCTATGTTTTATATTTAGACTTCTTTTCTTCACTTCTTGAATCAATAATAGAAGTGGATTTTTCTTTTAATAGTGCAAAGTCAAGATCTAATACACCTAAATGAAAATTTACTTGTTCGCTCCATTCAAAGAAATTCAAACCATTAAACATAGTAACAGAAAAAGCTTGTGAATAAAGAGAAATTATTGCAAATAAGATATACAAATTCAGATAAAATATTAGAATATATTATAATATACATTTGGGTTAATATTACAATATATTATCAAAAATTAAATGTCTTCTAACGTTATTAAAAAAATTAAAATCTTTAAACAAATATATATGTCATCTTTGGATAAACAAAATATATTTAGTTTAAGAATTTTAATTTCTTCATTTATGTCACTAATTATAAAAATTAAATTTTCTTTGAAAAAATCTATAATTTTAATGATCAATGAATCATATTTATTTATTATTTTTTTAAATAGATATTTTTATAAATATGATAAATAAATAATTATTTTATGCATGTCAACTAATTATTCTAGTTTGGTCAATTTGGTGATCACAAATTATCTTAATTAATATAAAATTATGTATATATTTATATCATAAGCATAAGCCATCTTAAAATAATATGCATGTATATTATAATCATTAGCTGAACTATATTTATATATATACATATATATTTATTATGTCATGCACTAATATTATTGTATAATGAAGTTATACATGATTAATGTACATGACCATATGAATTTAATTATTCAGAATAATCAATTTGATGTCATTAATTCTGAATATATATTATCAATTAAAGATATTTTATATCATTAATGTATCTATTAATTCATAATTAAACATTAAATTCATATACGAAAACATATAGATTTTATAATGAAAGCTCTGATACCACCTATTAATTTTACATGATCATTACATTTATTTCATGAAACAGATCTTGAAATCTATATATCTTACATAAGTGAAGAAGTCATTGCAATGTAATTATTTTACATATATTAATTTCTCTCTTCTTTCTTTTCTCATCCATCATACATCAGTTATAATAATTATTATTATTTACATCCATTACTAATAATTATTATTATAATATATAGATGAGTTTTATTTAATTAGTAACTTCAATTGCATGAAGTTACTTTTAGTTTTAATTTAATTTATTTTAATTTTAAGACTAATTATTAGTTAGATAATAATAATTATCTAACAGCTACCATAATCGTGGTCCATACTAAGCTACTAGGAAAATCAAGGCAGAACGATCCACAGGCAGCTCATGGAACACTCCATGACCATGGATCATTAGGGTTTTAGGATGACACCTCCCCTTATTTTTAAGAAATTCTATTAGCCACCCCTTATTTTTAGAAAATTCTATTAGCCACTCCTTATTTTTTTAAAAAATTATGTTAGGGTTTGTTCTAATTTTTTGGGAACTTTATTAGAGTTCTGAAACTATTAAAGGAAGCAAGGGATGGTGGCTACAAGGGAGGATCTGGTGGCAAGGGATGAAGAGGAGGCCACATCCATGACATCAAAGGAGTTGTCAGACATCAATAGCTTATATCTCTAACCTTATGAAGTAGTTTTCCTTATTCTAGGATTAGGGAGTAGCCTGATAATGAATTGACGATTAATGTTTATGACTTTTCTCTTTTATTAATGATAAGATCTTTCTTAGTTTGGTTTTAGCATACTTAATTATGAATGTATTAGCATACATTTGCATAAATTAGAGGTTAGAGGATAAAATGAAAGGTGAACTATAATCTCATAACTATAAAATGGAACTTGAGTTTTTTTTATCATGAAAGCAGTTCAATGCCAGCTGTACTGGAAGGTCCTCAACTGAACCAAGGAAGGTTGGAGGCTCCTCCAGTTATGACAAATGCCAGGGTTTTCTCTATCACAAAGGAGGATGTGGCGAATGCTTCAACCGTTGTCACAGGTCAGATATATGTTTACAGTCATTATGCTACCACATTATTTGATACTGGGGCAACGCATTCGTTTATTTCCGCATCATATGCTATGAAGATAGATAGACCCTTACAAGTGCTAGATAGCAAATTTTTAACAACTCTACCTTCTGGAGAAGTAATGGCATCAACACATATGTTGCGTGCCGTACCAATCGGAATCGCAGGAAGAGAACTCTACTGCGATCTGATAGTACTAAACATGCAAGATTTTGATGTCATACTGGGAATGGATTTTCTGAGCAAATACGGTGCTTCTATCGAGTGCCGTAAGCGGAAAGTAGTATTCCAGCCTGAAGCTGAGTCTGTATTTGAATTTGTTGGAGAGCCAAAGAAGAGAACTGAAAAATTCTTATCGGCTCTAAAAGCACAGAAGATGCTGGACAAGGGATACACTGGGTTTCTCGCTTATGTGGTTGATACAACTCAAGTTAAGGAGCGGAAGCTTGAGGATGTTCGAGTTGTATGTGAATATCCAGATGTATTCCCAGATGAGTTGCCCGGGTTAGCCCCGGATAGGGAGGTTGAATTTGAGATCGAGTTGATTCCTGGTACTAATCCGATCTCAAAGGCACCCTATCGTATGGCACCAGCTGAACTAAAGGAACTTCAAGTTCAGTTACAAGAGTTACTGGATAAGGGTTTTATTCGCCCTAGTCATTCCCCATGGGGAGCTCCAGTACTATTTGTAAAGAAGAAGGATGGAACTATGCGACTGTGCATAGATTATCGGGCCTTAAACAATGTGACAATCAAGAACAGATATCCTCTTCCAAGGATAGATGATCTGTTTGATCAATTGAAGGGAGCTACGGTTTTCTCAAAGATTGATCTGAGATCAGGATATCATCAAGTGAAGGTGAAAGCAGAGGATATACCAAAGACAGCTTTCCGAACTCGATATGGACACTATGAGTTCGTAGTTATGCCGTTCGGTGTAACAAATGCTCCTGCTATGTTCATGGAGCTGATGAATCGGGTATTCTCGGAGTTCCTCGACAAGTTTGTAATCGTCTTTATTGACGATATTCTTGTCTATTCAAGGAATCAGGAAGAGCATGCCAAACACTTGAAGATGGTGTTACAGATTCTTCAGAAAAAGCAATTGTATGCTAAATTCTCCAAGTGTGAATTTTGGCTGGAGCAAGTATCTTTTCTGGGTCATATTATTTCCAAAGATGGAGTCATGGTGGACCCGAAAAAGATAGAAGCTGTGAGTAATTGGAGCAGGCCTAAGAATGCTAGCGAAATTAGAAGTTTTCTCGGATTGGCGGGTTATTACCGTAAATTCGTAGAAGATTTCTCAAGGATCGCAGCACCATGACAGCACTTACTAAAAAGAACAAGAAGTATATCTGGACAGAGGATTGTGAAAGGAGCTTCTCAGAGTTGAAAAGAAGACTTACAAATGCTCCGATCCTTACTCTTCCAGAGAATGATAAGTGCTTCGATATGTACAGCGATGCTTCTCGACTGGGACTCGGAGCTGTACTTATGCAAAGTGGGAAAGTGATTGCCTATGCCTCTAGGCAATTAAAGGAACATGAAAAGAATTATCCCACTCATGATTTAGAATTAGCAGCAGTGGTCTTTGCTCTGAAGGTATGGAGACATTATCTCTATGGAGCACAGTGTAAAATTTACACGGATCATCAAAGTCTGCGATATTTCTTTACGCAGAAGGATCTCAACATGAGACAACGAAGATGGCTTGAATTAGTAAAAGATTATGACTGTGAGATCCTTTACCATCCGGGAAAGGCAAACAAAGTGGCGGATGCACTCAGCAGAAAATCTAGTGCCACTTTGATGTCTTTATCAGTATTATCTCGACCATTGGCAAAAGAGATTATGAGCTATGGGATCGAAGTTATTTCTGGACAACTATCGACCCTGGCCATAGTGCCGTCATTGTTCGAAGATATATTGGTAAAACAAAATGGTGATCCCAGTTTACAAAAGATCAAGCAGGAGATCCAGGAAGGAAAAGCCGAAGGATTCCGGATTGCTGATGATGGGGTATTATACCTAAGGGATCGTCTGTGTATCCCTAACGATCCGGAACTGCGTAAGAAATTATTAGAAGAGGCTCATGGGACTCCCTATGCTATGCACCCGGGTTCCACCAAGATGTATCAAGATATGAAAGGAAGATTCTGGTGGTCCGGTATGAAGAGGGATGTAGCCCAGCATGTCAGTACCTGTTTGACATGTCAACAAGTCAAAGCAGAACATCAAAGACCAGGAGGAGTTCTGCAACCCATTCAAATTCCAGAGTGGAAATGGGAAGATATTTCTATGGATTTCATTACCGGTCTTCCCAGGACTACAAATGGATATGATGGGATATGGGTTATAGTGGATAGACTGACAAAGTCAGCACACTTTCTAGCAATCAAGATGACATATTCCATTGAGCAACTGGCTCAATTATATGTTAAGGAGATCATCAGATTGCATGGTATTCCCAAGACCATTATCTCAGATAGGGATGGTCGGTTTACTTCACAATTTTGGGAAAGTGTTCATAAGGCTCTAGGCACAAAGCTAAAGTTCAGTACTGCTTTTCACCCTCAAACAGATGGCCAAACAGAAAGGGTGAATCAGATACTAGAAGATATGTTAAGAGCTTGTGCCTTGGATTTCAAAGGAAGCTGGAGTCGATATTTATGTTTAGCAGAATTTGCTTATAACAATAGCTATCAAGCTACTATCGGCATGGCACCTTACGAAGCCTTATATGGAAGGAAATGCAGATCTCCTATCTGTTGGTTTGAAGGTGGTGAAAAGAAGGAAATGGGAATCCAGACGGATTTCATGAAAGGAGACCACTCAAGCCATACAGAATATCCGTCAACGGATAGAGACTGCTCAAAGTCGTCAGAAGAATTATGCTGATCAACGACGACGGCCATTGGAGTTCAATGTCGGAGATTTGGTTTTTCTCCGAGTAGCTCCTATGAAAGGCATTATGAGATTCGGAAAGAAAGGAAAGTTGAGTCCACGATATGTGGGACCCTACAAGATCCTGAAAAGAGTCGGCAAGGTGGCTTATGAACTCGAGCTACCTCAGGAAATGGCCGCTATTCATAACGTGTTCCATGTATCAATGTTGAAGAAATGTACTCCAAGTCCAGACAAAGTGATTGAGCCGCAAGCCGTTCAGATCCAAGAGGATTTAAGTTATGAAAGTAAACCTATACGGATTCTAGAACGGGATGTCAAGAGATTAAGGAACAAAGAGGTTCCTTTAGTCAAAGTCTTGTGGCGAAATCAACGGTCGGAGGAAATGACATGGGAACGCGAAGATGACATGAAACAGAGATATCCAGAGTTATTCTAAGTTCGAGGACGAACTTTTTAGAAGGTATGGAGGATTGTAATACCCCGATTTTTCCTTCTATGATATCTGGATATTCAACTGTAAATGATGGATTAATGATAAATTAATAAAAGGAATTGGTGTAAATACTAATTTATATTTAATTAGTATTTAGAATGTTGCTTGTAATGGGTTTATGTAAGTCTTGCTAAAAAAAAAAGAAAAGAAAAGAAAAGAAATAAGGAGGAGCAAGGGTTTGAACCTAAGACCTCTCATTTATGTAGCAAGCATTGAACCAGATGGGCAAGTGAACGATTCTTGTTAAAATACAAGACGAATGATAGTTAAAGGTTAAGGGATTATATTGCAGCTTAAAAATCAAACGAAGGAACGTTGCGTTGGGTTGGCGTTGCAACGCTTGGTTTTATTACTTAATGGCTAATTAGGGGTTTTAAGGCGAAGGTTATCGTCGATAACCTTATAAAAACACAGAATCACGAAACTTAGCTTGGAGGTTTTGTGCTCTTTTCTTACCGAGCTCTCTGCTCTCTTCTGCTCTGGAAGTTTTTCTGGCCGAAGCTCTCTCTGGCCGAAGCTTCTTGAACGCCGAACTTCTTTGTTCTCTTCGGGTAACCTTAGAAACTCAAACCACTGTAAGCTCTCCTCACCTGTAGCATAATGGCTATGGTTTATGTTGTTGTATCTGTTTAAAGGAAAACATTATGATGTTTATGTGTTTAATGGTTTGGTTTTTGTTACCTATGTTGAAATGTTAAAGAATGTTAACCTTATGTTTAAAGTTGGTTCATGTTAACCTGTTGTATATATACATAAAGTCTGTGTTAGTTTAAACATGTTAACATAACTATGTCTAACTTGTATAAAAAGTTTTATGCCAAGTGATGTTATGTTTCAGTAAGTTAAAAATGTTTTGATGATAATTTCAGTTAAACATGCATGTATCATGATAGCTTAACATGTGTTTAAAGCATGAACAAATGTTGAATAGCATACACGATACGGTTTACCATAACTAGTTAAGAGAGGTTAAATAGAAAATCGGTTAAAGGGTTTATAAGTTTAACAGAACAGAAAGAAGAAAGAAATACTGTAAAATCGGAGAGAAGATGAACAGTAGGGTTGGTAATCGATCACTGGATCGATTACCAGAAGGGTAATCGACCACGGATCGATTAATAGCGTTAAAGAGAACAAAAGATCGTCAAATAATCGATCTGATGATCGATTAAAGGAGGGGTAATCGATCACCCGATCGATTACCAAGCCTCGGGAGAAAATCTACGAGCGGTAATCGATCAGGTGATCGATTACAGGCCGGGTAATCGATCACCTGATCGATTACCAGACCTTCTGTGCACGAGGTTGAACATAATCGATCTCTGGATCGATTACAAGGGCCACTTAATCGATCGGTTGATCGATTAAGGCCTCTGTAAATGCAAGATTAAGAGGCCGGAAGCGAAACTTTAGGCCTCGGATGGTTTATCAAGTTGGTTCAACTCAGGTTGGGTCCAAACAAGGGACTGAACCTAACCAACGAAGTTCTGACCATCCTAAAGAATGGATAAGGGAATAGAGTCAAGATAAATAGTAACCTTAGGGTTACAAGGAAATGTAAAGATGGACTCTATCCAAGAATGTAAAGAAAGTATGAAATGAGATCAAAGTAGCAGGAATGTTCAGCATGATATGAATGAAATGTAAAGAAATGTAAAGGAACATTCCTGTGAAATGAGAATGTATGAAAGTATAAAGTATTTTACTTTAAAGAAGCTTGTACCGGAACCTGAAAAGGATCCAAGGGATGGACTCCTGATGAACGTCCCTAGGTCGAAAGACAAAAGACCTAGTAACCGAGAGGTCGAGATTTGCTACCTCGTACCAACTTGGAATGGCGCGCAAATGAATGAATGGGTACAAGCTAGGGGACCCCAACAATGATGTTTATTATTTTCATCTATTAAGATAATATGTTTTGAAAAGACAAACGGTATGAAAATCATGTTTAATGCATACAATGAAAGTAAATGATTAAGAGTAAACGAATGATACCTTTACGCTGAATGACTTACATGTTTTAAGTCTTAAATGTTATGCACTATGTGATGTTCGGATTTTGTGAGTAGGAAAGGAGCTTACTAAGCGTTATGCTTATAGTTTACTTTCTTATGCTGCAGATCCTAACAGGTACTAAGCAATGGATGGAGGCGACAGGACAGAACTGATGGATGTGTGTGGTGTGTCGTGACGAAGTCCTGGCTATAAAACTGATTTTGATAAACTCATGTTAATTTGTGTTTGTAAACTGTCAGTTAAACTCATGTTTTCAAGTTTATCTAATGTATGCGATTCTATGCTTGCTATGAAAATTTTAAGTTCCGCTGCTAAGTATAGATTTCGTATATAAAGTAGAATTTATGAATGAATGAAACAAACTGTAGCGTCCGTCAAGGCTCTGGTAAGGGCGGGCGTTACACAAGTCTGGAGGACTTGGTTGGCATGAATTCTCCAGAATGGAGTGGGTTAGACTAACCCAAGATTTTGGTAGAAATCTGAAGTTAGACCCACTAGGTAAGACTTTAGGTTATTGTATTTGCTTGCTTGTATGCTTGTCTTGCAGGAACCAGGAGCTGGAAGCAAGAGGGAAAAGCAGAGGTGAAGCAAGCAAAGTCAACCCAAAGTCAAGCTCAAAGTCAACTCTGGTCAAACCTGGGTTGAGTCGACTCAGATCGGGTTTTGAGTCGACTCGGCACTGGAGTCGACTCAGATCGGGTTTTGAGTCGACTCAGGCTGACGCAGAGTCAAGACTTATCGGACTCGGCACTAGAGTCGACTCAGATCGGGTTTTGAGTCAACCCAGGCTGACGCAGAGTCAAGACTTATCGCCGCTGACGCCACACAAGCTGGAGTCGACCCAAGAGTCAAGATGAGTCGACTCAGAGAGGAAATCGGCGAACGAGATAAAATTGATCTGCCACGCAGGCTGGAGTCGACCCAGATGGGCATCTGAGTCGACTCAGGAGGGCTATAAAAGGAGGTCGCGAGCAGCAGCCAGAAATCAACATTCTTACATTTGCCTTCCGATAAGAGCCGCTACTGAACGCAACCGAGGCCAACTTCTTGCAACCGGGGAAGATCCAGAAGGGGTGCGCGGCGCTCAGGACTTCCAGATCGGCTACCAAGAGTTTGCTTTTGTTTTTCTATTTTACTTTCCTGTTCTTTCATTGTTATTACTCTTTGGACTGTAAGACGGGTTTCTCCGCCTCCGAACGACGTTCGGAAAGGAGACCACTAGTGGACGGGCGCCTCCCGAATTAGGCCTTGGACGTACTAAACTGGGGGGTTAGGAACCAAGTAAATCCCGCGTGTCCCCTTGCATGTATTTCTAATTCCGCTGCTTTAGTTTTGTTAGTAAATCGAATGAAGAAAGAGAAAAAGTCATACGCGCTATTCACCCCCCCTCTAGCGCGTGTATCGATCCTACAGTATTCCTCTTCTCTTCTTGGACGTTGTGTGGGAAACGATCTTCCAAGATGAAACTCCACCGAATCTTTCTTTTCCTCTCTTCTATCTGATGGAAAGAACTCAAGGAAGAAGCTATCTCCTTCTTCCTCTTCCTCTTCTTCTTTCTCTTCTTCTCTTCCTATCCTCTCCTTTCTTTTTTAGGCACCGACCCTAGCAAAGGATAGAACCCTTTCAAGGTGCACCACCTAAAGCTAGGAGAAGGAAGAGACTTAAGGGAGAGCCGGTCAAAGAGGAAAAGAAAAAGCCTTTTCTTCTTCTTTTTCCACTCCCTCTTCTCCTCTCTTCTTCCTCTATAAGCCGCCCCCTCCCTTCTTTCCTATTCCTTCTTTGGGCGCTAGCCCTAAAGGAGAAGCAAGGATGGAAGCAAGGATGAAAGCAAGGATGGGCGAACAAAGGAGGGAGGAAGAGGAGGAAAGGGGCACCGACCCTAGCAAGAAAAGGAGAGGAGGAGAAAACAAAATCCAAACACAAGGAGAGGAGGAAGAGATTCATTGTGTGGCCGACCCTAATCTTGAACCATGAGCATGATGTTTGCTTCTCCCTTTCCTCCCTTTTATAGCTTATGCCATCATAGAAGTTTTAGGAAAAAATTAATTGAACTTTTTTATAATTTTATTGTATAACAAAATTTATATAATTTTGTTGAATAATAAAATTTCTTTACTAAATTTTGTTGGATAACAAAACTTAATAAAATTTTGTTGGATAACAAAATTTCTTAACTAAATTTTGTTAGATAACAAAACTTAATAAAATTTTGTTACATAACAAAATTTATATAATTTTGTTGGATAACAAAATTAAAATAATTCTATTTAGAATTAATCTGAATTCTATTAACTGAATTCTTAACGGAATTCTTAATGGAATTCTAATCGAATTCCAACTGAATTTCTAACAGAATTCTTAATAGAATTCTAATAGAATTTCTAACAAAATTTCATGGGTGGATACGAGGCTTTATCTAGAGGTTACAACAGGGACCTAGAGGAGAAATTGGTTTTGGCCTCCTGATGGACTTAGGCTTCCCGTGTTCTTCCCGAACACACAGCTTAAGTCCATCAATAATAATCCATACCACTAAAGGGTTATTATTGAACTACCGCACTAATCCCATATTATAATATGTGCTCCTTCTTATTATGAGTACATTAATCTCCCTGTGTTTAAGATATCGTATGCCCGTCAATTAATTAAATTACTGACAACTCAGTTAATTAACTTCTGAATCCAAGAGTAGTACCACTCAACTTTATTATCATGTAGAACTAAGTCCACATACAAGGTTTACATGATAATCCTTATGAGCTCCTCAAGGGGACATCATCAGCCTAAATATTAGGACACAGTTTCCTTCTATAATCAATAACACACTATATATATAGCATTATCTCCCAACTCATTGGGCCTTTTGATTTAATGAATAAATCTCACCCTTTGATGAATTAAAGAAATACATACTAAGTATATGTGCTTGTTATTATATCGGGATTAAGAGCATGCACATCCATAATAACTGAGGTCTAGTTCGATTATATAGTTAGTATAAATCAAACGACCTCAAACGGTCCTGCTCAATACACACAAAGTGTACTAGTGTAATTTAATAGTCAAGATAAACTAATACCAATTACACTACAACCACTCCAATAGTTTGTCCCTATCCATCTTGGTTGTCAGTTATTATTTATAATTTATAAGGAATCGATAATATGATCTTCTGTGTGGCACCACACACCATGTTATCTACAATATAAATTAAGTGGACAAATGCATTACATAAGAAATGCAAACATTTGACCAATGTGATTCTCATTTCATATTATTTCAAAATAGATGTTTATACAAAAATCTAGGCTTATAGTATACATCCCAACACTGCCGCCCTTTCACGCTCAAGCATGATCACATTCCTCCCGAATGTTAGCCACGTGATATTCCTGCTCGTGGCTGATCACATGAAATTAGAAGAGTTTGCCGCTTGCTGGCTGAGGGCTAGCAGTTGGTACGAGAAAGGGACCTGATTAATTTTCTTCCTGTTGTGCTCCTCTTCATGGTTGAAGAGGAAAACCTGAGTAGTCTTCTTCTTGTGCTCCCCTTCCTGATTGTTGACTTGTCCCGTTGATGACTGTGAGAATAAGGGAATAAACCAAACTAACCGGATCAAGGTTCGATCAGATCAAGGTTTTGAGGCACAACAAAAAATTCATGTTTTCTTCGGAGTCGTTGCAGGGTTGTCGCCATTCATCCTCGGTCATTTGATGACCATCTATAATCTTCTTGGAAGCTTACGAAGCTTCCGGAGAATTATTCCATCATCACCGAAAAGAATTTTTAATTGTTTACCTTTATCGGCGGTCAAAGGTTGACCACCGAAAACTACATCAGGAATATGATTTTTGGTGATAGTTAGAAACCCCGAAAATGATCGCAACAAATGTTGTTGCATGTTTCTGGAATTAAATTTTCTCTCGAATTGATCGTTATCGATCGTCGGCTAGTAACGAAGACAATGACGTAATTCATGGCTTCGGAAGCTGTCTAGATGAGAGCTTGGCATGGATTACCAATAGAGGCGGAACTTTAACAAAGACCTCTCGATTGATGCCAACTTCGCTTAACATCATCATTAAGGTACGTGTAAAATATTTACTATTTTATAAAATTTTAATTTTCAGTCATGTCTTATACTTGTTATTTTGTGTCTATGCATGCGTGTGTTGTAATAATTTCTTAATAATTATTAGTATATTTTCATTGCACGTGTTTGTGAAATGTATAAGCACGCGCATTACATTGGGATGATCTCCACAAAAACTTCTAGTATTTTGGACATTCTTATTATTGTTCCTGACCGTGGGATCAAGCTCCTCTACCCCGATCTAAATTCAACAAATTTTATGGTATCCTAGGCCTTATTATTATTATTATCCTTATGACCAAGATATCAAGCTCCTCTCCTCAATTGGCGTACGATGAAACTTCTGGTGTTCTAGACATTTTTATTATTGTTCCTAGCCATGGGATCGAGTTCGTCTCCTTAGTCTAAATTCAATAAATATTATGGTATCCTGGGCCTCATTATTATTATTTCCCTTACAATCGAGAGATCAAGTTCCTTTCCCCAGTTGGGTAGGATGGGACTTCTGGTGTTCCAGACATTCCTATTATTGTTCCTGACTGTGGGATCTAGCTCCTCTCCTCGATCTAAATTCAACAAATTTTATGGTATCCTAGGCCTTGTTATTATCCTTAGGACCAAGGGATCAAGCTCCTCTTCTTAGTTGGGGTAGGATGGGATTTCTGGTGTTCTAGACATTCTTATTATTATTCTTGGCCACAAGATTGAACTCTTCTCCCTAATTTAGATGGGACAAATACTCTAATATTCTCCTAAATTTTTTGATATTTTTATTATTATCTTCACAACTAAGGGATCAAGCTTTTTTCCATGATTGGGACAACATTAGACTTCTTGTATTTTAGGCATTCTATTGGTATTCTCATGATCGGTTAGAGACCAGTCGTCCTATCAAACTGGCATGCTCAATTGATACCCTTCACAATAATAAAAGGTATGTCAAGCCTTGGCCTTCTCTAACCGAGCGATCATATCAGTTTTGGGATGATTTGGGATCTTGGTCAGGTGGACTCACTATAACAAACTTGACTTTCTGCAGCACGTCGTTAACGACACACATCTATAGTGTGATGTTAATAATAGTTTTTACAGCGCACATAATTATGTGCGCTGTGGATAATATATTATATTTTAAAATTAACAACGCGCGTATAATCATGCACTGCGAATAATATTTTTTACAGTGTGCAAAAATTTTACGCTGTTAAAAAGGATTAAAAAAATGATATTGGCAGCGCGGATAGATAATACGCTGTTAAAAATATATTAAAAATGATTTATTTTTTCCCTGGCGCCCTTTACACGCACGCACGGCTTCTCTCGCGATTTAGGTCTTTTTCTGCACCTCACCTCTGTTCTTCGCCCGACGCCGCTCTCACCCGCCCGCGCTCTGCCGCCCAACTCGCTCTCTCGCCCGCGTTCTATCACCCAGCTCGCTTTCCGGCCCGACGAGTTCTCGTCCAGCTCGCTCGTCGCCCTCGATCTCCCGCCCAGCTCGCTCGCCGGCGCGGATTCGTGAGATTCCGCGCTCACCGGCCCAGTTCTGTTTATCTACTTCTCAGTGAGTCTAACATGAATTAAGACTATATCTTCCATTAAGGTGAATTCTTTTGGTATTCCGTTTAGGCACTCCGTTATTTCACATATTTTTTGCTTTCTGAATTGAAACCTAGGGATTCCTCCCTATTTAGTTTCAAAAGCAAATTAATTATGAATGTTAGTTAAAGAAACTATAGTTGAGATCCTGACTCCTGAGGCATACGTTTTTTGGGGATAATTGTCTCCTTTCTCCATCAATATCATGCCAATGTGATAACATACCTTAGATGAATTTTAAACCAAAACTAAATTTTGTCAATCCACGATAGTCTAAACTAGCTGAGGTCCACTATCTTGATCTTTTAATAATTTAACTTTGCACCGTGAATAAATTGTTGTCATTTGTGTAATGAATATATCAATCAATTATAGCAAAGAATGCAAAGGTGAGAAACTCTTATTTGCCACGTAGTACTTGTTATCATCGCATCACAAAAAGTGTGACCTTCAAGTTATAGTAGGTGTTTTATAGGAAAAGGAAGTTACATCACTAGGCTCTTATTCGAGCTCTAAACCTAATTTGATAGGTTGTCGATTTTCTTTTCACATTCAGCCAAATAAATTTAGTCTCCTAAACTTTACTTTTGAACCGACAACCCTCTTAAGCTTGATTTAGTTCGGAAATAAAGATTGATCATATCTTAAACAGTCCAGTTCAGCAATGCCTATGGATTTGCAACTGAATAGCATATTAAATGTTGGTTAAAAATCTAGTCATTCACTTTGTGCGGCAATAAATGGAAAACATATTATTTATGCCGAAGTCGCAGTACAAGAGTGCATACATAGATACATACATACATACATTCACATTATAGAATTTTATTTCCAACGTGAAAATCCATAAAACATTTAAGCCATTATTGGTCCTTAAGCAAGTCTTCCAAAACAAGCTGCTGCTGCTGATCAAGGCTGCAAATGAGTAGACATGGTCGACTGCCCTAAGGTTCCTCTTGTCGAGCAAGTATAAGTCTGAATTTGAACACACACAGATTATTTTTAGCAGCGAATTTTGCTTCTTGACTTATGTTTTATTAGGTAGTTTGAGTCATTTAGTGTTGGATGAGTTTGCTAGCTTTGAAACTCTAGTTTCAAATTTCAGTTACATTAAAGATTTGCATCACAGATTGTTCAAATTACCATTAACTTGGAGTAATGATAATCAAATTTACTTTTGGTTATAAATTTTGTTGTCCCATCCAAAACTTAGTCTAGTCTGATATGTCCCATATGTATTGCAGGAATTCAAGAGGCTATGAAATGGCTAAACTTTTTGGTTCGAAGTTAACCCATCTATCTCCTATATGGTTTGAGTTGAAGAGGTACACATATTTATGAATTGAATGATTTGCCATTTTGCTTCTTTGGAACTTCAAATCTCTCCAATGTGATCTTATGAGTTTCTTTCAGTGAAGGGAAGAAGCTAGTTTTGGAAGGGCATCATAATGTTGACAAAGAGTGGATTTCAGAGCTTTGGAATAATGGACATCCACTGGTAATTGGTCAGTCTGAGTCCCTAGTTGTTCCCAAGCCTAAGCTTTTGCTTGGACAAAGATCTTGAAAGGTCAATGCATCTTGTTGGATCCTAGCACTGATTCTGTTGACTGTGAATGTTGAATATGCTCTCGATATTTGTTTTCCGAATCAAATGTGAAAATTTCCTAGTTGGAGGTTGGACACCTTGAAACATGATGCTTTCACAGGTGAGTCTTAGCACATAGATAAATTTGCCCAGTTACAGTCTAGAGACCATGGTTCAGTCATCAGCAGAATTTTAAACCAAATACACTGACCTTCCCCTGCCCCATGCTGGCAATGACAGGAACCTTGTGCTCTAGGATTGTACTATTTTAGTTGGGTACTTGTGCTAGCATCTGACTAGTTGTCGTTGTGCACCATGTGGCAAGACACGCTCAAATTCTAGAGCTACCAAGCTTTTGGAAGAACAATGGTTTCTTGGAGAACCCAAACTACAAAGGGAAATAAAAAACCCCGTGGATTGATAATCCTGGTAAGATGAGCATAGCATCTGATTGCTGATAAACCTATTAGCTTAATACCATCATGTTTGCATTCTGGATAAATAAAAAATGATGCTAGTGAAAATTTATATTCATGATTTTTTTCAGATCTTGAGCTATCTTAGGAACTATGGATAATCTAATAGAATGTGAATAATAAATTATGCAAATGCTTTTATAAATTCTTCCATTGTCAGAAGGAACTCATGATAGAAATCTTTTTATCCATCTATTTTCTCTTCTGACTAAACTGGGAGCTTACATTTTTTATTACTTTGTGTGCTGAGAGAGCAAATATAGGAAAATCTTGTGATCAATTAGTCTTTCAGTCTGATCTTTTTTAACAATGAATTTTTGTTGCTACTTTTCTGTTGTTTTTGTCATAGAGCATGCTTGCTCTGAATTTATTCAGAGCATTGTTTCAAAGGAAGCATTTCTTGTTTTCTATATAGCTAGCACTAGCAAACAATTGAGCATAATCCTGCTAAATGGAATAGATAACTACTTTAGGGCTATGAGAAATTAGTACCAGGATCATCTTATCATAATCAAATGTTGATTATAAAACTAGTATGATTAAGATTAACAGAACTGTGCAATTATATATACTCACATTTTTTGCTGCAGCACTGAAAGCTTCCTTATGGCTAATATCAGGGTTGTTGGCTTTTATCCTTTGTATATCCTCCCTTGCAAAATAATTAATATACATTTGGTTTTCCCACAATTAATATGGTAATAATCAAATCACTCTACGAACAAGAAATTAAACCTCATAATATCGAACCAATTAAAGGTGGATGATAAAAATATGGAATTAATAGTAAACTCATTTTATAATTGAAAAAAAATTGATGCCATGTAAAAGACTTGCAGCAGCAGTAAAATTGAAGGCTTTATCACAAATAATTCTTTAATTTGTAGCACTGATTAAGACTAAATTCTATTGATAAAAATAATACACATTAACTAATTAATCTACCCAACAAATTAATGACCATTCCTATCATTACATTAATTCTCACCTGATAAACCTGTTGTATGCAGACGGAAGACGTTACCTTTTCTCTGGGGCTAATAGCGAAAGAGATAAAAATAATAATAACATTAGTCATAAAATATATGCTTTAATTTGTTAACAATTAGAGACTTATTGACTAAACATGAATCAATCATTAACAAAAAACATCCTGACTTAATTTATATGGAGAACTCACTAATCATATCTTACACTTAACTCAAAATCCCCTTTTTATGTTGATTCTAGATGAAATCACTAATCATATTGAAGATAAAGCTCGTTGATGTTTATGTTATTCATGATTGGCATTATACCAATTGATTGGATTTGTAAATGGATTAAACTTGAATCATTGAAAAAAAGTTTGAAACAAGATTTTTAGACAACTTTGGACAGTTGTTTTTAGTAATAAGAAATAAATCAAGGGAATAATTAAGATGGTTGTTAATAAAAAAATTTTATGAAGGCTTTAGATATCTTAACTTTACAGCAAGATGATACATTACGAAAGATAAAGGGTGAATTGTTAAAATGGAGAGTGGAATTGTGTGATCATCATATGTTTCTTGAATGAAAACTTGTAGGATTGTGCTACAAATACTCCGAATGGAAACATGATTCAGCTTTCTCTCCTTATTAATGTTTCTTTGGAAATCCATAGCTGTATCTGTTCAAAAAACTATAATAACTAATGTTTTCTACTGTACTAGCTAATTTGTTTTCCCTATAGAAGGTCTATTTCTTTTCTATTAGATTAACAATAATTAATTTGTTTGTAAAATTAAGTTGCTAGTGGTGGCATTGGTAGCGGTATTGAAAATTATATTGGTGGCGATAACAATGTTGCAGCTCAGGTAACTATCTTAATACAATATTATACTTTTATTTATTATTTATAGCATGCTTTATTATAAAAATTTATTTGTTCATTAATTACTTTTTATTGTTATATAGTCAAAACTAAAGAATGTGAGTGCTGGAGATATCATTGGTCTGTTGATGGAGCTGTTGCAGAAGGTCGAATTGCATCCACTCCAAAAGCAAAAGTACATCACGTTTCTCTTGGTGGATCTTATTGGAAAGTTTGGATTGATAGAGTCTTTGTGGAGAAGGTGGAGCTAATTCGACCAAACGAAGAGATGTTTTTTCTTAAGGATGCAATAGGAAGCACAGTCGCTTGGGCATCAATGTTTATAGTTTTGTCTGACTGATATAGATTTGATCATATATTGTTTGTAGTAAAGATGAATTTTTGTTTGGATTGTTTTATCTAACTAAATGTAGATGATTATTTCTTATATATATGCACATTGTTTGAGCTCTAATTTGTATGTGGTATTTGTGTATTGGATTATAAATATTATAGCTTTGAGTAGGTTATATTATTTGTATTTGTATTATATTTGTGTATATAGATATATTATATCTTAAAAATATAATTATCCGCAGTACGCGGGGCGTGCGCTGTGGAAAATTACATTCGCAGCGCGCGTCCGCGTGCTGCGGATGTAACTTTCCGTAGTGCGCGCCCGCGTGCTGCGGATGCAACTTTCCACAGCGCGCGCCCCGCGCGTTGCGGATGAATTATAACTTTCAATAGCATGCATGGAGTTATGCAGCATGCAATGTGCGCTGCGGATAGCTTAATTGCGCACTGCGGAAAGTCAAATTTGTTGTAGTGACTCTCTCGGACATTAATCTTTGATAGTCTCTGATGCAAACCGACCCTAACAAGGCTACTCAATTGGAAAGTGATATCGGACTAACGATCAGACAGAACCAGCGGTATTGACCAATATCTATCACCTCTAGTGTGAAGGCTTGCTTGTGTGGAGAACTGTCATATGGACCAACCTTGGGGGGCGGGGTGGGCTGACCCACCAATTCTGCGGGTTGAAAAATCTCCAACTCAATCCAACTCAAGGTGGATTGCGGGTTAGATGGGCTAACCCACAGGCTGAAAAAATAAAAAATAAAAAATAAAAAAAATTAAAAATTTTAAATTTGGATTACGATTTAAATTGATAAAGTTAAAATTTTTAAACTTGAATTGCGGTTTAGACTAGTCAAACTCATTAGTCCCATTGAATTTTCTATTTTAATTTTAAATTTTAAAGAAATTAAAAAATAAATTTTTTCAATCTACGGGTCAACCCAAGTGGAATAACGGGCCGACCCACGTGGGTTATGGGCCTAGGTGGGTCGACCAATCTGAATTCACCTTAAAATAAGTAAAATTTTAACTCAATCCGACTAAATTATTTGACGATGCGGGCCAGCACGATGGACCTAACTCAAATTGATAGCTATACGTGTGGTTGGTTGGTGGATGACTCTTTGCTTGTGTGGTTGTTCACGTAACTGCTCAGAGGCTTGCGTGATGGTTTATATGGATCTTCTTACTCCGCGGCTATATAACTCTTCGTGAAAGTAGATGTAGGTATGATTTTTTTCTCACTCACGGAGATTAATCTTCTCCATCTTCCTCTTTCGAGCCGTTTCACTCTCTTGTGTACATGAGTCTTCCTTTCAACCCAACATTGACTTGATCATCGGTGGAGCTATACAATGTCTGTTCTTGATTGACGTGCTTTGATTCATAGGACTTCGAGAGTAAACTTGTCGAAGGATAACCATCACCCCCGAGGAAGAAAGAGAAGAGAAATTTAAGTAGGTGAAGAAAACTCCATTATCATTTTCAATTCAATTAATTAACTAACCGACTATCAACGTTTTTTTTTTCTAATGCTTAGACAAACATGGATATTGATTCTTTGTTAGTGCCACCGGCAAACATCCATTTCGCAAATAAAATTAAAAAAAGATGTGCTTTTAAAGTGTCACTTATCAAATGTAGATATTTGATTTTATTTATTTATTTTCACAAGTGGTCTTTGAGTCTGAGAAGGAGAATTTATTATTATTACTTTTAATTGATATAAATATTTAATTAATTATTTGATAATTCATCAAGATTGAATCATTAAATGTTTCGAAAATTATTATTAATCGGGGGCGAACCAAACTTATTATTATTGATCCAATCCCCATCCATTGAATCCTTATGCTAATTTTGAGTTTATTTTCTGTATAAGATAGATTTATTGAGGTGAGTAAAAATTAGATGTTGATGAAATTTAAATAATATATTTTTTATAATCATTAATTATAATTTTTAATTTATTTTTTTATAGATAATGTTCACGATTAATTCTATTTTTTTTTTATTGAAGAAGGGGCCTATTCTCTGCGATATTTATTTGTGGGGTTTCGTGTGTGGTGACGTGGGCGAGAAAGGGCGGGTGAGCGAGGACCACTACAGTGCGCGATTAGAACTCGTGACTTTGAGGCACTTGCCCGAGCTCCACTTCCACAACGCGAGCATGATGCAGGCGTCATCCGATCCTCTTCAGTCCATAAATATCTCCCATTCCTTGGTCTTTCTTTTCCTTTGTTTTTTCTGGGAAGTAATCCGTCGCCTATGGGGATGGCGACCAAGATCGGCGCTGCATCGGTGTATATCCTGCCCAATCGCGCGTCCATGGCCTTGCCACAACATGCGGGGCTGGATTTTCATCGACGGGGAAATGCTTTTCGACGGGCACGTAGACTTGAGGTGAAATCGATGAAAATGGCGGAGAGAGGCGAGCAAGCCGTTGAGTTTGGCTTCAACAATGGTCATATCAATTTGGCGGTTATTACTTTCTCCCTTATCTCTTTAATCGGCTTTGTTGAAACACGGAAGATCACGTAGTTTATTATTTACTTCCTTTTCTTTAGGGCCAAAGGAGTCAGCCTAGTGCTGATTAATGACGGCGGTGAAAAATTAAACCGATGATATTTCTGGGTTTCATATTATTCTGAACAAGAGTTTTTCACTTGCGAACTTTCTTTCTCGACACTTTTGTTCAAAAACCAAACCGAATATTTCTTTACAATGAGAATATAGATGTTGCAAGAGTTTTGGATACCTGTTTAGCGCCTTTGTTTTTCTATGCTAGTAGTGAATTTCGTGGTGATTTGCGTTTCGTGATCACCTTTTTGCATAAAGAATTTTAACTTTATTATAATTTATGAACTTCAGTCAGGTACACTGAATGAGATGGAAACAGTGGTTGCCTCCCATCCTCGACGTAAAACAAAGATAGTTTGCACAATTGGACCTGCATGCAATACGCGTGACATGATATGTAAACTTGCAGAAGCAGGAATGAATGTTGCAAGGCTCAATATGTCTCATGGAGATCATGAATCACATCAGAAGATCATTGATTTGGTCAAGGAGTATAATGCTCAGTCAAAGGATAATGTTATCTCCATAATGCTAGATACGAAGGTACATCGTTGTTTGTGAAATTCACCTGCTACACTAACATCCGCATATTGGAAACTATCACTTAGCACTATTGGAACTGTTTTGCATGCAAACCGTTGAAAATGTAGTAGAAATTTAAACCAAACTCAATAACATGATGCAAACACAACTATTTTACTTGGTCCACTGCCTCCCAAGGCGGCTATGTCTAAGACCTAGTCCTAACGACTATTTTCACTATCTTCTTCTTTTCGGATACCTTTCGGAGATGGAGAAACCTTTTACAACTCTTTCACAACCAATATAACAAGAAAACAAATACACAAAAGTAAATATAAAGAAAATAATGACTTTACAAGAATCTCACTTTGATCATTGTTGGTTACTTTAGAATGTTTTTTGTTGGTCTGGAAAAACATCAGCACTTTATCCTCAAACCTTTAAGAACAGGTCTCAAAAATCTCCTCAAAACCCTTCTTTTATAGCCTTTAAGTTGGGGTTGATTTTCACGATCAGTTCATTAATCTTACTCATCAATTGATTAATCTACTGTAGATTCGAATGTTACTATGACTTGTCAGCTTATTACGATCAATCAATTATTGCCTAATAAGTCGAATCCCACAATCGAATCAATTTACATCTATTCAGTTCTTGATCGACATTAGTCAACTAATACTTATCATCAGTTGAATTTTACAATCAATTTTTGAAGCTTCTGTTCATTATTACAGTACCATTAGTCGACTGATCAAACCCATCAATCGACTTTTTAATCTTGTTTTGAAACTTTTGTATGCTGCTAAAATATCATCAGACGATTGATGTATCAGTTGGTTGTTACTATTGTAAATTACTGTTCATGACTACTATTCATCATACTGTAGCAATTTCATAGCAATCATATTTTTGAGATTTTACGATCATTAGTCAATCGACATACTCTATCAATCGACTAATACTTAGTTTCGACTTTATCAAAAATGAATTCTCATCTTACATAGTATCTAATTGATTTTAATCTATTAAGACTTTTTTGCTCAGCATCCGGTCAACTTTGACCTATCGAGGCTTCCTGTTGCTTAGCATCCGATTAACTTTGATTTTCCGGGATTTCATCGTTGCCTAGCATCCGATCAACTTTGACCTACTAGAATTTCCTTATTGCCTAGCATACGATCAACTTTGACCTACCAAGACTTCACGCCTCATGTTGATTCCCAATTAGACTTCTAATCACCATGTGCCAAATCATCCGTGATCCATTTGGATTTTTTTTCTTCTGTCATCTTCCTGTTGGACTTTTGATCATCAAGTATCTGATCAATCAGACTCAATTGGATTTTCCGTATCTTGTCAAGTATCCGATTAATCTTGATCTATTTGACTCTTTGCTCAATCAATTAATATATTGATCAAATATTGAAACTCCAACTCGAATCAACTCGAGTTTATAAATCAACATGGTTGACCTTTTCCGAGGGTCGATTGGACCAACACACTCCAGTCGAGCAATTCAACTATTACAAAGTTAACCCATTTCAGATTACATCCTCTATCCATTAATCTCGGATTCCATTCGGTGAGTTTCCTACGCATCAACATGCCTAAGTTGCAAAGTATCAACGTACGCATCACTAAATTTAATCGTATCATATCATTCATAGGTCAAACGTACACATAGTAGGAAATAAGTGGCCAACCAAGGGCGCCTAGGAGAGAACGACGTCGCTTCATCGGGAGAGTAAAACGCAAGCAAACGTTAAAACCAAAAGGTTAATTGAACAAACCCTAAACGCACCTACATCTACAGTCCTATCTCCATTCTAACCCTTAAAATATAGGGCCTCCTGAGATCAAAATTGACTAATCCACGGCCATTTCCACTTGCATTTTATAATCATTCTATAGTACAAGTTTACCAACAAGAGTGGTAAAGTTAAAACAAAGAGTCTAGTGCTGAGCACAACATTCAAGGACTTTTCCATTATTCAAATGATTTGCCCTTGGAGAAATCAGCGGACGCTCGTGCCTTCTCGGACAACAATATATATTATATTAAATATATAATAATTTATTTTATTCAGAGTAAATTCTAGAGAGAGAGAGAGAGAAGGAGCAGTTAAAAAGAAGAACCCAATTCCACTCGACTTCGGCTTCTATAGGGCTCTATCGGTGTATGATCCACAATCAACAATGGACATTTTTGTAGCTGTGCCTTCATTGGCCTGATTAGGGTTTGTGGGGCTGTGTGTGTGTGTAAGAGAGAGAGAGAGAGAGAGAGAGAGAGAGAGAGAGAGAGAGAGAGGAGGATCAGAATAGTTAGATAGTGCATGCCTGCATGCATGCCTTGGTTTGTCGGATATAGACCCCTCTTAATTATTTTCCAAATCGAATCTTGTGAAGCTCTAGGAATGCACAGTGGGTGTATATATATAGTTTATTCTCCCATGAATGGCCTTGTGAAAGGAGTGAACTGTTCAGTATTGGCATAGTTGATGGTAGAGAGAGTGAGAGAGTAGGGTTTAATATAATTCAGGTCTCAGACCTTTTGACATGGAAGACTGGCAGTGCATGTAGTGTTTATATTATTAAGGAAGAAGTACGCAGGCAAGGTAATGGTTTGTGCATCATCACCTCCTGCCATTGCTTACTAGCTATACATTAATTCCTTCCTGCACACGTGTGCATGCATGGGAAGACTCGATTGAACAGTAAATTAATGTGAACACTAAGATCAGTGGCAAGTTTGATGTGTTTAGAGTTTTAGGGTCTTATGTTATCACGAGGAGTTTTAAAGTTTATGCTTCTCTCATGCTTTGTTCAATTTTAATTAGGGTTTATGGTCAAAATGCAGATCCTGTTTTTAGACAAAACTAGTATAAGGACTTATACGTACTGCGAATGGTTCCCTTTTAAAACCCAATGAAGTTGTAGAATATTATCTTGTATATATTTTTGTTTCGCAATTTTGAATGTATAACAATTTTGTTAAATTCTATCACATAGATTCAAACTTCTCAAATCTCAAATATGAATTTCTTATTGTGTTCCCTAGACCTAGTAGGCTCGTATAATGCTTTTATTTTTTTTCTAATTTGAACAATTTAGGTCTATGTAATATTTTTATCCAAACTACTACATATACACATCTAAATTACGTACCTAAATATCAAATATGAACTCTCTCTCTAGCTATTGTGTTGCTTGGACTCAATAAAATCATACATTGCTTTACTTTGTAATTTTGAACTCTTTATAATTTTCTTACAAATTTGTTGCATGGATTAAATTTGTTCAAATTTCAAATATGAATTCTCTATTGTATTTCTTGCACACTGAACTCATGTACAGCATCATTTTGTAATTTTGAATACTTTAGGTTGGTAAAGCAATTTTGACAAAATTGTTCTTGTTGAGATCAACGTTGACGTTGCTAGAGAAGGGTGAATAATGATTCGTGATTTAGCGTTCGTTCTCGATCGTCGTACTTGCTTGTCTTTAATGTGTTGGTATGTAGTGGAAAGAATAGAACTAAAATACAAGGTAAAGCACATAGATAATACACCAATTTAGCATGGTTTGGAATCCATGATTCATACTCCTTGACATACCATTCTAACGAAATCATCACTAGCTCTCTAACGAAATCATCACTAGCTCTCTGTCTTTGCCAAATACCTTTTGGAGGTAGAGAAACCTCTTACAATACTTGTTGTTATAAGCAGTACAAAAATAAAACAAAGATACAAATGATAACATAAATGAAACAATTTATAAGAAAGGAATTTTTCTTTAAGCGCTTTGTGATTGCTTTACAATACCTTCTGAGATCTCGAAATACAGCAGTGCTATCCTCCAAAACTCCCAAGAATCGACTATGAATTTTTTTTCAAAATCCTTCTTTTATAGCCTTTAGGTTATGGATGATTTTCGTCAATTAGTGGACTGTTCATCACCATCAATCGATTGCTCCACTGAATTCAACCGTTGCACATGCAGAATGATTCTTATCAACTCTAATGTGGCCATGAACAATCGATTGATATTATTTATTAATCAATTGATGCTCAAACAATCAAGTATCACAGTCGATTCAGAAATCTTCTATTTATTGTAATAATATTCTGTTATTGTTTATCAATCAACTGATGTCTATCTATCGTGTAAAATACCCAACTTAATTTAAAAAGCCCATATGCTATATTAGGCCCAACCCAATTGTTAATGATTAATGGGCTATTGGATAATGGATCTTTAAACCCAACCCATTAAGGCAAGGTTAAAGATCCGGTTGAGAAGGCTACAGTAGACCTACCCATCGCGATTTTCTTCTTCTCCGTTCCGTCCGACGCGCCTCCATTCTCTTCGTCTCCACCGAAGCCGGACGGGAGTGAGCTCGCCGCCTTTCTGCCGGAGCTAAAGTGGAGGAAGATTCGGCGACAAAGGCTGGGTTGGTTGAGGTTGGATGCTCGGTGGGAGGAGTTCGGATCGGAGCGTGGGGGCAGCTGCAATCGGAGCGGACGAAGGGGAAAAAGAGACGATCGGTAAGAGATTATAGCTAGGGTTCGGTTCTTGCTTGATTGTGTTGATTGTAAGCTGGATCTTGATGGGTTTCCCTTCTTCACAGATCGATTCTGAGATCCGAACGGAGTGAGGTTGTAGCCGTGAAAAAGGAAGGAGAAGGGGAACCGAAGATGGGGATTTAGGGCAAGGCGAGTTAGGGCTTGGCTGGATTTGAGGTGAGATTTCTTCACTTGAATCCAATTGGTTGTTGATGATGAATTGTAAACTAATTGGTTTTCCTCTTCACAGTGTGTTGCTGTAAGAGAAACGAGATTTGGTTTCGGCTAGGAAGAACGAAGAAAGGATAACAGTTTTAGGGCTTTAATTAGAGGTAAAGAGGTGAGTATAGTTACTGTGATTAGCTTTGGAATTAGAGGGTATTGATTAGCTATAGATTGTGATTATGCTAGACCAATTAAATGGATTTGTGAGTTTGATGATTGGGTGGTGAATCTGTTAGATGGGTTGAATGTAGTTACTGTTGGTTGATCATGGTAGAAGTGAAATTGGTGATGAATTGACCTATGTTAAGGTTGGCTTAGGTTGATCAAGTAATGGTTTGATAATGTTGATACTTTGTTGATAGATGAGTTTAGTTTGGATAAAATTGAAACAGTAGAAGTTCTGTTTTAGACTTACTTTGATTTATTCAAGGCTGGCTAATCAGAAACTTTGTAAGTTTCAATAAGTTGAGTTTGGAGGTGAGTATACTAAATTGTCACGTTTCGGGAAGGCCGTCCGAAAAATTTCGACAGCATCTCCCCAGTAACTATGACAATTCCCCTAATACAAACATGCATACACAGCCACAGGCGGCTGGAATAAGGACTACACATTCTTAACACATCACACACATATATATCCATGCAAAATAAGGCCTACACGGTCGTAACACTAACATCACATGCACAATATCCACAATAAGCAAAATCGACGACACGGAAAACCATCGTAAATTCGAACTACAAAAACCACAAATACAAACCAATACAATATAGTCTATGTCCATACTACAAGTCTCAAACCATACCAACCACTACATAGAACCCTGAAGTGAGATAGCATCAGCTGACTGAATCTCCAAGCTCCAAGTACCTATCTGCTACCTGGGGAGAAAACATAACAACTCCAGGGTTTGGGTAGTGAGCATTAGATGCTCAGTGGGTACAAGAAGAAGTGCATGTCAAGATACATAACAGGAATAAAATAAGGAACAACTAGAACAACTGATAAAGACTAAGTAGGAATAACAACAAGTAACAGGAAACAGCATGAATCATGGTAGTAATCATGGTATATCAATAGAACAGAATAGGAATAAATCCTACTATACAACAGGGTATATCAAGGTATATCAGTATGGTAATTCAGAATAAGTCATACTGTACAACAGATAAAGAAATCTATATGTATCATGTATGTAATGTCATACAAGTGCAACAGTCATAGCAAGCAAGTGCAACAATCCACAAGCATATGAATAAAGTAAGTTATGTAATAATCCTACCAACAAATGCATGTAATATGCATCAACCAACACAATCAAAATATCCGTCACTGTCTGCACTTGTCGTCCCAGTCACTCTCCCAGAGCTCAGTGAACTGGGGGCAAGACAGGACATACTGTCAGCTCCGACAACTGACCACTATAGATAAGTGGGAAGGGGCAGTGTGGCAGGAGGGCATGTAGCCAGTCCTGGTCACACTCAACTGTAGTGCAACCTCTTACCTATGTGGCACTACAACACGGTGCAAGTAAGATTCAACAACAACAACAACTACAACTATTATGGATGTATGATGATCATCCAACATGTAATAGCTAAGGTTAATTAGCATATTCAACAGAGTCAACAAGAATAGACATAAGTCAAAATAGAGGTCATATGACGTGTATCAGACAACTAACAAGATTATCAACATGATATCAAGGATCATCATAAGGTCAACGACAGGTATCAAGCAGTGATCATCAAGAGTATCAACTAGATACTATCTCAACTATCATGGATATCAACAAGATAGATAGAAAAACAACAATACATGCACAGAAAAGGAATTCCTGTATTGATCAAGTACAGGGTACCCACTTGATCGGTCGATCGTCAACAAAGAACCCCCAGAAATACAAGACCACAAATCAGTCAAGGTCCTAAAATAAGACAACAATATATCATTCCCTAAAATTGACATCATGTCAAACTTACAATAATTAAACTCTATAGTTTAATCCACCCAACTAACTAACTTATCCTATTACAAATAAATAGGACACTAACAATCAAACTCAACTTTTTGAAACTTACAAAGTTTCTGATTAGCCTAGCCTTGAATAAATCAAAGCAAGTCTAAAACAGAACTTCTACTGTTTCAATTTTATCCAAACTAAACTCATCTATCAACAAAGTATCAACATAATCAAACCATTACTTGATCAACCTAATCCAACCTTAACATAGGTCAATTCATCACCAATTTCACTTCTACCATGATCAACCAATAGTAACTACATTCAACCCATCTAACAGATTCACCACCCAATCATCAAACTCACAAATCCATTTAATTGACCTAGCATAATCACAATCTATAGCTAATCAATACCCTCTAATTCCAAAGCTAATCACAGTAACTATACTCACCTCTTTACCTCTAATTAAAGCCCTAAAACTGTTATCCTTTCTTCGTTCTTCCTAGCCGAAACCAAATCTCGTTTCTGTTACAGCAACACACTGTGAAGTGGAAAACCAATTAGTTTACAATTCATCATCAACAACCAATTGGATTCAAGTGAAGAAATCTCACCTCAAATCCAGCCAAGCCCTAACTCGCCTTGCCCTAAATCCCCATCTTCGGTTCCCCTTCTCCTTCCTTTTTCACGGCTACAACCTCACTCCATTCGGATCTCAGAATCGATCTGTGAAGAAGGGAAACCCATCAAGATCCAGCTTACAATCAACACAATCAAGCAAGAACCGAACCCTAGCTATAATCTCTTACCGATCGTCTCTTTTTCCCCTTCGTCCGCGCCGATTGCAGCTGCCCCCACGCTCCGATCCGAACTCCTCCCGGCGAGCATCCAACCTCAACCAACCCAGCCTTTGTCGCCGAATCTTCCTCCACTTTAGCTCCGGCAGAAAGGCGGCGAGCTCACTCCTGTCCGGCTTCGGTGGAGACGAAGAGAATAGAGGCACGTCGGACGGAACGGAGAAGAAGAAAATCGCGATGGGTAGGTCTACTGTAGCCTTCTCAACCGGATCTTTAACCTTACCTTAACGGGTTGGGTTTAAAGATCCATTATCCAATAACCCATTAATCATTAACAATTGGGTTGGGCCTAATATAGCATATGAGCTTTTTAAATTAAGTTGGGTATTTTACATATCGAGTCTTCAGAATTGAGTTTAGAATATTTTATTTGCTGCTATAGTATCAACAGTCAACTGTTACTATTCATCAATCGACTGATTTAGGATCAGTTGAGTGTAAAAGTCAAGTTTTAAACCTTCTGTTTGCTACTGTAGTATTATCAGTCAACTAATCAACTTGATCAATCTCTATCAGTCAAGTTGATCAATTGAATTTTAAAATTTCTATTTGCTATAGTAATAGTTGGATGTTACTATTCATTAATTTATTGTTACTGTAGAAAAAAATATCATATCAGTTGAGTTGATCAATCGAGTTTTAAATATTTTATTTGGTACAGTAATAATCGACTGTAATTATTCATCAATCAATTGTTATTATAATAGAAATCCTAAACCCTAAATACTATAGAAATGTTGAAAAATATTATTCACACTTAATATCCTTATGCTAAGGGACCCTTATATCTTTGGAGCTTTCTCGTATGATTAATACATATTAACCCCGACTTATTATGACCTCATCCTTACCTAATATTCGATTGACTTTAACCTATTAGGACTTTCTTTATCTAACATCCGATCAACTTTGATCTGTTAGGACTTCCCATTACCCATCATCCGATCAACCTTGATTTGCTGGGACTTCCTCATTGCCTAATATCCGATCAAGTTTGACATATTAGGATTTTTTGATTGCCTACATTTGATCAACCTTGACCTACTAGTTCTTCATTGTCTAGCATCTAGTCAATCTTGATTTATCGAGACTTTATAGTTGCGTAACATCTAACCACTTTGGCTTGTTAGGACTTCCTGTCTCGTGCTTAACATTCGATTAACCTTGACTTATTAAGACTTCACTTTCTCGTACCTAACATTTAAGTCTCTATAACCTATTAAGACTTCTCTCATTGTTAAGTGTCCGGTCAATCTCGACCCACTTGGATTTCATGCTTATCAACTCTTTATTGAATTTCAAGCCACAAAGTACCCGGTCAACGGTGATCCACTTGGACTTCTTCATTATCAAGTGTCTAGTTAACTTTGACCTACTTGACTCTTTGCTCTAGTTAACAAACATATTGATTGACTATCAAGTATCCGATCAACATTGCTCTACTTGACGTCTCACTCAATCAATTAACATTTAATCAAACATCGAAATTAAACTTGAGTTAACTTGAACTTGGTCAACCTTGACCAAAGATCAATTGCAGTTAAATGGATCCAAATCACTTAAATCTCAAATATGAACATTTTATTATGTTCTTTAGATCCACTACATTCATTCTATTTCATGGTCTATATAATAGTGTTGCCAAAATTGTTACTTAAACCCATTGACACCGAACAGAATAACGATTATTTTAGAGGTAAAAAATTAGAGGAGAATTATAGAGAAGATAAGTATGAGAAATTTTAAAAAAAATGAAGAGAAGTCACAATGATACCGTCTCTAGGGTTTTTGCCAAAAAGGAAAACTTGTATTCAATAATCAAAACTAACCAAAAATGGCTAAACATGCATATAAATAGATCGTAAAGTAAACTCTAACTTGAAAAAGTAAAAAATATTCAAAAATTTTAAAACTAAAAAATTATTATAAATAGTAAAAAATAATTTACAGTCTCGAAAAAGGCACTAAATGATGTCGTATAGGGTCGAAAGTGGGCCAGTATAAGTTTTACCCAATATCGAATAAATGTCTCTGAAAGAGTTTCGATTAGCAATCAACTGTATCTTGTTCTGATACCCAAATTAAAAGTTATGATCTCTTAAAATTCGACTCTTCATGTGTCACCTCTACATCACCCACACTATTCAAATTTCAAATACGAACTCTTGTTGTCTTCCTTTTTAACTATTAGGCTCATACAATACCTTACTTTTACAAGTTTAAACAATTTAGTTCTATGTAGCAATTTTTCCAAAATTATTACATGGATTCAAATTACCAAAATCTCAAATGTGAGTTCCCTGTTATGTTTCCTAGGCCCATTGATTTCCTATAATTTTGAATAGTTTAAATTCATATGGCAATTTGGGTAAAAACTACTACTTACATTCAAATTGTTCAAATCTAAAATATAAACTACTTTTTATGTTCCTTTGACCCAATGAATTTATACAGTATCTTTCTTTTTCAATTTTAAATAATTTATGCACATATAATATATTTTTTAATTGTTAAATTACCTAAATAACTTAAATCTCAATTATTGTTCCTTGGATCCTATAAAGTTGCTCTATGCCTTCCTATTCTAATTTAAAACCATTTACCTTTATATAACAAATTTTCTCAAAACTGTTTCATGAACTCAAGTTGCCCAAATCTCAAATGTGAACTTCTCGTTGTGTTCCCTTAGTTTTACAAATTTGAATAGTTTAGGTCCATATAGTTATTTTGCTAAAATTGTTGCATCATCTGAATTACTAAAATCTTAACTGTTTTAATCCCTGAACTGTACAATATTTTTTAAAATATTTTTTGACTAGTTTATATATACTAATTTGACTAGGATTCGAAATCGACTGTTCGATGATTCAACGGTTTGAAATCGTTGGTTCGATAATTTTAGAAATATTGATCCTTATTCTTAACTGTTTAAGATGGTTCATGGTTTGGAACCACCAATTACAGTTCGATTCGTGGTTCATGATGATTCAAAATTATTATATTTTAGAAAATTATAAAGAGTTTGCATTTATTTAAGTTGCCTATGTATTCCCTTATAACATATTTGGTTGAAGGTTATTGTTGATAACCTTAGTTATCTACCTAAGGTTATGTTATTTAATCCTATTTGGTTCAAGTAATGAGTGATTTTCAGCTAATGGAGCATGCCCGTTACGTCAGCAAATGGGGCATATAATTCGGAATGTGATTACCTCGGAAGTGTGAGATTTTACGTGATTTTGGGGTTAACAAAGCCATTCTTAATCGATTGCTACAATGATTAAAAACCATTTTGTGACCATGAATAATGATCTTAATCGATTACGACACTTGTAGCTTGGATTGACATGGGATCAAGTTCTATATACTCGAATAGTCCTCCCGAAGACTGTGTTGTTGGTCTTCAAAAGATCAACAACACATTGTTGTTGGTCTTCAAAAGATCAACAACAAATACCAACAACTATGTGTTGATGAACTTTAGAAGATCAACAACAATGTGTTGTTCTTTAGAAGATCAGCAACAAAGATCAGCAACACATTGTTGATGGTCTTCAGAAGATCAGCAACACATTATTGCTAGTCTTCTGAAGATCAACGACACATTCTTTTGTAGATCAGTAACAATGTGACCGACTTTCTAATGCATACTCTAGAAGCATTCATTTTCCATCCCTTATGATCAACTTTTGTGGCGTGATTGACTTGCCGTGTCTCTTGGCGTCGTTGGACGAAGGCAAAGGGGACCATGTTGGAATCTCGTTGAGACGAAGATGAAGGAGTTTTTGTTAAACTAGGTTATACACTAAAACCTCCAAACGAATAAGGTTTTATTGCATTATCTAGCATTACGTTATATTTTATTCTCCATAACCTTGGTTATATGATTATTTGATAATACCATAATTAAGGTTATGCATGCGTTTGGTTTAGGGTTATCATTGATAACCTTGGTTATCTGTCTAAGTTTGTAAAGGATAGTCTTGTTTGATTTATGTTATAATCGATTCCCAAGTAATGCAATATCACCGTCACATCAGCAAAACATTAGCAAATGAGTTATAAACCTGGAATGTGATTATTGATTACCTTGGCAGCCTAAGATTTTCTGTGATTCCGGAGGTTAACAAAATTTTTTTCCATGATTAACTTCTGATTTTAAAACTAAGTTAATTAAAATATATAGTGAAACTGAGTTAATTAATTCAATAAACTTTAATTTAAATACTTATAAATTTAAAAGAAATAATTTAAAAAATAATTTTATTAAAATATATAAAAATTTATTTTAAAATTTAAAAATTATAAATATTTTTATATATTATCAATTTATTATCATCATTAATATTAATAATATTAGTATTATTAATTTAATTTATTCTAAAAGTAAATTGAATCAAGGTAATATAATAAATGTTAAACTAATTATGTTTTATTTCCTTCAAATAAATAAGTTGAACTAAATAACATTAGGTTATGTTGTATACCCTATAACCTTGATTATCTGATTACCTGATAATCACATAACCAAGGATATGCATGATAACTTAAACCAAACGCACCCTTAGGGTATAAAAAAAATCGAAGCTCTCATAGTTCTCTTACCTTTTTACCCTTGTTACCTTAGGAAGTAACGTTATTACTCATTTTCATTTCTTACTCTCGTAGTGTTAATTCATCCGGTATCAAAGTCACCTTATCATCTAAAAGTTGTATTCCTTATATTCTTTTTTAGCTCTCATTCAATCATCAAGTAATGTGTATGTTTTCAAAGAGTCAGGAGACAAAATAGATCATCATTCATCTAATATATTAACTCTAAAAATGAATATTTGTTCTACAATATTAGACAAGTTAGAATTTCTTTTGATATGATGAAGAGGATGGAAAACTTTGAGTTTTCTATGACTACCACCGTAGAATATTGAAATTTGACTTGCAATCTTTTCACTAAAATTAAAAAAAATTATAAAATAATTTTTAAGTTCCTCATTGTAACTTAAGGATCCTCGTGGATGTTTTGTCCGTTCTCTAAATAAAAGTTAAGCTTTTGTAAATTTTAAATACTTCCATTATCAATATTTTATGTTTCAAATAATATATTAGCGCGACCGCGGGCCTTACCCCGCGGACCAGGTCGTCAAGGACCTCGGTGGCTCCTTCGCCTTCATCGTCTACGACAACAAGGCCAGTACCGTCTTTGCCGCTCTGGTACATTTCCACAAACACCTTGATCGCCCTAGAAACAAATTGAGATTCTGCTTTGAGGTCTCATCTCTCAGTTCTAACTCCAAAACAGAGCTCGGATGGAGGAATACCTCTAT
Source organism: Curcuma longa (assembly GCF_044706935.1). Lineage (NCBI taxonomy): Eukaryota > Viridiplantae > Streptophyta > Magnoliopsida > Zingiberales > Zingiberaceae > Curcuma > Curcuma longa. The sequence goes on from NC_133874.1 coordinate 4,252,332, forward strand.
TTTGGGGCATTGCGGCTGATGGATCCGTGGTGATCTGCGATGACCTGGACGTCGTCAAGGCGAGCTGTGGGAAATCATATGCTCCATTTCCGACCGGTATTCTTCGAATTAAGTTGTGAAATCTAAACCAAACACGGCTTGCTGTGGGGAAGCTTCAAGCTTGGGCTAGGCTTTATTGTGCGATGTTGCAGGGTGCATGTTCCACAGTGAGGGAGGGTTGAGAAGCTTCGAGCATCCGCTGAACAAGATGAAGGCGATGCCGAGGGTGGACAGCGAGGGGGTGATGTGCGGGGCGAGCTTCAAGGTGGACACTTGTTCCAGGATCAACCCCATGCCCAGGGTTGGAAGCGCTGCGGACTGGACTTCATGGCAAGGATCTTGCTAAAACACGCTTGCAAATTTCTATAATAAGCCCTTAATTTGGAAAATCTCATATCGGGCACTGTACTTTTTGGTCACAAATATTTTGGAAAATACTGCAATGCATACGACCATTTTCTGATAAAAGACTTGGTTTAATCTGAAAAAGACAACCTGTAGGTAAAGTAAATAGCTGAGATTATCTATACCTTCTTCCACCCTGAGCATAAAAATGCGAAGGGCGTGAGATACTCTATTGAACAAATAGGAAAAATCATAAAACTTATGATAAGGAAAGGAATCAGCCATAATTAACACCACACAGAATTCTCAATCGAGATTGCATTCCTTCTTAAACTAGACGCGCAGGAATCATGCCTTTTCATTCAAAAGATGCGTAAATTGAACAAAATGTTGCGTGGATTGCCAGAATTGATACCATAGCATTTAACAATGGCAAAACCCAGATACAAGTTATGTTTGCATAATACTGCTACATTGGCAAAACAACAGCTAACCATAGCCTTGGCTCTCCTGATTCACAGAGCTAAAGCCAGAGAAATTCCCCATGTTGAGTTGCTGCGGCATCTGTAAAGGCAGTGGAGGTGGAGGTGGAGGTGGAAGTGGCATTTGCAACGATCCTGGTTGCTGAAGCTGAGCAAAGATACCTTTGCTGCTGTCATTATTGACAGATGAAACACCTTGGAACTTTGAGTCCTGGCCAATATGAGGTTGATTCAGCAGCCATCCTCCAGAGATCTGATTGTTTCCATGTGCATCAGTTACATTCACGAATCCTTGTAGACTCCCTTGAGTTAGCATGAGTGAAGGATCCAGAGGTACAACCATCTGACCAGTAACCCAAGGCCGTTGAGCATTGCCTGCAAAAGTTGCGATCCCTGTTGGACCAGGTGAAAAACCCAGTACTGATCCTTGTGCAGGCCCACCTGCCGGCAATTGTTCTGGGCGAAAAGTTTCATATGGGACGCTGTAATATTGCTGAGAGCCATCTACCGAAACAGGATAACTAAATGCTGTTGGGGGAATCATGGCCTGGTTAAGGTTCACAGGTAATTGATAGTTTGGCGGCATGGGTGGTTGCAAAGGATTCAATGCATGCTTGTCAGCAAGGGATTGATCCGAGACTTGTTGACTCTGAGAACCAGCCTGTGTCATGTAACCTTGAGGTTGATTCATCCACGCATTGGACTTATCAGAGCCTAGAGGAAGGTTATTCTCAAACAGCATGGATGTTGGAGGCGCTGGCATCATTGAGGAAGAATAATCAGCAGACTGGTGGTGTTGAGCAAGTTCATCTCGATCATGTGGCTGCAAATTTGTACTGGATGAGAACCCTGGCTTGGGTGGGGCACGTGCAGTGGATGTCTCTTGCAGCAATGATTGTTTATGAGTGTCTGTGGATGAGGCTCTGGCCTCCTTCTCAGAGCCATCTTCTTTCTTGGTATTGGATTGAATAAGATCAGAATGAATTTCATGGATATGAGTCACAAAATCAGCTTGTTTAATGAAGGATTTGAAACAGTGAGGAGCAGCACATATAAATATACCCTCCATCATTTTTATGGACTGGATCTTCTGAATACGTTCATCACAGCTAAAAAACATAAGATAACAAGAACATCAAACAAAATCATGGGAAAAATTCAAGGAATACTAAAAACATATTATGCAACCAATGAAGCCAATCAGAGGAATTTTTTCATTTATATTTTTTACTGTGAGAGATTTCTCTCATCTAGGGCAGAAACCCAACCCTTCCTATTTCCAAATGAATGTTCAAAATCCAAAAACCAACGAGGATATGCCTGATACTGTATTAAAGATGGAGCAGTTGGATGTTCATATCTATCCAACAAGGGAAGTTCAAAGTGCAGATAAAATTAGCTGCAGAGAAACTTAATACTAAAGCATGCTATAAGAACAGAAAAATCTATCAAGCTGCAAGTTTTGTAGGCCCGCCATTTCAATATACTACTATACTTATATAGTTCAGGATATAACAATTCTAAAAAAACGAGCCATAGTAATAGAATATTAAGCAAAACAAATATTTAGAAACAATCATACTAGTAAGCAAAATAATTAAAGATCAGGATCCAAAAAACAACGAAAAGCCAGTTAAACTTTATTACGAAGAAACCACAAGAATAAACAGCATCCACCAGTGACAATAAATTCCAGCAGAAAATACTTCACATCGGAAGCATTTACATAGATTAGGAAACCATTCAGTTTTTTGATGCATGGCCACCACTGAGTGACTCGTCCAATAAAAAAAGCTAGTTGCAAATTAGGTTTATGGTCCAATGTTGAACACTGATGATAGTGAGGGAAAACAATCAAGTAGGTACAATCAAATCTCTAGTTAGATGCAAGAAAAATTTTAATACTGAAAATACATAAATGGCTCCAAGTATAGATGATTGATGAAAAATATGCTGAGCAAAGCATGAGTTCTTACAGGTAGCAGCTAGCATCACTTCTTGCACATGTCAAACAAAAAGCATGTTCACATGGTGCCTGCACACATTTTAGAAGAATTACAAATGAAACATATTAAGCCAAAGACAAAATAGATGCACCTCAACAGAAGGTTAATCTATCGGGCACACACATCATAGGTAATGAGAAAATGAATGCAAGAGATAATGAATGACATCTATAACCATGAAGCCTACATCTAAAATTTGAATGGTCAAATTTCTGAAAATAGAATAGATTTATGCAGTGAAATGCACAACTCCAGATACTTGTTGGATGACAAGTACCAGAGAAAATATTTGAATGCCAGCAGTGAAAGCAGAAAATTTGACAAAAAAAACCAGCATGAATTCCATAATAATGTAAACCATCACACTACATAGATTCTTCACACACAGGATACAATGTTTGAGATTTCTAGAGGTTTCACCATTGAGTAGAATGACAATAAAGGAGCTTTTACAGTCCTAAAATTCATAAAACAATTGTTTATTTGCATATGTACAAGAGATGATAAGTAACTGATATTCATTTATCTGTATCCTTGGATTCACCTTGAGAACACAATACATCAAGTCAAGTGAATATAGCTGTATGAAGCAAATATGTAGATAGTTTCACAAAATTTCTTGTGATTAGGAATTTGTAGAGAAATGGAAAGACGGGCCAGTGATAACCATTTCAAGCTAGTATGTTGGAATTCCAAAACTGCAGATGAAGGCATTGTTCTAAAACGCAGCTTAGGTGGCTGCCTAGGCAATCGCCTAGGTAGTTTTGATAAGGAGTCACTTCTATTGGCTAGGCAACCCCTATTTGGTGTCCTTTTTAAAAAGCTACGTAGGAAGCCTAAGCAGGTCTAGGGAAAAGTTGTTGGTTCATTCAACATTAGTTATTTATCTATATTTCAATATTGTGGCATGGAACTAATTATGAACTAGATATGTAATTTCTTAAAATTTGAATCTATAATATAAATTATTATATTTTATATTTTGTTGGTTGCAATGTGAAATATAAAATGTTTCATTGTTGGGTGTTTAATAATTACTTATAAATTACAACTTATTTATTTGTAATTATAAACTTGTTTTGTTTTGACTGTTATAACTTATTTATTTGTAATTATAAACTTGTTTTGTTTTGACTGTTATAGTTCTTACATATAATATATAATATTAGTGATTCTTAATTTAAAATATCTCTTTTTTGTTATAACATTCTAATGTTGACCACCTAAGCACTAAGCAGTTGACCTACCACCTATCACTTGGAACTGCCTTTTAATCCCTTGAATGGAGGCCGTGTATATTGAAATTTACTCATAAGAAATGAAAGAACATGGCTGATCATGTCACACAGAAAGATCAAGTCTTCCAACTAGCACTGATATGAGGGCCTGATTGCAGAGATGATTTTGACCTCACAAAGAACCATAGGCCAGTGTTTACATCTGCTACTCAAATAATCATGGACCGGCTGAGGCTTATGAAATGGCCACATACATGGGTGAACGAAATGGGAGTTTAACCAGAAAGCTTAAGTGGGTCACATCTCTTAATTGGAAACTAGCTGTGGCTCGCAAAGGAGAGCATCATCATACAGAAGTAGTCACATTCACAGAGATATTCAAACAAAAAAGCATTAATTCTGAACTATGACTCAGGAAGTTTTTTTGCGGGAGGACCAAACTGTCCTAAAGTTTGTAAAGAGCGCCTACCAATTTCCCATCTGACTTAACACAGTTTGATTGTGCCAATAGCGTGGATTATTTGATTTGATGTAATGTTGTATAATGCAGAGGCATCATCTAGTTACATTAATACATCTTGTTCAAGCTCACTCCAACGAGCTTAATACTCCTCTCTCCATCTTTGATCTTGCTTAGCTCCCACTGTAGGTCTCAACAAGAAGAGGAATAAATCTAAACAGAAGTCCATGTCGTTGAGTCTTGAGTAATTTGATAATAGTAGCCCTTTGCACATGGTCACGATCTTTGTTTCAAAAGCATAAAGTAGATTTAGAGCACTTCAACCTAAGAATCATCTGAACTCAGATTGATGCTTTGGTGTGATAGTAATGGTAATAAATTCATCTTATTGCAACACTACAACCTGGTTGATTGGTTGAATTCTT
>NC_133874.1:4257426-4343010 GCF_044706935.1 Curcuma longa
TGGCGTGATTGACTTGCCGTGTCTCTTGGCGTCGTTGGACGAAGGCAAGGGGGACCATGTTGGAATCTGTTGAGACGAAGATGAAGGAGTTTTTGTTAAACTAGGTTATACACTAAAACCTCCAAACGAATAAGGTTTTATTGCATTATCTAGCATTACGTTATATTTTATTCTCCATAACCTTGGTTATATGATTATTTGATAATACCATAATTAAGGTTATGCATGCGTTTGGTTTAGGGTTATCATTGATAACCTTGGTTATCTGTCTAAGTTTGTAAAGGATAGTCTTGTTTGATTTATGTTATAATCGATTCCCAAGTAATGCAATATCACCGTCACATCAGCAAAACATTAGCAAATGAGTTATAAACCTGGAATGTGATTATTGATTACCTTGGCAGCCTAAGATTTTCTGTGATTCCGGAGGTTAACAAAATTTTTTTCCATGATTAACTTCTGATTTTAAAACTAAGTTAATTAAAATATATAGTGAAACTGAGTTAATTAATTCAATAAACTTTAATTTAAATACTTATAAATTTAAAAGAAATAATTTAAAAAATAATTTTATTAAAATATATAAAAATTTATTTTAAAATTTAAAAATTATAAATATTTTTATATATTATCAATTTATTATCATCATTAATATTAATAATATTAGTATTATTAATTTAATTTATTCTAAAAGTAAATTGAATCAAGGTAATATAATAAATGTTAAACTTAATTATGTTTTATTTCCTTCAAATAAATAAGTTGAACTAAATAACATTAGGTTATGTTGTATACCCTATAACCTTGATTATCTGATTACCTGATAATCACATAACCAAGGATATGCATGATAACTTAAACCAAACGCACCCTTAGGGTATAAAAAAAATCGAAGCTCTCATAGTTCTCTTACCTTTTTACCCTTGTTACCTTAGGAAGTAACGTTATTACTCATTTTCATTTCTTACTCTCGTAGTGTTAATTCATCCGGTATCAAAGTCACCTTATCATCTAAAAGTTGTATTCCTTATATTCTTTTTTAGCTCTCATTCAATCATCAAGTAATGTGTATGTTTTCAAAGAGTCAGGAGACAAAATAGATCATCATTCATCTAATATATTAACTCTAAAAATGAATATTTGTTCTACAATATTAGACAAGTTAGAATTTCTTTTGATATGATGAAGAGGATGGAAAACTTTGAGTTTTCTATGACTACCACCGTAGAATATTGAAATTTGACTTGCAATCTTTTCACTAAAATTAAAAAAAATTATAAAATAATTTTTAAGTTCCTCATTGTAACTTAAGGATCCTCGTGGATGTTTTGTCCGTTCTCTAAATAAAAGTTAAGCTTTTGTAAATTTTAAATACTTCCATTATCAATATTTTATGTTTCAAATAATATATTAGTTTTTAATCCATATTTTAAACTATAGTCTTTATAAATATTATATAAATTATTTTTAGTATTTTATATAATAGTAGTATTAGCACTTCAAATTCATTTCCAAGATACAACGATGAACGTCTTGGAATAGTAGTACTTCAAATTTCGAGACCAGCGAACCTTCTCGTAGGCTTTTTAGATTCCGAATGCACTAGATGAGATGAATGCACAAGGAATAATGAGAATCGATGAATTCAATGATCTTTCCAGAGGGATCTATTTATACCAAATGAAGAGGTTGAATGCCCTTTGGGTGAGAGGATGTGTTCTTTGGGCTGGATCGATCTGGATCGTCCAATCTGGAGGGTTGTAACCCTTCACGTAGCCCATTTTAATCTCATCCATTAGATCTGAAGGGTTGTGACCCTCAGATCTCTCTTCTTGTCATCAGCCGTCGGATCTGGATCTAATGATCCATTTGATCTGACGCTTCAGATCAAGTCTCATCCCAAGCGGTCAGATCGTGACTCTTCATGATCCAACGCTCCAGATTGCATCACATGCGATCCATCACACTTCTTTGATCAACAGTTGCCATTTGTTGGCCCAGTCAGCAGTCCAGTCATCTCTCTTAGCCCACGCAGATGCCACATAAGCACTGTCACGTTACATGTGAGTCTGACATGTCACCCGAGTGCCACGTAGGCACTGTAATGTCATCTGGAGCATAAATTTAAGCTCCTCATGACGATGCGGTGCGCCTACAAAGCGCCCATTGCGCACGTCCGCACGTGGCGGGCTCACAAGTGCGAGCACCTGCTCGCCCCTAAGAAGAGATCACATGGTCTTTTTATATTAACTCTATTAACACAACATCATTAATAAGGAAAGAAAACACATCGAAAATTTTCGATGTGAGACTATTCCGCATGCATTTCCTTATATATAACATTAATTAATAATTAATGTTATTCGGACCGATTTTAAACAATTAATTTCTCATTCACCCTTAATCGGTTTTGAGCAAATTAATAGTCTAAATCTCTCTACGCGAAACATAGATTTTGATTTTGAAGTTAATTACGACTTTCATCAATTGATGGCATTCCGATTTTTCTATAAAATCGTATTGGTCCATTAAGGCCATAATATCCAACATTAAAGAATTGAAATTAAAAGTCATTAGAATTAAAGAACTGAAATTAAAAGCGATCGAAATTTTGAAATTCAAATATAAAAGTAGAGAAAATGATGTGAAAACAATGAAATGAGTTATTTATTTATAAAGTTTGGATAATAATGGACACTAAATCGTAGTCATTGATAAAAATGTCAATAAATATCAACCATATAAAAAAAACCTCTCGGCAGTTTCAACTGTCAGAACTGTCGATTAACTAAAAAAAATGAATGTTAGTTTGAATAGCGGTTGAACTGTTGATTTCATAGTTAATTTAGGGTTAGAATCATAATTAGCCTGGTCCCAAACATTTAACCTGGCAATGGGTAATCAACCTGTTGACCCGGTTATGGATCCAGGTCGGATTCGGGTCATTGTCAGGTTTAGTTGTCTTAGACACACGTAATAACTTTTTCAAAAATGCTCTAGCTCAAATTGTCAAAATCTCAAATATAAATTCTTGATTGTTTCATGATTCAACCATAGTCAAAAGTTAAGATTTTTCAAAAGTTTAACATTCACGTTGTAGTAACTACGAAATCGTAACTACTACAACTGAGCTATCACCCAGTTCCTTTTTATAGTAAGTTCATTGTAAATAGTAAGATGATGATACTCACTATTTGATGCCATAAATGAGTTTATGGAACTCTTCTATGTCTTAAAAATTAAATTTTTAATTTTTAGAATGTCCTAGGTCTATTAGCCGATTTCATCCTAAAAGTGGTTGATGGACTTAGAGATATCCAAATCACTCCAAACAAACTACTATGTGCTCAGCTTAGTCTCCTTATTACACTCACACTATCAAACAACTATCATGATACATTGTATTGAACCCATTTTTTTAAAAACTAATTCCCACTTTGAGAAATGATGTTGGAGTCTCATTGTAAATGGTATGACGATGATACTCCCTATCCGACATCACAAATGAGTTCATGGGACTCTCCTATAATAGATAACATTAAATTTTAGATTTTTAGAATGTCCTAAGTCCATCAATCGATTTTTGTCCCAAAAATGACATGATGGACTTAGAGATGTCCAAATCACTCCAAACAAATTCTTATGTGCTTGACTCAGTCTCCTTATTACACCCATGTCATCAAACACCATCGCGATATACTATATTGAGAGTAGTAATTTTTTTTAACTCGATTCAAGTATGATAAATGATGTCAAAAGCGCATTATAAGAGTTACGATGATTATACTCACTTACCGACACCACAAATAAGTTTCTTGGACTTCATTTTTTTGAAGATATCAAAATTTTGATTTTTTGAATAGCGAAGGTCCATCAACCAATTTTATTAAAAAGTGATTGATGGACGTAGAAAATTCAAAATAATTTCAAACAAAGACCTATGTACTTATCTAATACTTCTAAATATATCCATGTCTTTAAACAAAAATATGATATACTATATTGAGAGTAGTAATCCAAAAATGAACTCTTTGATGAAGATGAAGGAGAAGCTTAAATTTTTTTAGGAAAAAATAAGGTGGCTCGGAGTTTTTTTTCTCGGATGACTAGTAAAAAAGAAGAGGAGAGTATTATAGAAAAGAGAATGAGAATCAATACATGGTCAATCCAAAAAAATGAGGTATGTGTTTTGGATAATATAAAACTAAGTACATAGTTTGGGAAATTATCGAAAATAAACTAAAGAATAATAATAATAAATAATTTATAGGAAAAGTTTAACAAAATTCTTAATTTATAAGTAGTGTTACGGTTTTTTAGATTGAAATTTTTTCTATTTTTTTGAAACATTTTCCTTTTCAAAAAGGTAAAATTTAAAATTTAAAAGGGTGAATAAAATAAATATTTAAAATTAATTTTAGATATACTTAAATTTAAAAATTTTAAATAACAAAGTTAATAAAATAAATATTTAGAATTAACTTTGGGATATATTTAAATTTATTGAACAATATGATAAAATTTTATTTTATTTTAGCTTTAATCATTTTTATATTATATTCTAAAATAATAAAGTAAAAAAATTATTTACGTTTTACTTTCCCATTCTCGGAATCAAAGGAAACACAGTGGAAAATTTTTAATTTCAGTAATTCATTTACTAAAAATAAAATTTCCAAAACATTCTCAGATATTTTTTAATCATAAAGAAAAGAAACAAAAAAGAAAAAAACTGAGAAAATCACTAATTTATTTCGACACGCGTTTTTATCGCTAGTCTGAACCCATGCCTATGACAAGCTTCGTTTTTTGAGGGCCCCAACCGCCAAGCGGCTGAGTGTAATTGTGGGTCTTGGATTTGTTGTATAAATAAATAAATACCCTCAGCTTCCGGGCGCGCTCACTCCCTTCTTCCTCCATCACGAAGGGCCCATCAGATCAAGCGAGCGTTTGTTGTTTGATTGGTCGCTCTCAATTTGGGGCGAGATGAGCCGGTCGCCCGCCGGCGGCGGCGGCGGACGCGGACGGGAAGGAGTCTGGGCTCGACCGGTACGGCGCGCCGTCCGGATCGCTGCTCGGGGAAGCGGAGGCGGCGGCGCCCTTGCTCGGCCGGACGTCGGAGACGAGCTTCTCGGCGCCGCGAGGCTCCTACGGGGAAGGCGGTGCGGAGTTCTCCACCAAGGTGAGCGGCGGCGAATCGGCTTTGCTCCGCCACAGCAGCTCGCCGGCGGGGTTCTTTTCCCATCTCTTGATGGATGACGGTGAGCTTCCTCTCTCTTCGCATCCCTTGTTCGCACGATCCAATAATTTCTCACCTATTTACTCGTATCGGTGTATGGTGTTTTGTTCGTAGCACTTAATCCTCAGTGAGAATACTTTTAGGCGAATCCGCTTCCGTCAATGCTCCGTCACAGTAACTGACGGCGCCGTTGGTTTGGGTGGGACGGAGGTTGACAGGTTGTCTAAGGTTCAATGGACCAAATCCACATGGATGTGGATGATGGAGATGGCTGGCATCTGCCAAAGCCTGTGAACAGGCTCACGATAAGAATATCAAAAAGCTCAACATTTTTTTCTTCTTAAAAACAGGTGGTGTGGTGTGATGGTGAAATGTGGATATGAAAAGTAAAGAGGTAACTATAGCCGTCAATTTGAGTTGGACCCGTCGGATTGGCCTGCCCCGCCAAGCAATAGGTGGGTTGGGTTGAAATTTTATCAATCCATTTTAAGATGATTTTAGATGGGTTGACCTGCCTAGGCCCGCGACCCGCGTGGGTTGGCCGGCCACGGGCTTGTGTTGGCCCGCGGATTGAGAAAGTTTATTTATTTATTTTAAAATTTAAAATTAAAGTAGAAAATTTAATGAATTAGTGGGTTTGATTCATCTAAATTACAATTCAAGCTTAACAATTTCAACTTTATCAATTTAAACTGTAATCCAAATTTAAATTTTTAAATATTTTTTTAATTTTTTGTTAGGCCCGTGGGTTGGCCCACCTAACCCGCAACCCACCTTGGGTTGGGCGTTGGGTTGGAGATTTTCCAACCCGCCAAATTGGTGGGTCGGCCTGCCCTGCCATGCCATATGATGAGTTTTTAATGGGTTAACCCGCCCCGTCATGGGTTGACCCGTTTGACAGCTCTAAAGGTAACAGAGTTAGTGATGTGGTTAAAATCTACCATCTCACTGGAAAATTACTGACGTAGCTTCTTTTTTTGCGACGTGGACGGATTTGCATTGATTAACACATGTCAAAAGGCATCGAAAGTCAGCTCGGTAAGACTCCACTGATACTTAAGTCACAATGTCATGAAAGAATAGAATAGTAAAAACGTAGTAGAAAAAGAGAAGTTAGGGTTAAGATTAGATACTAGAGATCCCTTATACCATTGTTAACTATGCATTTATAGGGAATCACGCTCTGAAATCCTAATGGATTATTGAATTTTAGGGTTGCTGGTCATGTGTTAGAGGGGCATTATTATTTGGGGTATCACTAGTCCCTCTTTCAAGTCAGACTAAGAAGTTGAGTTGAATGTAGTCCGACTAAAGCAACCCGTGATGCTGTCTTGTGTATGAAGCATGGCATGCTAGAGTTCTATAAGAGCGACTCGGGAGCCTGACTCGGGAAGCCAGGTCGTTGAGTTGGATGGGGTGCTCGGGATGTTGAGTACTCAAGAGTGACTCACGATGTTGCGCAGTGGGACTCAAGATGTTGCACAGGAGTGAGTCGGGAGGCCGACTTGTGTGGAGCACTCGGGTTGAGAGGCCGAGTCGCATGGAGCACTTAGGGCGAAATGCCAAGCAGTGGGAGGCTGAATCATGTTGGGGACTCGGGCATGTCGAGAGTTACACTGGAACCATGCAGATTGGATGTGCTGGCGTGGATTGGGGCCACATAGGCTAACCTGGGTGGCTTTGTAAGTAGACATGACCTCGGGCCGAGTCTAAATCGGACTTGATCCCTATTAACCGTTGAATCGGCGGTTAATTGCCGGTTCAAACTTCCATTCAGACCGTCGATTAAATGGTGTATATATATATTGTTTTAAATGTGGGAACTGTCGGTTATCTGACGGTTCAGACCGTTAGGGGAGGGAGTTTGTTTTTTTAAACAGTTGAGATTATTTAACTATTTTTTGATCAACGATTATGATTTAGTATTTGTTATTCTCCAAACTCTATAAATAGGAAGCTCATTTCATTATTTCCACACCATCTTCTTTGCTATCATCTCTTAATTTTGAAATCTCGATTGCTTTCGACTTCAATTCTCTAATTAAAATAGGAGCTTCATCATCTCAGTCTTGAAGGAAGGAAATAGTCAATCCAGATATGGATCTCGACGAAATTCAATTTACCGATATTGAGCCAGAGCAAGTTTCGACACCTAAGACACAAGGAAGTACCGATACTTCTAAAGTTTGGGATACTTTTTCTTTAAAATCGTCTATTTTTATTAAACATTTTGAGAAGATCACTCCTCCGTCCGAAGAAATGCATGCAAAATGTAAGTATTACAAAGTATCCTATAAATTTCAATCGGGTGGCGACTATGGGTCATTGAAATGATACGTCGAAACGAAACACCTGACAGAATTTGGAATCGAACGTTCTCAAACGCAAATATCCATTTTCCTCGACTAGTGGAGGTATCGATTCAACTTTATTTAGATATTCTGATAGTAAATTAAGAGAATCGTTAGTTAGATTTGTTTCTGTAGAATATCTTTTAGTTTTAGGTCTAAATGCATATTTAAAGATTTTTGTTAAGAATCACTTAATCCACCTACTAAACGGGTTCCTCGAACAACACTTACCCGTACAATTAAAAGATTAGTAAGACAAGAAAAAAATTAATTGAAGAATTTAATAAATTAAATAATAAAATTTCTTTATGTCTTGATATTTGAAGTGATAATTGACAAATGCATTCGTATATAGGTGTGACTTGCCATAGATCGATAACTCCCGAAAATTTTAAAAATGTCGATTAGCCTATAGATTTTGATAAATTACACTGCTCATAACATTTCTTAATTATTATGCTTAATTTTAAAAGAATATGGATTAACTTTTAAAATATTTTCAATATTATTTGATAATGCTAGTTTTAATATTGCAAGTATTGAAGAACTTAAATGTATATATCAACCTGTTATTGGTGGTTTATTTTTTTATATTCGTTGCATATGTCATGTTTTAAATTTATGTGTTCAAGATGGATTAAAATTTTTAGAAAATCAATTGACCAATTAAAATTGCTATTTCTTATTTATGGCTGCATTATACTATAATGAAACAATGTGGTAGATTTTATAAATTTAATAAAATGAGATCTAAAAAATTTTTACGTGATGTACCAACACGTTGAAATTCAACATATCAATTATTATAAAATTCATTTCAATATAGAGAATTTTTATATTCATTTTTTGCACAAAATAATAATAATACTAATATATATTTATTTTCACACTACTGAAATATATGTAGTAGTATTTGTGAAATTTTAAAAGTATTTAATGATGCAATCAAAAAATTTTTCGGTGTTTATTATCCTACTTATTTAGTTATGGTGAATTGTTTTAGTATAACTTTAGTTTTAAATGAACATAGTATGGATGAATTTTTATCTCCTTGCGTATTAGCAATAAAAACAAAAATGGGAACAATATTTTTATTCTAATCCTGAAATTTATTTAGTTGCATTTGCTTTAGACCCTAAATTAGAGGTTTTACAAAAAATATTAGTTCTGTATTATGATACTTTAATTCCATTTAATGATTTCGTTACCGTAGAACAAATGTTAAGTTCCGGAGGTAATATATTGGATGAACGACGATCTACTTTGTTTCCCGACTTTTTGGAAGCGTAAGCAGTGCTTGATGAAAAAGGAGGCTAGAAGGGGGGGGGGGGGGGGTAACCACTATTTAAAGCTTCTATAAGGGTTAGTTTTCATCAACAAAATAAAAGAGAAACCAACGCAAATTGAAATGCAAATGATAAAATGAATAGAAGACAATTCAAACCTTATTTACGTGGTTCGACAGCCTTTGACTCATACTCCACAGCTTATGACCGTTTAGTGGGTCATTAACATTTCATTAATTTCTTACTTCTCAGAAACCATCCAAAGTTGGAGAAACCCTTTTCGATAGCCTTTCTTTACAAGAGAAGTACTTAGAACATAAGAAGATTACAATGGGAGCAAGCCTAGCCTGTAAGCCCCAATATATAGCCTTCAACCATGTTTTCACCTCAAACTTTACAACAACAACCGAACTGAGCCTTATCCCACTAGATGGGGTAGACTATTTTCACCCAAACTTTAAAATATATTATTTCTGGTTCAGTCAACTATGTTGTGATTCTAGCTAATTGATATTTGTCGCACAACCACTTTACCAACCTCTTCAGCAGACTATTTATACCATTACTCGATTGATCTTTGCAGCTAACCATTCTGTTGCAACCGTACAACTGCTTCATCAGACCACTCAATCTTCCATTAGTCAATTGTGCAACAACAAATCAATAGGTTTATTGTAACAATAAAGTTGTTTCTTGAGTCGATTCAAGACGCTATTAGTCGATTGTTAAAAGATCAATTGACTCTTACTTGTCATCAGTCGACTTCTCATAGTATTAGTCGATGGACTGGTCGACTAGATTACAAAAAGCAAACAGTAATCTTTAATTCATTTTTCATTTATTATCAACCAAATAGCCAACTTATATATGAGAACAGTAATCTTCAATTCCTTTTTCATTTATTGTCAACTGAATAGTTGAAAAACATATTCGTTGAAACACTAAGACCATTTTTAAGACTTAGTTTGAGTTTAATTTTACCCTCGATTAGCCCAGAATTACATGTGTTCTCACACATCTTTTCACACATGAAATCTGCATAAAACATTTGACTTCATATTGCTAAGAAATCTTGCTTCTGGGTCTTCCTCTTCTGTTAGACATCCAATCAACCTTAACTTACTAAGAAATCTTGTTTTTGGGTCTTCCTCTTCTGTTAGACATCAATCAACCTTTTACTAAGTATCCTGTCAACTTTGATCCGGTGAGATTTTCACTTACCAAGCATTAAGTTATCTTTGACCTGTCGGAACTTCTGATATTACACTGACAACACTTTTGACAAGGAACCTGCACCATTTGACATACCTCATCAATAATCCACACATTCTAACTTAGTCCTTTGCCCAAACATCAAAACCATCTAGGGACATGATTGCACCAATAATTTTCTTTTGAAAATTTTACTTTTTATAAACATTGAAGGTTTAAAAGTCATTGAATCATAACATCTTTTGATACCCTATAATATCGATCCTACCCTAGGTAAGCAAGCCATGCCTACATGACCCTACTCTAGGTTAGCATTCCCACTTACATATACAAAGACCTTGGACGATCGACCTTTCCTAGAAGTTTGGTAGGTCGATCGACCTTTCCTAGAAGTTTGGTACGACGACCGACCTCTTCCACTAGGTCAGCATGTTGGCACTTAGAGAGATTTGCAAAAAGTCACTAGCTATGCTAAGGACGAGCTTAGTTTAGCTCCCCACTTAGAACCCTTTCAAATTGCTATCAGACAAGCCTTCACTTTAGCAGCCAACTTCTCTAGATCAACCTTTCAATAGACCTTGATAGCTCAACTCCTATCGTTTGGAGAGTCCCACCTCGACATGACACCTAATATCCCACTGATCTGACTACCCGAATTGACTCTCGTACACCTCAGCTGCTTGACTTGGCTTGAAGGGGGAGGGATGAGCATTCCCGCTTACGCATATAAAGTTCTTGGACAAGAGGACCAAACTTTTCCCAAGAGGCTAGCAAGACAGTTGATCTCTCCTAGGTGGTTACAATTTATACCAAGTAAAATTAATTTTATTATCATTAATAATTCAATTAAATAAGTATCAAAACCATAATGGCACAATATGATACGACAATGAAACTTTTCTGTCAAAATTGCGAAACTGCTCGGGATTTTAAACCTTGAATTTAAAAGGCTTGTGCCATTGTTAAATGTTGAAAGGCAATCAACATATACTAATGGTCCACTAAAGGCACTTTAGAGGGGGAAAAACTCTTTTGAATTGCATTAGTCCAACAGACAATCATTACATCTCAACTATGACAATGGATAACTAAATCCTCTTAGTCCTCTATCTCAAATACACTTTCTGAGCCTACCTCTGTCATTGTATGAATCAATCTCAACTCAAAATGGGTAAGTGATATATAGCCAAATCTAGCATAAGATCGAAAATGTGCTAAGTCGACATAAAATCCCCAATTTGGTTTAGCAGTGAAGATGCTGCTTGACACACCTGTCCAACCCAGCAGCTCAACTCATGTATGCAGACTCCATGATCTTTGAACAACTTGAATAAAGCCCCTCTTTGACAAGTCTTGCACATTTGAGCTTAAGTGTGCGTCAGTGCTATTTGTGAACTTCGGTTTATCCTTCCTCCAGGTAAAGACATGTAACGAGAGTAATATGATATTATGATGAATTATTCAATTTGGAAGTTACTGAATGTGCATGAATAGGGAAGTTTAATCATGAATCAGTTAGTGGACTATTCTCAGAAGAAATCAATGAGTCTGGAATTTCTGTTAACTGATTTATTGATTACCCAATGGTCTACGTGTAACTGCAGAAATCAGGAGTTATCCTCAAGCAAGCAATGACACTGTTCACCCAATGAGACATTTGAGATCTCAATGGAACTTCTCAAGGAATAGACTTTCACAAATCTCTGAAATGTGCATTCCTGAAGTTGGAGATAGTGTTAACTGCAGCAGCAGCTCAGATGAGGCAGCAGGGCATGCCACAAATTCCTATATTTCTGGCAATTTTCAGTTAAGTTCATGGACTGATAGCAACTCAGTTATGTTTTCTGCTGCTTCTGACCAGCGGCTCAAAGACAATAATGGGGATAGACTTGGCAGTTTTAGTCGCATTGACTCTCAGGTAAGTTCAGCAAACTAACAAACCAAAGTTTGTGTCTACTAATGCAAGGGATATTTATCAACATATACTGAAGACTAGGAATTATCTTTTGTTCATGAGTTATGACAACACAATTCTTGTGGTTATGAATAACTTCTATCATTTAGTTTATGTAGGACATTTCCTTGAAAAAGAGATTTAATAGAACATGCAGGAAAAAACTCTGAAGATGTTTCTCCTTTTTGGCAGCAAGTTGTGATTAATAATTCAAACCACTTATTCATTATTCTTCACTAATTTCAGTATAGCTTGCCTATTACTTCCTTGGAAATGTCAAATGTTGAGAATTATCTCCAGCTTCAACAAGAATCGATACCCTGCAAAGTGCGAGCTAAGCGAGGTTGTGCAACCCATCCCCGAAGCATTGCTGAGAGGGTTAGCTCTTTCTTGTCCTCTTATATTTTCTATGATTGTTCACAAACAAGGCACAACAACAGATACCTTCATTTTCCAAGTCCATCCAATGTCTTTGTTTTTTAGTATTTTTCATTTTTGAAACTGCTTCTTCTTCAGAAGAATTGCCTATTGCTCATGTTTAATTTTCTATGGGTAATTAACATATCATGAACTGTCTTTTATATGGAAATTAGGTATGCAAACTTTTTTTGTGGATGCAATCTAGCCTATATGCCAAATCAATTATATCGTAGGACAAAGTTTGTGTAAAATGTTGCAAGTATCCATTAACTTTATATATTAACATTTAATTTTTTCTGACTTGTTATTTCTCTTGTAAAATTTTAGGAACGGAGAAACAGAATTAGCAAACGATTGCATAAACTGCAAGATCTAGTGCCTAGTATGGACAAGGTAATAAAAATTCCTAAAGCATGTATGAAGCAAAAGCATTCTTATACTCTTTTTAGCTAAGTGACTCATCTAGTCATTTAGTTTGCAAGTGGAGAATTCATCTTACTGGTTAATTCTGTTATGGACAGACATCTAGGTCATAGTATAGATAAGGTAATTGAAACTCTTCAAATCATGTACCTAGGCAAAAGCATTTTCACGTGACTCAAATATTTTATACTTGTTCAGTTATTTACTGAATTCAGGTTACTGCTAAACTATTATGTTTCATGGGAAGAAGACTAACTAATCAGGTTATTTTGATATCTTATAGCAAACAAGCACATCAGACATGTTAGAGTTGGCAATACAATACATCAAAGAACTGAGAAGCCAAGTGCAGGTTGGTATCTACTGCAATTAGATATTCCTTTCAATGATTAATTCTTCAGTGTTTATTACAATACATGTATCGTTTTCTGGATCACCGAATATTCTAAAATGTTGTGATGGGATTTTGAAGAAGTAAAAAGCATGTGCATTTTCATTAAGTTCTTGATCTCCCCATAATACTGGTCAGAATACTTAACTGTGTGGGATTCAAAGGATTTGAACCAAAAATAATGGTTTCATGGGTTCCTTGATAGAGGAGATATAAAGGAGTTTATAAAGAATCTCTATTGTATCTAATGGTTTCATGGGTTCCTTGTTTCTCTTTGGTCACACCTCTAAAAGTAGAGGAGATATAAAAGGGTTTATAAAGAATCCTTACATCCTCTTCTACATGGTGCATGGATGTAGAATATGCATGGATGTGGACTTGGTCAAGTGTGCACCAGGTTGGGCTAGACTTGGGATCAAGCTCGGGCACAAACAAAACTCTGTGGGATGCTCTCATTACAGTGCAAGTGCAAATAGTCAAGTTGGTCCCTGCCATGTATGACAAGGAATTTGTTGCAAAATGTTTTTTTTTTTTACATTTCTTTTTAAAAAAACTGCATCTTTTCATTGAAGGGTCTTTATATGAAATGATTATCCCCCTATCCCTCCCCTGCCTTTTTGATCGAGTTTTTCTTGAACAAGTTTATCGAACCTTTTTCAATCCAGTTTAATAGCCTTTTGGGTTTATAAATAAGGTTTTATTTATCCTGGTTTTTATTGGATTCTTGTGTGGGCAAGACATAAAATCCTAACTTATTTGCTTCTCTTCCTTGAGGGGCTTTAAGACTAAAAAGTGCATCTTCTTCCTGCATTCCTACATCTTGGGGTGCACCTATACAGAAAAAGTTGGTTATTGGATTTTGAGGGAGATCTGTGGATGAGAGGTTAATTATATTCTCCGTAAGGAGAAAGCCGACTTTTGTGGCACTTCAAGCATTTGATGAGTCTTAATTTTTTTTCGTAGTTTTGCTATTCTGTTTTCTGCATAAGTTCTACTTGGATTTTGAATTTTCTGATTAAAAAACCACTCCTGTCAATGTTTACCTCCATGGATTCTGACAAATTGTGCAGCAGAGACACAGTGAACAGGGTTCGAACAAAACTGGATCAAATTTCTGATCTACCCTAACATATCATGGGTTTATCTGTTGCCCACATTACAACTCACAATCTCTGATGGAATTATTTGTTTTGGCAGAAACTTAAACAAGAACGAGCGGATTGTACATGCACCAGCAAGCAGTTGGTGGCTTGATATCTGATCCATTCATGCATAAGATTGACCATGTGGTAGAACAGTTTCAATTTTTTTTTCACTGCCTTAAGATCAGAAGAATGCTTTCTGAGCTTGTCTCATATTTCACAGAGATTCCTAGTTGTTTTCTTTTGTTTATCATTTTTAGCCTTAACTTTCTCAAATATTGTGCTATACTGAATCTTGTGTGAAACTTTAGTTTCCATAAGTATTGAATTCTGGAAAAATGATATGTTTTTTTTTGTTTGTTGCATTTTAAATTTTATTTCAAGGAGAATGAAATGTTACAAAGAGGTAGTCTGGAAGGTTAGGGAATGGCAAAGATAGAAAATTGTACACAGGATCAGAATCATTTGTATGTCTGTCATTCATTTTCTCTCTCTTCCTCTCTTTTCCTCACCTCTGTCAATTGCATCTTTCATGATGAACAAAAGGCAAGTTTGGCTCCTCCCTTTGTTTGTTTTCCTATATCAACTAGAATCCAACTGATCTTGTTATTTTTTTCTTCCATTGTAATTTGACTACATATTGAACTTGTTATTCAGAATCACTTGTACCCATTGCAGATAATTTTCTGTGCTTCCAACAATCATAACTATTGCATATATAAATTATATGATGTATGGTGTGACAATTTACTACTGCAAATCATGACATTTAATTCTCATCTTCAAGATTTTCTCTTTTGGATCAAGATGGTCTTATAACAACCAAGTGCTCTCCCTCTTCTTGTTGATGATCTTCTACATGTAATAAATTATTTAGGCAAATCACTATAAAAAATTGATAAATTAGAGGTGAATATTAGCGACAAAAAAAATTCATCGTAAATTAACAAAAAATTTGATGACGAAAAATATTTTTGTCATGAATTTATGACAAATTTTTCAACGAAAATAAATTTATTGAAGAATTAGCAACATATTAAATTTGTCATCTAATTCATCGTTAAATTGCAATGAAAATATATTTCGTTGTTAATTTATAACGAATAAAATATTTGTCGTTAATTTAGCAATGAAAAAGTCATTCGTCATTAATTTGACGACGAAAAATATTTTAGTTGTCAGTGCGATGAAAAATTCATTTATCCGGTCCCCGTTGGCCACGGGCTGCAGGTTGACCCCCGTTAGCCACGAGCCACGGGCCGCCGCCCGACGGCAGCTCGCTTGGTGGCCACTGGCTGGGGCCCGACGGCCGTTGGCCAGGAGCCGCGGGCCATCTCAGGATCAGAGATCCCAATTTTATCTCTGTTTGTCTCAACTATTGTCAGTCTAAAATTTTGTGTGCCTTATTAATTTTTGAATTTTCATTTTAAGTTTTATAGGAAGATTTGGAGAGAAGCAAGATTTGCCTTGTTAATTTTAGAAAGCAACAAAAACATCACCTAGCATTATCAATGAAAATAGCTAGCATAGTACGAGAGTAGGGGTGTAATCGAACCGAATCGAGCCAAACAGTAAGAGGCTCGAGCTCGAGCTCGAGCTCGGTTCGTTTTTCCTAAGCTCGAGTTCGGCTCGAGTTCGATTCGAGCTTTAATTCTTAAACTCGAGTTCGGCTCGTAATGAAATTAAATAGTTTGCAAACGGCTCGAGTTCGGTTCAAAAAAGGCTCGTTTAAAGTTAAACGAGTTTAGTTCGAGCTCGGTTCGAAAATAACTCGTTTAAAAGTTAAACGAGCTTAGTTCGAACTTGGCTCATTAAATATATAATATTTATAATTCAGGTAATATATATATATATATATTATATATGATTGATATCCTGCGCGACGAAAAATCCCGACTCCCGTGCGCGACACCCGACCCACGCCCACTCCCGCCGCTCCCGTTTCGCCGTCCGGCCACCTCCGGCCGTCGGACCGGCCCCGATCGACGCGCCACTCGCCGACGCGTCGATCGGCGTCGGTCCGGCGGCCGCTGGTGGCCGGACGACGGCGAAATCGGTCGGAATCCGAGACCACAGTGGCCGGCGGCGATTCCGGCCAAATCGCGGCCGGAATCCGGCCAAATTCCGGCCGGAGACCGGTCGGGGAAGGACCTCCGCCCCGGCCGGAATTTGGCCGGATTCCGGCCGCGATTTGGCCGGAATCGCCGCCGGCCACTGTGGTCTCGGATTTCGGCCAAATTCGCCACCGTCCGGCCACCTCCGGCCGCCGGACCGACGCCGGTCGACGCGCCGGCCAGTGGCGCGTCGATCGGGCCCGGTCCGGCGGCCGGAGATGGCCGGACGGTGATGAAATCGCAGTGGCAGTGGGCGTGGGTGGGAGATGAGCCGTTTCCGGCCGATTTCGTCGTCATCCAGCCGCCGGACCGACGCCTGTCGACGCGCCGGCGAGTGGCGCGTCGATCGGGGCCGGTTCGACGGTCGGAGGTGGCCGGAGGGCGAAACGGGAGCGGCGGCAGTGGGCGTGGGTCGGGTGTCGCGCACGTGAGTCAGGATTTTTGGTCGCGCAGGATATCAATCCTATATATATATATATATTCGCGAGTCTATTAACAAACACGTTCGCGAGCCTTTAAAAATGAGCATGTTCGTGAACACGTTCGTGAGCCTTTAAACGAACATGTTCACGAGCTCATGAACCAAATACTGTTAAGCTCGAGCTCGGCTTGATAATATTTTTGAGGTCGAAATCAAGCTCGAGCTCGGCTCGTTAACTTAATCGAACGAACTCAAACGAACTTTTTTTCGAATCGAGACTCGAATAGCTCGTGAGCAGCTTGGCTCGTTTACACCCCTATACGAGAGCATTGTGTGCCATGGAAGAAAGAATAGGGGTTTCATTATAGACTCAGGCTTCCTTGAAGGAAAATATGGATTTGAAAATTATAGGACCAAGAAACCAAATTTCAAGTAGGGTATCAATCACTATGTGAACCACCTTTAGATCTAGAAGGAATAAGAAAGGCATTCGCTAGCCACATCAACGGCAGGCTCCTATCAAAACCGATACTTTTAAGATCGACTAATTGGTAGGATTTGGAGGTCGAAATCCAACTACTTTCCAACAATCAGAACTCATGGTTGGTTTAAGTAGTTGCAGTAGTTGATTAAACTCCACACGAGCTAATTAATTCATTAGCGAAACTATAAATCTGAGTTTACGTTATTTTTAATATTTTTTAAAACTAATTGATAATTATTTTATGTTGGTTTATCGATAAATTTTAGTTCTCAACATTTGACTTCATAAAATTTAACTGAAATTGATAGGAAATGATTTTAAATTCGCTATATATTTGTGAACATTATATTTAATTATTGATTTTGTAATATTATTTGTGGAGGTCTATAATTTGCTTGAACTTAAAGTAATTGGAGAGATAGTATAATCGTTGTTCATTGCGCTTTTTTATTGTAACGATCCGGCCCGTTCGTCCGTGTGAATTTTACTTATCATGATTCCTATTTTTCTGTGGATCATGGGTCGTCGATCATCGACCATGCCGTTACCTACTGAGACTTTCCACCCTTGCCCAGTGGATTTTTGTCTTCTCACTTGGTTACCAGATTCAAGGAACTTTAGTACTTTAGCCTGCAGGTCTAGAGTTCGAATCTGGGGAAGGCAAAAATCCACTGGGCAGGGGTGGAAAGTCCTAGTAGGTAACGGCACGGTCGATGGTCGACGACCCATGACCCACAGAAAAATAGGGGTCAGGATAAGTAGAATTCCCACGGGCGGACGGGCCGGATCGTTACATTAGGTATATTTACAATTATAGTTATTTGAATATTATTTTTTATTATTCCAATTTAGTAGGAATTAATTATATTTATGTAATTGATGAGGAGATCTATAATAGTTTTTATTTATATTAGATAAAAGTTATTCCAATTTAGTAGGAATTAATTATATTTTAAAATTTTTAGATTTAGAAAAAAACAGAAAGCAAGAAGTTGGATGTATACAAAGAACTTACTTGAACGTAGAGGTTTAATTGATGAATTTATTGTTGGGTTAGAATAATTTTTTGATTTTGCTTCAAGTAATATTGAATTTATGAATGGAAATAAGATAAGATGTCTATGCAGAAAAGTGTCACAATGGTAAATTTTTACAATGTGATAAAATTTGAGAACATCTTTGTAGATTTGATTTTACCCCCAATTACTATAATTGGACTTGTTATAGTGAACTGTTCATATCTGATGAGGATTATGAACAAAACATATAAGTCTTAGTCAGTGGGAATCAGAGTTATTATCATCAATTTAATTCATATTAGAGAATGATAATTCATGTAGCGAGTCAGAATTTCATTGTTAAACTGAGTAGTGCAAGTTATAATTTTCCTCCAATAGGTGAACAATTGTTTATTGCTTATGCATCACTATTGGAGGAGATAGAAGTACCAGGAGTTGGTGAAAATGTGAATAATGAATCATATCTCCAATTTAAGAGTTGTTGAGTGTTGCAGATGAACCATTATGACATAGTTGTGACAAACACAATAAACTATCTCTTACAGCAAGATTGTTAAATGTTAAAGTAGAGTATAATGTGTCTGAAGATTGCTTTAATGATTTTGTTCAAGTTATTGAAGAGACATTGCCGTGTGATTATATAATGCCCAATAATTTTTACAATATGAAAAAATTTGTTAAGACTTAGGTCTTTCGGTGGAAAGAACTAATGTTTGCAAAGCTAGTTGCATGTTATATTGGAAAGATGATGAAAATGCAAAAGTTTATAAATTTTGTAATTAAGCTAGGTATAAGACTACCAAAAGGAGTCAACAGCGACGTAAAACATACACTCAATTGTTTTATTTACCTTTAACTTTTAGGCTATAAAGACTTTATACATCAAAAGCCACTACTTAACTCATGACTTAACATGCAACTCATGAAACAGAAGAGGGACTAATGGGTCATCCATCTGATAGAGAGCAGTGGAAAAATTTTGATAGAACATATTATGAATTTGCAAAGGAAACTCAAAACATTCAACTAGGTCTCTGTGTTGATGGATTTGCTCCATTTGATAAATCAGGAATAAATTATTCTTGTTGGTCGGTCAATTATTGTAACTTTGTATAATCTTCCACCTGGAATGTATATGAAAACGCCGCATACATTTTTAACATTGATAGTGTCTGACCCACAAAATTTGAAGAAGTTATTTATATATAACCATTGATTGCAGAGCTAAAACAACTATGGGATAAAAGACCTATGATATGCATACTAATTAGATGTTTATAATGAAGATTGCTCTTCTTTGGATCATAAATGATTTTCTGGCTTATGATATGTTATCGGGATGAAGTACCATTGAGATTTTAGGATGTCTAATATGTATGGAGAGATTAAAATCAATCAGATTGAAATATGGAAAGAAGCCGAGTTATTTTAATTGACATAGATAATTTTTACTACCAAATCATAATTTAAAAAAAATAAAAAGAATTTACTAAGATTAGAATTGAAACAATACCTCCGCTATTGAGATTAATAGGTCAACAGATTTGGTACAGAGTGTATAACTTTATATTTGTTATTAAAAATCCATATGATATAATTTATGAATATGAAAGTACACATAAATGGACTAAACAGAATATATTTTGAGATTTATCATATTGGTACAGTCATTTGATTCATCATAATCTTGATATAATGCATATTGAGAAGAATGCTTTTGATAATCTGATTAATACAGTGATGAATATCGTTGAAAAAATAAAAGATAATCTGAATAGAAGAAAAGATATGTGATTTGTTTGTAAAAGACCTACTCTTGATGTCGATCAAAGTAGTAGGGGACCAAAGCTAAATGTAGTTTATACATTGATTAGAGATCAGAGACGTGTTGTTTGTGAATGAGTGAAATCTTTGAAATTTTCAGATAGTTATGTTTCTAATTTTGAAAGATGTGTCGATTTGAAGGAATGTAAATTGATTGGTTTGAAAGTCATGATTGCTATATATTCATGGAAAGACTTATTTCTATCGCTTTTAAGGAGCTATTATTAAATTTTATATAGGGTACCATTATGGAGTTAAATATTTTTATTTATGATATTTGCTCAAGTACAACCTTAAGCCCATTCTTACACATAAGACTAGAAGATACAAGATTTTCTCTAATGTCAGGAACATGATAAACATTTCTCAAAGTCATTTTCTTCCCGGAGGAAAATTCAATATGTACCATTCCTTTTTCGGTAACCACCGCTGCATTATAATTCCCCATGAGAACAGTTTATTCTTGCTTTTCAATTTGATATGAGGAAAATAATTTTTTATTATTACAAACATGAATGGTAGCACCAGAATCAAGCCACCAATCATTAGACATTGTTGTAGTCATGTTGATTTTGATTATCATGCCAATTTCCATTTCTGAGACCATTGCATAGATTTCTTCATGTTATTTTTTAACAACATTGATATTTTTGACATTGATTTCTTACTTGTACCTACAATCAATTTTGCAATGACCTTTCTTACCACAATTGAAACATTTACCAAGAAACTTTTTTTGGCTATTTCCGAACTTCTTGAATTTTCTTTCATTATTGACCTTGAAGTTCCTTTTAAACTTGCTTGCTTCAGCAACATTAACTTTAAAGGATTCATTGCTATTGAACTTGGGATTGTGAGACATAGTCTCCTCTTCAATTCTCAAATGTTTTTGCAAGTCCTCCAAGGTTAAATCATCTCTGCTATACAAAAGTTTCTTTCTATAACCATTCCAACTTTGGGGTAATTTAGTAATAATTGTACCCACTTGAAATGACTTAGAAATATCCACTTTTAATTCACGAAGCTTGGTAACAATGAGTTGTAGTTTATATATTTGATTAAGAATAGACTTGGTATCAATCATGACAAATTCAAGATACTTCAAGATAAAGAATTTATCTGTACCTTATTTTTCAACTTTGTATTTGTATTCAAGTGCATTTCATATTTCTACTGGAGATTCAATTAAGTTGTAAAGATCATAAAGCCTATCAAAGAGAGTGTTGAGAATATGACCACAACATATCACCATGTCTTCTTCATGCTTCTTTCGTGCAACTTTGACCGTATTAGAACCATCATCCTTTGGTTTTGGAAATGAACTCCAACTTTGGATCAAGAACATATGCAACCTTGAGAACAATAAGTAGAAAGAATAATTTTCCTTTCTAGTGGGTAAAATTGGTGCCATCGAATCGATCGAGTTGAACATTTGGATTGAGAAAAGATGCCCTACTCTTTTCGATTTCCATTGTAGAAATAAAATCTTAAAAATTGAAGGAGAATTGGATTTGTGGCATATCGAAATGCTTAGGTTGAGGCGTGTCAAATTAAAATACTTTCCTTTAGGTTTTATTTGCCTTCATTAATCAAAGTTTGCTAATGAGTTTTATTAGCAAATTACCTCCAAGATATAACAATCCTTTCAACCCAATATTTAGTAAAAATATTGAGTTATAAAAAGCATACTTGAAATCTCTTAGAAGTTTGAATATTTATAAAGAGATTAATGTCTTTTCATGAACCAATGCATCTTTTCATCAAATGATGCAACCATCATATCTTTTCAAGTCAAGAGACACATGAGTTAATAATTCAAATGAAATAGTGCAATAGAGAGACATATTAATTCAACTCACATATATTGCAATCTCTTACATCTTGATGGTCTGAAAATACAGTAGCACTCTCTTCCAAAACCCCCCATGAATTGACAACAAAAACTTCCTTGAAACCCTTCTTTTATAGCCTTCAAGTCAAAGGTGATTTCCGTCTATCAATCGACTAATCATCACCATCAATCAATTAATCTATTGAATTTAACCGTTACACTTGTACAACAACTATGTTTGATCACGAACAGTTGACTATTACTTTTCATCAGTTGATTGATTGATGTCCAAATAGTCAAATGCTATAGCCGACTTTGAAACTTTTTATTCAATGCTACAGTATCATTAATTGACTAATGGGCAATTAATCAAGTCGATCAATTAATGTTCTAACTTTCTGTTTTCTACAATAACAATTGACTATTAATGTTCATCAGTATTACTATAGCAGAAATAGTCAAGTCGATCAATCAACTGAGTTCTTACTAATATTTTATTTGCTACAGTAACAGTTGACTATGCTATTGATCAACCAACTATTACTATATCAAAATGAAAAATGATACGCTACATGAAAAATGTAGCATGAAACTCAACATGACACACTCAACTACATGGATGTGGGCTTCACTGTATGGAGTGTGTCATATTGAGTTTTATGTAATATTTTTCATGTAGTGTATCATTGCTCTTATATTATATATCTTGTTGGAAGTCGTTTTCTCACTCTCATAGCTAGGAACTGATTTCTCATCTAGATGATATATCTCTTTTGGTCTAAATTGTAGGTAAACTCTTAATAAATTAAGTATTTCAAATAAGAAAATAATTATTATTCCTAACAAAAAAATACTAATAAAAGTTTTAGGGATCATTTTATAATTTACAATTTACAATAAAATTATAGGTATATATTAATTGGAAGCAAATGAAATTAATTTCCAAATAGGTGTAGCAAAATAGATATTTTTGTGAATTCAGGCATTATTCTTTTCAAATTATTTTGAATAATTGGTTATTTTTTTCAATAGTTATTCCAATTAACAACTTTCTTGAGCTTGTAAAATTCTCATAACATACCCCCCCCAAAAAACCAATTGAACCGGTTCAATTACAACGACTCTGATCCCCTAATGCTAAACTAGTGCCTCATCCATTTGGCCCATAAAAAGGTTATGTGTTGAACATGTTGCGAGTAAGGATCTCAAGTTACATATGTCGCTTATTGTACCTCTCCCTTCTCTCCGAGAGAAAGCCATCGATTCACTCGCAACTAATATCATACAAAGGAGTGAATATGTACAATTTCCTCGGAAAGATGAATATCTTATCTAAGTTAGTTCTTCCTAAAAATACATGCTAAAATGATTCATAACTTCTTATTTCTCAATTAAGAAAGACTTCATAGTTGCGGCATGATTGTTATTTGTCGAGTAGTTCATGTCTTGATGACTAGTTACTAATGTCATAAACTCTCTCGTTGCATACACAAAATCTTTGTAACACTATCGACTTACACTAAATATTATAGGTACAATTTTTTATATTTGAAATTGGATCACAAATTAAGGGTCTAATAATTTCTTAATGACAAATACAAACGAAAGAAATCTCTATCAAATAAATAGAAACAAATAGCAAGCAACCGACTTGGACTTGGCAATTGCAGCACTAACCACTGATCTAAATTGCTCGGTGTCACATGGGATTCGAAGAACACCAGGTTGCGCGTACCCAAACTCTTGCTCTGCCATCTCTAGCAAGATGATGAAAAATGGGTGCTTGAAGAGCTTGGTGTGCACCAAAAACCTCTCCTCCTTCCCTTTCCCAACCATCATTGGCACATAGCCTCTTGGCACACCATTCTTCCTCCTACCCATTAATTATATATATTCGATCGTTTTCTTCTTCCTCTTCCTCTTCTTCTTTATGCTCGAACCGAATCGATAAAATTCCTCCATTTATATTGAAATTGGGTGGTGTTGACATTAGAATATAATTGTTGGTGATCGATCATTCACTTAGCCAACACTACACTAATGGAAGAAAAAGAACATTTCTAAGTCCAAGTGGATGGTGGTGGCCAGGTATGCAACACACTCCAAGTGGAAACTTACAATTTTTAGTGGATGGCATTAGATCACTAGCTAGTTTCATGGTTGACTAATGAACTTTTTTGGATTTAAGATTCTTTGTGAATTATTGAGTTGACTTCTTCATATTTTAGCTCAATTATTAGTACTTGTCATTAAGGCCGTATTAATTTAAAATTTTGATTCAATTTATTCAGAAGTTTATTTTTTTATAAAAATATTGGAGTTTTCACTTCTTCTCAAGTTTTCAGGTAACCTTGATCTATTTGACTCTTGCTCAATCAACTAACATATTAATCAAACATCTAAATTCAACTCAAGTCTTCTCGAATTTGATCAATGAAACTAGGTCAATTTGATTAACCTTAATCCGAGATCAATCACACCAACATATTAAATAAAATTTGTTAAATTTCTCATCATAGAAGCTTATTTAAGAGTTAAGACAACAAAATGAACTTGCTAACTTGCACAAATTTTATTCTTCAAAAAAGGCACTACAAAACTCCATGTAAATTTCTATCTTCTAGAAACCCATTTGTGAATTTAATTCTTACATTCATTTGGAGATAAAAATCAATTTGGACACAATTTTAATAGACAAGTGGTTTGCTGTTGAGCAAAAGGATTCTAAGAGAAGACTTCATCCTTGTTTCTCTCTTATAAAGGCATAGGAGATAAAGAATTTTTTAACAAATGTCGGATTTTTTTTTCTTTTGATAATAGGTAAACGGTCTTTCCCTAGTTCATTTATCGGGTACAAATCCAACACTTTTATAAGGTTATTTGGGCGTTGAATGATATTTTAACGATGCAAATTCTTATTACTTTCTTGACTACACAAATTCTTACTTGTGTGTGAACGAAATTTTAATTTGATATATAGAGATTTACAACGTCTACGGTCTATTACAAATATTTATAAAATATAATTTACTTAATGAGTATGCAATTTAAACTTCGAATATATGATGTCTTTGTTTTAATACTTATTCTGAGGATGGGAAGAGAGAGGTTTAAGTTGGAGATTTGGATTTTATAATAATAATAATTATTATTATTCATTTTTTAACGTGAATTTGAAATAAATTTGCATCGTAACCAAACAAGGGAGTTGATTGTAATTTTAGTCCAATTTTATATATAGATTTTGATTCTTGTTTTGACTAGTTTTGAGTTTATGATATTTTTGAAAAAAATACTCTTGATTTTTTGCCAAGTAAAGTTGACAAGTGCACATCACTATCTATCTTAGAATAAAAAGATAGACTTTGAAAAAGATTTAACATTTGAATCCTAATAAGAATATCTTAGAAATGGACTTCTAAATATAATATTTCAAATTTATTCAATAAATAATAATAATAAATTATCTATTTTTAGAATTAATTGGGTCAGACTTTTAAATGTAATATTTTAAATTTATCTAATAAACAAACAAAAATAAAAATTATCATTTTCAGAATTAATTGAACGTCGAAATTATAAAAAAAAAAAAGGGTCAAAATGGCAGTTTTTTTTTTTTTTTTTTTTGGGAAACTTCACCGTCAGCTGCTGTAGATTTTGGATGGCTTGCGCCAGACAAGCCTGTTACATGTATTTCAGAGTAACTACATGTATACCAATTTCACACAAAATCTATAATCTCTTATAATCCACTGATTTTTAAATTAACAATCAGGCATTGAAATTTCAATACATCTAGAGTTCAATACATCTAGAATTGCCCCCAGAAGGTAACATAGATGGTAGATGCATAGTATTACTAACTTGATAATGATCAAGAATCAATTCCAGAAGGTGGTGATCTAAAATCGATCCTGTCATGCGCCTAACATCTGTATACCTGAATAAATTTTCTTCCATATCTGTGGAACCGACTCTAGAGATGCCGTTGAAGTAGCATATCTACCTTCAATACATCTAGAGTTTACATGGGCATCCAAAAGCAAAACAGAATATTTTACAAACACTGTAACACCCAATCACAAATAATTGAAATTTAGAGATAAATTTCTTTTACCAAAATAAAAGGGGCAAATCGTTAACTGGAAAAATACAACATCGAGCCTAGGCCTGTGTATTATCAGCAAACTCAAACTAATATGAAAAACATCTCATGCATTCCAACCCGACAATCATGTAAATTTAGCGTTCTTACTATGAATTGACATGTTCCAGTGAGAGAGATTATGTCAGTTAGGCATCATCTAAATCCAAATTTACATCCAACTACAAATACTGAACCAGTAACTAATATAAGCATCCTTTAGTGTTGTACATTTAACTGCTTGTTTTGCATCAGGAAAGACATTCAAAAAGGTTTCCAATTTCCTCTTTGTCTAGCATGACGGACCATAAATTAATTTGGCAACCGGACCTATGAAAGTATATATTGCATAAATTGGTTTTTTCTCCCAAAAACATTGCCCTTACCACGCCCTTCTCCCACTTAATGGGATAGAATTAGACCCAGATATGAGAGGGCGATTTCCAAAACCACGTCCTCTTGACCGGAAATTCCGTCCAGAACCTAAAATCAGCAAATGAAACAATCAGCATGAAATATTGATCTTCTATATCTTAGCTGTAGAAAAGCTAAAGCATGCATACCTCCAGTGCTACCACTGCTTGACCGGGCCAATGAGGCCAGTGCTGGACTGACAATCTGACCAGCATCCTGTAGGATTTTAACAAGCTCCCTTGCAAATCTTGCACTTGCCTGAGTGAAGAAGGTAAACGCCATTCCTTTAGCACCAGCTCGGCCAGTGCGTCCAATCCTATGAACATAATCCTCGAGATTCACTGGGAAGTCATAATTGATGACACATTTTATATCCTTAACATCTGCAACAATGTGAAAACGTATCAGATATAATGGTGAGTACAAGAATCATCCGTTGAGATGAGCCTTTTCTGCTAGTGTCTGTGTTATCTTGGTCCTGTGGTCAATATCGACTCTAAATCAGATTGGTAAATTGTAAAGCAGAACTGCGCAACTATCCGTAAAATAATTACTATAGACATTTTGCTTCATGGGGTCGACTGGGCTGCATAACAAAATTAACCAGTTTCATGCTGTAGAAGGGTTGGTGACAATATCAGCCATGTTATCTCAGACAGCAGTGCAGAACAATGCACGAGTAAGAAATCTTGGCAAATTATCCTAGACTTTCCATGTTTTAAAAAAAAAACACTGAGGCTACTATCAGCACCCATTTCCCAGAAAATGAGAATCCTTCTATCAAAGAACTAGAGCCAGTTTAAACCTCATCCCAACTAACATTGACTGAATTGAAGCGGTGCCCAGAAAAGTATTTGATAAGATGCCCAACTAACATTGACTGAAATGAAGAGGTGCCAGACCAAGGTATTTTAAGAGCATTGAAACATGCCCTAGAAGGGAGTAGTAGAGCAACTGTCAGATACCAGTGAAGGTTAGCACATATGAACAAGAACCAGGGATTAACATTTCTAAGGATCCTTTTGAATTTGGTAAGTCAAATTAAAGTAAAATAAATTTAGAAATGTATAAGAAAAATGAGAAAATAATATAGGTTAAACAGAGAAAAAAAATAAAAGCAGCATTGTTACCTTTGCTAAAAGTGGTTTCTCATTTTAGCAAAGGAACTATGCTGACAGGACTTGTAACAATGCTTGTGTCCACTATCAAGCAGGGCAAAACTAGTGTGCCTGCATACAATTAAGTACTTAAGCATTAGTTTCTAAGGTTGAAGTAATGTACTTTAGCTTGCAACGGAAGTTCAGGGTAGCACCAATCCTAGTGAAGATTAGTGTCATCTAAAAAAGTCAATTTCCTAATGATTCTTCTTTAAGAAACATCTACAGCTTCAAGTAGCTAAATCAAAATTTCTATTGTTGATGGTAAAATTTTAATAAATTCTTGCTAATCATGATACACAAGAGAGAGAGAGATCCTACATTCCCTGGTGGTACTGGCATGCTTACACTCAGCTGAGGTAAACAAAGAACAGATGTGCTACCTTTGACAGAAGGCACCTCTTCAGACACCAACCCAAAATATCAGTTCAATTTATGAGAAACTGGTCAACAGCCCAACGACTTCCGATCAGCTTGACGTAAGTGAGAGACAAACTAAGAAGGCCTTAACAAAGTGGTCCTACCAAGGCCACGAGCAGCTACATCAGTGGCAGTCATTATAGGACTTCTGCCACTTTTAAACTCTGCGAGAACCCAGTCTCTTTCCTGTTGAGCTTTATCACCATGAATAGATAGTGCAGGCCATCCATCCATCCGAAGCTGCCTAGTGACCTGGTCACAGCCTTTTTTCGTCTCGAGAAAAACCAGGATCTTGCTCCCATCCATTAATTCACTCAGAAGCTTAATCAGCCTACAACAGGTACAGGTGTAAAGCATAAAAACTACTATATTGCACATAGTTGCTACAAAATTGACAGCAAATTGTTGCCAATAATTGATTTACCTTGGATACTTCTCATGTTCCGAAATGACTTCAATAATTTGGTTTATTGACTGATTAGCTTTCAGATCAGGAGATCCTATTATTATCTAAAAGTTATGTTACTTGTTAGTTCTTTCAAATATCTCAAAGACTGTTACACATGTCAGCTAACATCCACGAGAATATGCACACCTTATACGGGTTTTTTAAAAATTGTCGGGCTAAAGCCTCTACTTCCCTTGGCCATGTGGCACTCCAATATAATGTTTGCCGGTCTGGCCGAATCTGTCATGCAGTTCCATTTTCATTTTGTCAATTTACAAGAACAAATATCTTCAAATCAGAGAAATAAAAAATCAGCAAATGTCCAGCGGCTATTATGTTAGACAATATGAAAGCACAAGAAATGAAAACTGACAAAGTTATCAAAGAAATAGATGTAGTTGGAATAGACAGTGAAAATGTGGAAGTTTAGGATCATGTGCCATCTGTGACATTAGATTATTAATACATTAATCCATATAGTGGAGAAAATAAAACATTAAGTCTTACAAATCCTAATTTCAGTTGCACAAAATCATGAAAATATTAATAGCATATCAGCCTACTCGTAATAGGTGTTCTTAAGTCAAATGACATAAAAACATTCACTTAGGTTCATGTGCTTCAGGGCCATATTTCTGTGCAGTTGCTAGTTGACTTAACAAAGAAAAAACCAGCATGAATGCATGCATGTTAAAATGAAAGATCTTGTTAAAATTTTCTAATCAATGGCAGTCAACACAGCTTTCTTTATCTATTAATTGTTTGGCAGGCTGAAAAAGATAATAAATCATTAGTCAACCTGCAAATGATCCCATAGGTCATACTGAATGACTAAGAGAGAGAAAATAAAACAAGATAAACTGCTCATGAATATCAACAACAGTTGGCAATGATATATAGTTTTCATGGCTTGAAGATCAGGCACTAGACAGTCAATATTTTGCTCAATAAATAAGACGTTCACAAGGATAAAGATACTGTCAATATCTTTACAAACTAGAAATTAATTAGCATGAAATAGACCATACTTGAGAGATAATTTTCCTTATCTGAGGTTCAAACCCCATATCCAACATGCGATCTGCTTCATCCAATACGAGGTACGTTACTCTTTGAAGGTTTGTATGGCATGCTTCCAACATATCAATTAGTCGACCAGGTGTCGCAATGACAATTTCAACACCTGAGAAAACAGTAAGTTTAATGCATATACAAGATTATGGTTGGAATATTTGGGATAACTAGTAATTGACAGCGGCCAAGGGGAAAAAATGAACTGCAATCTAGAAAATCAACCTTTCTTGAGATCACGAATCTGTGGTCCTTTGGGTGCCCCACCATAAATGCATGTGCTTCTAACATTTGCATGTGATCCAAATTTCACTGACTCTTCTTGTATCTGAACAGCTAATTCTCTTGTAGGTGCAAGGACCAAGACAATTGGACCCTCACCATAAGCTAGAAATCATGGTTTAAATGAAGAATTAAATGGTATGCTTGAATTTGCAACACATTAAAACACAGTCAGAATTATTCAGTTTTCCTTCATTTTGACTAACCCAAACGAGGTTGAGCATTAACATGGATCAGTGCTGGCAGCAAATATGCTAGTGTCTTTCCCGAACCAGTTTCCGCAATACCAATCAAGTCCCTGCCCTTCAAAGCCATAGGCCACCCTTGAGCTTGAATAGGTGTTGGTTCACTGAAGCCACATTTCTCTATAGCTTGGAGAATGTTGACTGTCAAAGTAAATTAAAGCAAATGACAAGAAAGAATATCAAAGTAGGAAACACCAGTCACATCTAAAATTGAGGTGATCAAAAGCTATTTTAGTGATCTAAGAGAATATTGCCTAAAAAAGTATTTCAAAACTAAGAAAATGTTTTGCAGCTAGAAGAACACCTATTGTAAGTTGAAACGTAATTACAACTTGACTTGAGATAAATTGGCTCGTAGGAAAATAATTTAAAAGGTAAACTGACCCATATTGAAGCCAAGGTTTAAAATATCGACCCGTGCCGAGGTTTCGGTCCCAGACCGGAACTATACAGTTTCGGTACCGTATCGTACCATGCCGATATAGTTTCGGTATTTTTAAAATAAAAAATATATTAATTAAAATAAAAAATTTAATATAAATATTTAAAAATAAAAAATAAAAATATTTTTTAAAAATAATAAGCTAATTTTATAGATTTTATTAAAGTCTATTTAAATTATCCCGAACTATAACTAGGAATTGATTATTAAAACTTAATTAAACCCTAAGTTAAAAAATAAAAAAAATCAAAAATCGCGCATCGCTCGCTGCCCATGTGCGGAGGCGTCGCCGGGTCCGCACAGCGCCTCCGGTAGCGTCGCCTAGTCCAAGCGTCACCTCCGGTGGCGTCACCGGGCACAGGCGACGCCTCCGGCGGCGTTTCCCAGGCTAGAACCGCAGTGTCGGTGCTATGCCGGTGCCGGTCCATCGGCGAAACAAAAAATTTCGTCCGTATCGCGCGATGCGGCTCGAAATTTTAATCCCCGATTGAAGCAATAAAATCACCAATGAATAAAATGGGCAAGCCGTGTCAGTCAACATAGGCGGAATTTACTATTTTGCAGCAACCTCAGTGAGGTCGCGGAGGCCAAGTATGGCTGCCTCGTGGTGGCAAGCCATTGTGAAAGGCCTTTTTTTCCTTTTCCTATCTTCTTCCCCTATTTCCATTTTTTAAATTTTTATTTTTTTACACAGTTAATTCCAATTCTTTTACCTCTATTAATTTTTTTCTCTTCATTCGTTAATTTTTTTTCCTCTTTTATCAATTTTTTCCCAGAAGAAAACTAAAGAAGTCTTGTTAGCAACAATAAAACAAGATAAAATTTATTTATATTGATATAGTAGGGGATAGAACTCAATAACGCAGAAGGATCCATATAGCCGACCTCACCTATTGGGATAAGATTTGATTGTTGTTATATCAATATTCCTCTCCATTCACGAGGTAAACAAAGAAAAACCTCTTAGAGGATGGTTATTTTTTTTATTTGTCCACGAGGTAAATAGAGAAAAAACACACTTTAAGATGGAGAAAATAGATTGTTAAAAAAATAAAAATAAATAAATATAATATAATTTTTAACCTTATAAAATATACTATTATTAATGAATTAAATTATTCTATATATACATTTGGTTTAATTTTAAACTGATCAAAATAAATCCAAATTAAATCTAGTTTAAACCTACTTGATCATATTATGTCTACTTTGTGAATTTCAACTAATCCTAAATTGACTTTTACTCAATAAGTATCAAATATTTCACGAAATAATATCAAAATTTGAACTTAACATTTAACATCTCAAATATAACTCAATAGTAACCATCTATATTAATCAAATATTAATAAAAATATTTTTTTAATTAATATATTTTATATTTAAAAAGTATCAAAACCATATTAGTACAACACGATATAGTATCAAAAACATATCATTTCGGTCATAAACTAAAAACTTCGACACATCTCAAAATTTTAAACCTTGGAAAGCACAAAGGTGAGGCACATGAAATGTTACAATATGACAGATCATGAGGTCAAAAATAAAAATGATGTGATCAAGGATAAGTTTACCATTCAAATTCTAGTTTGACAATGGACTATATTATTTGGACCTAAGAAAGGCTAGTAGTCTTCCAAAATATTAACTTCAAAACAAATATAAGTATAGTTCTAAATAGGTATTAGGATACATCATCATCAACATCAAATCCATTTGTCCCAACTATTTGAAATCAGCTATATAATATTATCCCTTTGTCTCTATTAAGGTCTATGTAAGACTATATGATTAATATTCATAAGAAAGGTAAAGAAAGAGCAGAAAAAATAAGAATCTAAAATTCCTTAAATATCATTTATATATGATTAATGTGCAATCATGTTAAACAAAGCAAGACAAGAACCAGTCATGTGCTACAAGTTATAGTGTTCTATGATTTAAATAGCTCTTAAGGCTAATTTTTATGCCAAGCTACTCTTTTCTTATTTCTATTTGTAAATGTCAAGCTTAGTGCAAGTGTGTTAATAGGAATGAAAGGTGAAGTAGAGTCCATGTAAGTACGCTCATAACAAATCTTATAAAGGCGATAGAAAGAATTTAGGTTCGTGATGCTCATGGTCATGAGGTATTATATATATATATATATATATATATATATATATATAACATAATCAACAATGAATTTACAAAGATAAAGAAAACCTCAAGTCAATGACCCAGCTTTTTATTGAATAAAGTAAAAAAGACACCAAAAGAGAGGACACACCATCTAGACTTAATCCTTTCCATTTCCGCACTCTTGCTTATTTGGGTGGGTTATCTCACTCATGTCTTTTGCCTCTCAAGTATTCCACTCCTCTCTGCACTCCATTATCTACAACTCACCTAATTACTTATGTTTGTCTTATCTCCTCCCTTCCTTAAGTATTGATGATTTTAATCCTTAAAAGTGCACCATTTATGTAAGATGAAATATAGGAAGAGAAGATATAGATATCTAAGCAACAAAGTTGATGAAATCTCAACCATAATTAAATCAGAGCACCAATACTATAACGTCATCAAACTTTAACAATTCTTCTATATCTAGAAACTAATTCAACTCTTTGATGGTTCCTTGCCATCCATAAATTGATACAGGATAGAAGTTCTATAGATTAGCATATAGAGGTGACCTTTCACCCTACCAAGCACTAATAAAATCCAAGAAGTGCGCACAGTTGTGTTTGTGTGGATATAAAAGCACTATGAAAATCCAAAAGGTACAGATCATTGTATTTGTTTCAATACAAAAGTGCTTAGGACCCTAAACTTATTGAACTGATTTTCCTATCACAAACAAGAAAAACAAAAGGTACTGGAAGAACCAAAATCCTGCCATCTTACTCTTTTTGGTTATAGATGCCAAAATATCCCGTCAAAAATTAGAATTATATGTAGGATTTTGCTACGAAAACCTTATTGTACTACAAGAAAAATAGTCTTGACCACAGTGTTGCATTAAAAAAGTGATTTTGTATAAAAGTTACCAGGAAAGTTCGCCTCATGAAAGAACCTGATAGGCTTTGGAACATCATGGCCTTCTGTCGTAATCTGGCGGCTTCTTCGGTAGAGCATAGCCTCCTGCTCTGACATTGCTTGCACCGAAGGGCCCTCCAAATATAAGTTCTTCTCAAATGGGACGAGGTTATGGAAATTCTGTATCGGGAGGGAAACTCTATCCAGATCATCTGTTGACTTGGTGAAGTTCCTATTACCAAAACCATCTCTACCACCCCCACGACCTCCTCCAAAGCTTCCCCTTCCTCCTGCACTGCCACGGCCACCATCAAGTCCCCTTCCCTTCCCACCACCGCCAAAACCATGCCCTCTACCATTTACGCTACCACCTCTCCCCGAGTGAAAACCGCTCCCGGTCACACCACCACCTCTCCCCGAGTCAAAACCCCTCGCACCACTCCCAGCCCAACCGCCGCGATCACCACCACGACGTCCACGGCCTCCTTCTCCCCCAGATTCAAACCTCTCATCCCGAAAGCGTTCCATGTCGACAGGTCTTCCGTTACCGCCCCCGGATTGAAAACGAGCGGTAGTGGGAGGGGCAGCGAAGATACTTCCGCCACCGGTGACTGCAAAGCTAGACCCCGAAGGGGGTAAGATGGGGCCAGATCCCATACCACCGCCCAGAGGAACCGATCCAGACGGCATCATCGGACCGCTCATATGCGGCTGCGGCTGCGGCCGCGCGAAATTGCTGAAGTGGAGAAACAAAAGGCATAAGAAATCAACAAATCCAACGGAGTGAAGGAACCAACAAAAAGGGAGACACAATCTCACCTCCGTCTCTCCCGATAGGAATTGAGATCAGCGTAGCGAGCGTCGAACGGGTTCATCCTCGTACCACCTTCCAAGTCCCGACGCCTGGCTTCTTCCGATCGAGCGACGGGAGAGCAGGGAAGGCTTTCGCTAGGGTTTGCGTCGGATCTGGCGGAGGAGCAAGGCCCAGTCGGGCTTTTGTATTCGAACCGATCCGGTCCGGTCCGGTCCAAATTGGTTCGTGTTATGGAACAAATATGAACTCGGGTTTGATCCTTGCGGAAACCATTGCCCCAACACAATGATGGTCTAACTAAAGGGATGATGAATAGATATTGTCCAACTTTCTCAATTCTTTATAATAACAAAAAAAAAAAAAGATAATTCCAGTGATAATATAAGCAATGGAAATAATGAAGCAAATTAATATGACATAATTTGGAGATGCCAAAACAGTTTGATTGTGTTCCCCATTTGAAAAAAAATTCTTACAAATACACCATTCGAGGGATTAAAATCATCATTCAAGTTACAACCCTGAATTTAATCCATTGCCCCAAAGACAACAAAATTTGGATAAAAAGTGTATTATGTGTAATTAGTCACAGTGATAATATAAGAAATAGAAATAATGGAACAAATTAGTATGACACTAATTTGAAGATGTAGCATAGTTCAAAGGCTCCACTCCTACATTAAAGCTTATGACACATGATGTAGCATAGTTCAAAACCCTCATCGTACTCAACTATAAAACACTTTTAGTTGAAGGGACCTTGTTTGTAGTCGACCAAACAACTTCCTTTGGTTGATCAAAGCCTTACATTAACCTAGGAAGTTTCTTTGGTCAACCTAAACCTTAGTTAAACCATGCAAAGAGAATGTAAGGTTTCTCTTACATTCCTATCAAAAAAACTCAATATACACATAAAATAATCGCAAAATTATAATGTTGATCAATACAATACATGAGAGAGTAGTCTTCGAGTTGAACTCAAGCCCGATGATCATCTACGAGTTTGAATCATCTCATAGCCCTACAATCAATCCATGAAGTCCATCATCAAGCTTGATCACTTCAACCTCCAAGTCACATTATATTTTGCTAAAATATCAAAACACTATGGTTAAACCTTTTACCATAAGTCACTACAAAAAAAATAATTTTTTAGGGATAAAATTTAGCGATGAAAATTTTTCATCTTAAATTTACAACGAATTTTGTAACGAAAAGAATTTTCGTCACAGTTTAGCGACGACTTTTACGACGAATTATTATTTATTGCTAATTCTGCAACATATATAATTCGTCGTAAATTTCGTTGCAAAAAATTATTTTATCGTAAAATTTATCGTAAATTGGCGACAAAAAAATATTTCGTCTCAAATTGGTGACGAATAATTATTTCATCGTAATTTTGTGACGAATAACATTTTTGTCACCAAAATTTGACGACGAATCTGGATTTCGTTGCAAAATTGACGCTGAATTATATTTTTGTCGCTAAAATTTGGCGACGAATCAGTGTTTCGTCGCTAAAATTTGGTGATGAATGTTTCATCGCCAAATTGGCAACGAAACCCACATTCGTTGCCAAATTTGACGACGAAACCCATTGGCGATGAAATACAGATTCGTCACCAAATTTAGCGACGAATGTGGGGTTTCAACGCTAAATTGGCGATGAAATTTAAAATTCGTCACCAAAATTTCCCAATAAACCCTAGATCTGCTGACTTTTCTCTCTTCCCACGTGTTTTAGGGTTTTCGATCTTCTCCCGCAGCCCGCCTCCGCCATCGCCAATCGCCGTTGTGCCTCGTTTTTGCCAGATCTCTCCAAAGAACGGAGCTTCCGTCACGTCTAGAGCTAGGTATGCGAAGCCCTTTCTCCTTGCTTGCTCTCGGCTCAATTTTCTCGGCGCCGAGCCGTGACCCGTCGACCGCTGGCCAGGGGCGGGTCGCACCCGTTGGCCACACCGCCACTGGGCTTGTGCCAGCGGGCAGGGCCAGTGGCCGCGGGTTAGCGGCTGTGGGCCAGTGACCGCGGGCTAGCGGTCGTGGGTCGGTAGCCCCGAGCCCGGCTACAGGCCCAGTGGTCGCGACCTAGTGGTGTTGTTGAGCGTGCACAACTAGTATACAACTTCTACAAGCCATCTTCTTCATCTAGTGGTGTTATTGGACGTGAACGGAGCCAGGCTCGTGCAACCGAGGAAGTTTCAGGAGGAGTGTACGACGCTTAGGACTTCCGGATCAACTCAACACAAGTGTTTGGTTTTCTTTTAAGTCTTACTGTTTTAATTTATTATTATTCTTTATTGAACTGTAAGACAAATTTCTCCGCCTCCGAACAAACATTTGGAAAGGAGACCACTAGTGGACGGGCGCCTCCTGTACATAGGCCTTGGACGTACTAACCCTGGGGGGTAAGGAACCAAGTAAAATCCGTGAGTCCCTATGCTTGTGATCTAATTCTGCTGCTTAGTATCTCTGATAGAACGAACGAACAAAAAATGCGACGACTGCGCTATTCACCCCCCCCCCCTAGTGCGCATCCACGATCCTATAATATCATGCTTGTTGATTATTTTATTAAGTTATTGACTAAAGTGTCATTTTAAAAACATGTGAAGTCTTTGAGACTTAGAATAGAATGTAATATATTATAAAGATAATTGGATATTGTAAAATGTTTGATTATAAAATGTCATGATCTATTCAATGTATATGTTATTACTAAATTTGGATAAATTTCGATGAGCATATTGACATGTTGAGATTGATCCAATCACATGGACAATCATCTCTATTTATTAAGTATAAATAGAGGTAAGACTATTGTTTATAAGACAATTAATGAAATTGTGAATGGAGACATACTTGTAAGTTGGAATCACCTTGATAATTATATCAAGATGAGATCATTTGTAAATTGATAATGATTTGAGTAAATGTACTCACTATTTACTAAATCTGTTGTAAGCCAGATTAGAATTCATGAGTCGAATTTAAGATTAGGTGTTGAATATGTAGAACAAAATTTGTACGACGTTAAATTTGAAAAAAAAAATACATTCTTTATTAGTAAAGAGAATAATATTGTAGCATGTGATTCATACCACATGTATTATAGTGATAATAAGGGTAGTAGGAGAATAGATCACTCTTCTCTATTATGTAAGATAATCTTGATTTTACCCTCAATAACTTTTTATTGTCTACCTGAAATTAGTGATTGCTACTTTAACTGTATTGTAATAACTATGGATGATTCAGTTTATGGAACATAACTAAAAAAGTGATTGATTAAAATGAATGAATTCTAGTTAAAAAGGAATATTAAAATAATTTTATATTTTTTTATCTTTATTCATTAGTCAACCAATTACATTTTTGTTTAGTACTAAAATGTGATTGTGAAAAATTATAATGATTGTAGATACTAAACATGCTCTTGACATAATAGTCATTATGAGGGATTAGAGATGTTTATATTGATGTAAATGATTTGATCTAGGTTAATATAAGATATATATTGATATCTCCAATTGTCTTGAAGAGCGGTGATGTAAAGTGTAACAACGTTCTTAGCTTTAATCGCTCATTATGTTTGTTGTTGCACGACCCATTTTTTCTTAAATATGAATTGGATGTTCTAATATGGTCTTTGTGGCTTGACTTAGACGAGTGAAAGATATTGGTAGTGGATGACAACTGCACTTGCCATAATTATCCACTAGCAGCAATTAATACAACTGTCATTTTCTCATTATATTAAGGGCATCCAAGTAAAAAAGCAAGGTGAATGAAACATATGTGAAAAAAAGGAACATCAACAAGAAAAAGAAATTTGGTTTGTGAATCAATAGAGGTGATTCGTTATAATCATCCACTAGATGACAAACAATATCAACAAATGATAAGGCATCAATCGATTATGAGTATGTATTTCGATTTTATTGACTGCAATTGTTCATGCATATCAAATAGATACATGGAAACATTATGATAACAATATTTTCTTTTTAATGTTTGGTTATTAGTTTAAGTTAGGAATAATAGAGCTAATAGAAATGCATATGGGCAATTGAAAACATGAAACTCTCTCCTTTAAGTTAATGACTTTTTCTAATAAGTGAGGTGCTAACTTAAGTCATAAAATTCTCTTTCTTTTTGTCATACATCAAAATACTAAACATACAATAATTTACAAAACATACATATATTATGATAGAAATAAGAATGTAATCACGGTGATCAAACATATAAACATTAAACCTTTAATATCCCAAAATTTATACACTCTTTGTACATAAAATATTTACATATTTTCTCTTTTAATATAGAAAACTTGTCATAGTCAATATTCACTTCCATTTCAAGACTTATCTTCTCTAGTGTATCAAGGTTGCACCATAATACGGCAGAATTCGAAAGCTCCCAGTCGAGTATTTGCTAGACGTGGCCAAGTGCTTCTCATTTTCTCCCTAATGAATAAAATAATTTATGATCAAAGTCAACACGAAGTCAGAGGGTGTCGGTCTAGTCTTGACAAGAGCCTTTCGATGCTTAACTAAGATGACAAGACCATAAAATAATAGAATTCTAGTAGAAATGAGAGAGATGAATGTATGATAGTGTCACAACATAGATTTTCTTCACAATCACTAAATAATCACCCTTCCTTTATATTTTTATTGTGTAACGGTATCGATATCCTTTATGACATTTAGAGTATTCTTTATAATATTTAAATCCTTCTTTTGCAATGATCATCGATGATCATCATTATCTTTCCGCTTAGCAATGATCATCCAAAACCTCCAACCATAATAACTATATATTATTAATTGCTTTTATTGCTTCCTTAACCAAACAAAATCTATACGCTTCTCTTTCTACAGTACTATTTGACTCTGCGCCCACCTCTCGAACACTTTCTGAGTCTAGACATGTTTCCCAAACATCTCATGGGTATGAACATGTTTCCCTAGCATCTCATGGTTCTGTCTTCGACTCCCGAGAGCACCTTCTGACTTCGAATCCAATTTTCGATCATATATCTTCTGACTCAAACTTTGATTCCCGATCACATACTGACTCTGACTCCGATTCCCTAATATCTTACGACTCCGACTCTACTTCTCGAATTCCTTATAACTTCGAACTCGATTTCCTGAACAGTATATGACTCTGACTCCACTTCCCAAGTGCTACCTTACAAAATC
This sequence comes from Curcuma longa, assembly GCF_044706935.1. Classification (NCBI taxonomy): domain Eukaryota; kingdom Viridiplantae; phylum Streptophyta; class Magnoliopsida; order Zingiberales; family Zingiberaceae; genus Curcuma; species Curcuma longa. The sequence continues at coordinate 4,297,209 of NC_133874.1, forward strand.
CACACACCAAATCCAATCTCCTTCTTTATAGACTTAAGCCAGCCAGTCCATCCTTGACAATCGTAAATTATTACGGAGTATCACACCACATTGCTTGAATAGGACGAGGAGTTGAGCTTATATTTGTTGCAGTTGATTGCACTCTAGTGGGAGTGAGACTTTCTTTTATAACAAGAGTAATATGATCTTCAGATAGTTATATATAATTGATTTTCTTCCCTAGGATTTTAAATTTTCATTATCTTTTGAAGCATTAGCATTGTAAGTTATAAGCACTAATTCTAGCATATGACTTCATCCTTCATTTAACTTTTGCAACTTTGTTCCTTCCCAAAGAGACTTTTTTGGTATCTACAACACTTGCACTTGCAAGGGAGTTCACATCCTTATCATTAGAAGTAGACAATGAGTTCCCAAGGTACAAAACTCCAAATTAGTTTTCCATCTATCCACTTCTTTTCTATGGATTTCAGTAATGTCCAAAGAAGAACTAAACAACTTGTGAGCTACCAAATCCAATGCTCCCATTCCAATTTCTTCTTTTTCTTTACAATTTTTTGGTTATTGCTCTTCTAACTGACAGTCAGAATCAAATTCTAACAAACTTTCTGATTCTCACCATTGGATTTGATACTGAATCACCATTTCCTTATGAACTATTACTTTCAGGTTCTCAAAATGATGTTTGATCCCATTATGCTCATATGAATGTCATGATCTCTTCCTCCTTCTATTACTGATTTGGTGAGCTAATTCTTCAGTAAAATAAATTGTTTGTTTATCAGTAGCAAATACCACCTTCTCCCTACCTGAGAAACCCACAGATTCTAATGCCAAGTTGAAAACATTGACAAACTATTCAATATTCAAAGACTGAATGAAAGATCGGCGTGTGGTTTCCTCAGTACAATAATGCAAGAAAAGGTCTACACCTGCTCAATCCAACTAATTCTTCTAATTTACTATGATCTGGAAACTTGTAGAACAAAGAAAACATATAATAATGCTCATTAATTCAGCATCGCAGCTGCTCTTTTCCATTATATAATTTGATCACATAGCCAAGAGCAAGATCGTAGCAGAGAAGCCATAAAGATGAAGAAGAACTGTTCGTCTTCCATGATCTCCACTATCTTCCTTCTTCTGTTGAGCTTCACTTGCTCGGTGAGTTCCCAATCAGATTCCTGCTCCACCCTGCTCAGTGTCAGTAATCTGATCCCCTTCAATACCTCTTCCCTCACCTGCGTCTCTGCGTGGAATTCTGAAGGATTCATCTTAAGGGTACCCCAAAAGACAAGATCTTTGTCGTAAGATTACGTTGATCGAGTTGTATTCAAAAGCTAACGTTCGAATTGTTTCGCTTAGTATACAAAAGCAGGGCCGAGTTTATGGAGTTTTGTGCTTTCGGCGCCGGACAGTGGGACTTACGTCGCGATCGGCTTCTCCCCCAGCGGGAGGATGGTCGGCAGTAGCGCGGTGGTCGGATGGGTGCCCAGCGCCGGCGGCGCAGGGGTGGCGAAGCAGTACTCCCTCGGCGGATACAGCTCGAGCCAGTGCTTGCCGGACCAGGGGGACCTTCCGTTGGTGCCGCGGAGCTCGGTGCTGGTGTCGAAGAACTCCCGGGTGTACCTCGCTTTCCAGCTCAGCACTGCGCAACCGCAGCAAAACCTGATCTACGCCGTCGGGCCGGCGGGCACCTTACCGTCGGCCGGCGGCTACTTGAGCGCGCATAGGAACATGGCTTCCGCCACATTGGCTGCTCCCGCGGCCGGAGGAGGCGGCGGAGGTGTGTGAATCGTGGTATTAAGAACACAGTACAATTTTTTTCCCAAAAGAATCACTACTCATTGTCATGTGCGCAGGCGAGGGCTCCGGCGAGGGAAGTGAGAATGATGGCGAAGAAGCAACAACTGGAGGGAGCGGTGGAGGCAGTGCCGGCGGTCACAATCCAGTCTCTTTGGGATCGGGCTTCGGCTTCTCTTCCCCGAAGAAGCATGCACTGTTCATGATCATTGCTCTGTTTCTTGTTCAATCATTTATATGCTAAATTTGGTTTGGATGCCATGTTTGCTTCTGTTACATAGATTGTAAATAATAAATATTTTTCGTGAGAAATATTTAATACGATAAATGCTTGAAGAAAATTATGTTAGAAATTTGAATGGAAATAAAAAGGGGTGAAAAGAGAAGCTCTTTTGTGAATGAGAATATAGTTTTACATTGGAAGTTTCAAGACATAGATGTTGATTTATATTGTGTCACAAGTATTGATGTAGATGTTGGTTTATATTGTGTTACAAGTATTGATGTTGTAAACAAATGCATGGAGAGAGACTCTCTCTCACGCGTGGGTGCGCATGGGGGTGTGTAAATCCAGGATCTGGATTGCACTACCTACAAGGTGACTCGTGTGCAAGCGCGACCTGCACTTGTCAAATGCCGGACCGATCAGGGCAAAATTTGTCCAAGTGAATGCATGAACGTATGGATGCATAAATGCAACGTATATATGAAAAACTCTATATAAGACTTCAAGTCTTGAGCAAAGACAACAATCCGAAAAAATGCAAATCCAACAGATGTCCGCTGTCCAAGTCTTGAGCAAAGACAACAATCAGAAAAAGTGCAAATCCAATAGACGCCCGCCGTGACCTCTAAGCACCGTCGGAGGAGACGAATCTGTTTTAAGGAAACTGCGTTTAATGCAAACCTTGACATCATCCTCGACCACTCAGCCATTCAGTTGACTCAGCACCGGTGATCGGGAAAATACCAACCCCTACTGGCAGCTTGAAATTATCAGTTCAAATTATCTCTACAAAGATAAGTTGAATTATCTTATAATTTAATTTAGTAAAAAATTAATCCCTTTAACAAAAGATTGTCTAACAAATTAAAATTGTTTTCTTCAATCTGATCCATTCGAGCAAACCTTATCAGATCCCAGCCAATGGATAGTGAGTCAGTGATGTGTGTGGACCATGGCTCTATCCAAACTGTAGTGCGTCTGTGTTGCCTAATTTCCCTTTGGATCAAAGACTAAGAGGCAAGAAAAGGAGCAGCATTTTGCAGGGCAGAATGGCCCATTCAGTGCCGGCACCGCTTCCTCTTCCTGCTTCCTCTTCGTCCTCTTTCTCATCGCTGAGACAGACGACTGCAACTGCAGCTGCAGCGGCCCAGAGAGGAGCGACTTTTTATCTCCATGAGAGAAGGTAAGTAAGCGTAGAAGGTAAAGCCTCTGTCTCATTTGGATGCAGTACTCGCTGTAATAAATGTGCGGTTGCTTCAGGCAACTCATGCATGGCCTGGTCGCTGCCGGGGTGGGTCTGGTTCTGCTGGCGCCGGAGAATGCACTCGCCGCTAAGAGGCGGGCGCCTCCGCCGCCGGCGCAGCCCAGCGAGGAGAAGGCTGACCCTAACGTGAGCGGTGTGCTGGCCAAAGTCCTCGCGAGCAAGAAGAGGAAGGAGGCCATGAAGGAAGCAGTCGCCAAGCTGAGGGAGAGAGGGAAACGCATTGATGAACCGCCTCAGTGACAGAGATTCTTCACGTCTTCGTTACATTTGGTGCTATTTTGGCTCTGTTTTCCTGATTGTAATAATTCTGAGGGCTACATCGATCCATCAAGGAAACTTCATTTACATTCTAATCAAATCCAAGAACCCTAAAAATTTTCAAAGCCTCCCCCCTTAAAATTTTCAAAACCTCCTACTTAATATCTATATTTGAACTTTGCCGGCTAACTTAATGCAATCCTCTTCTGTTATTCTTTTATATGATCGACCATGACAAAATTTATTCGCCATAGGGGGAGTTAACAAATATGTAGCACTACAAAAATAGATAAATTAGGGATGAACATTAGCGATGAAATTTTTTCATCACAAATTAATAATAAATTTTGTTACAAAAAATATTTTCATCATTAATTATGATAAAATTTTCAATGAAAATAAATTTATTACAGAATTAGCAACAAATTATATTCGTCGTTAAATTCATCGCTAAATTGCGATGACAATATATTTTTTCGTTAATTTGTAATGAATAAAATTTTCGTCTCTAAATTTGCAATGAAAAAGCTATTCGTATCTAAATTGGTGATGAAAAATATTTTTATCGTGAATTTAGTGATGAAAAATCGAGTCGTCGTCAAATTGACGATGAAACGTTAATTTCGTCGCCAATTTGGCGATGAAACTTAAATTTCATCGTCAAATTGGTGACGAAATATTCATTGCGACAAATTTAGTGACGAATGTGATTTCGTTGCCAAATTTAGGGCATAACCCTAATTGCAATCCCTCTTTTCCCGATCCCTCTTCTCTTTTCTTTCTCGCTTGCTCTCCGGATCTCCGCACATCATCGTCGCCGCCGTCGCCTCTCCGCTATCGGTCGAATCTCTCCAACGAGTGAAGGCCGCCGTCACCTTTGGTATTCTCCCTTTCCTCTCCCTCTTGCATCTTTCTTGTCTCTCCCCTCTCCTCGCACGATGTCAGCGAACCGCCACAGGCTAGGTGTCAGGGGTTGGCCCCTATTCGCCACAGGCCGTAGCCCGGTGGCAGCTCGCCAGGGACCGCGAGCCGCTAGTCGGGGCCCGACGGCCGCTAGCCGAGGCTCGACAACGGCTGGCTAGAGCTCGACGGCGGCTAGCCCGGGGTCGCGAGCCATTTCAGGATTAGAGATCTCATTTTTATCTCTATTTGTCGTACAAAAAATTTATGTGCCTTGTTAATTTTTGAATCTTCATTGTGAGTTCTATATGAAGATTTGGAGAGAAACAAGATTTGCCTTGTTAATTTTAGAAAGCAACAAAAACATCACCTAGCATTATCAATGAAAATAGCTAGCATAGTACAAGAGCATGTGTGCTGTGGAAGAAAGAATAGGTTTCATTATAGACCCAGACTTTGAAGGAAAATATGGATTTGAAAATCCATCCAATTCTTTATTTAGAAGGTGTCATGGTTGAGGGACTTTATAGGACCAAGAAACCAAATTTCAAGTAGGGTAGATAGCGTCGTTCAGGTTCACTCCTTCCACCAATCTTTCGTTCACTCCTTCATGGAACTTCTTAAGACAGTGGTCATTCAATTCACTCTGAAACTTCCACCTATAGAAGTCTCTTGTATCTGAACAACACCATACGAGAAAGTATCAGTAACAATGTAAGGACCCTCCCATCTGGATCTCAACTTACATTTCATGAATATGAAACGAGACTTATACAAGAGTACTTTATCACCAATTTGGAACTCCTTTGGCAAGATGTGCTTGTCATGAAAACCTTTAGTCTTTTCCTTGTATATGTAGGAGTTCTCATAAGCTTCCAATCTAATTTCCTCAAGTTCCTGAAGCTGCAGTTTCCTTTCCATTCCAGCCTTGTCAGTGTCCAGGTTATCTGCTTTCACTGCCCAATAGGCCCTGGGCTCTATCTCCACTAGCAAGTGACATGCTTTGCCGAAGACGATCTTGTAAGGAGACATACCTATAAGAGTCTTATAGGCTGTATGATAAGCCCACAATGCATTCTCAAGCCTTTTGCTTCAATCTTTCTTGTCTGATCCCACTGTCTTCTCCAGGATCAACTTGACTTCTCTGTTCAATACCTCAGTTTGGCTATTTGTTTGGGGATGATAAGGAATAAAATCTTGTGCAATACCCCATACTTGCTTAACATGGCCTTCATGTGTCTGTTTGCAAAAGTGAGATCCTTGATCACTGATGATCGCCCTAGGTACTCCAAGTCTGTAAAATATGTGAGATCTAACAAAATTCATAACTGAAGAATCATCAGTCCTGGTGGGTATGACTTTCACCCATTTGAAAACATAATCAACTTTCAATAAAATATATGCAAATCCAAAAGAAACAGGAAATTGACCCATAAAGTTAGTACCCTATACATCGAAAATCTCATAAAACAACATACTCTGTTGAGACATTTCATTCCTACATCCTATGGTCCGAGTTCATTGACATTGATCACAAGATTTATAAAAATTATATGCATCACGAAATAGAGTAGGCTAATATAATCGAGATTTCAAAACTTTCCTACTCAAGTGATCTGCTATTAGGTTCTCCCTTCCGTTCCTATTGCACATATCCACGTCGAATTCTTGGAGCAGAAACATCCATCTGATTAGTCTTGGCTTGACATCTGATTTCTTTAGAAGGTATTTTAAAGCTGCATGATCAGAAAAAATAACCATATGAGAACAAAGCAGATATGATCTAAATTTATCTAAAGTAAAAATAATCGATAAAATTTTTTTTGTGGTGGTGTAGTTTGTCAATGCAACATCTAAAGGCTTTGAAGCGTAGCAGATGATATGAGGTGCTCCATCCACTCTTTGTGCCAGGACAGCTCCCACCGTATAATTCGAAGCATCGCACATCAACTTGAATGGGAGTGTCCAATCTGGAGGTCTAATGATCGGGGCTGATATAAGAGCTTCCTTCAGTTGGGCAAAAGTATCCTTGCACCTCTGATCAAAGTCAAACACTACATCTTTTTGCAACAAATGGGTCAATGGAAAAGTAATTTTGCTAAAATCTCTAATTAAGCATATGTAGAAACCTGCATGTCCAAGGAATGCTGACACTTTCCACACATATGCGGGGTAAGATAAAGAAGAGATAACACTAACTTTAGCAGGATCTACTTTGATACCATTCTTAGAGACTATATGACCTAAAATAATACCGTGTTCGACCATGAAATGAAATTTTTTGAAATTCAGAATCAAATTAGTCTTAATGCATCTACGCAAAACTCTTGATAAATTATCCAAATATGCATCAAAAGACGAGTCATAAATAGAAAAATCATCCATGAACACTTCTATGCAATGCTCTAATAAATCACCAAAGATACTTACCATGTATCATTGCAGAGTTTGAATGGCATACGTCGATAAGCGAATGTCCCAAAGGGGCTGTTGGGATCGTCCTAGTGCAATACACGTGTTTACAAGTTTCAAAAACATGTACAACGAAAATAAACACATAATTAAAACTAATTATTACAACACACACAAGTAAATACATGATAAAACAGTGTATAAGACATGACTAGAAATTAAAATTTTTAGAATAACAAATAATTCTGCGCGTACCTCGTAGATGATGTCGAGCGGTGTTGACCTCAATCGAGCGGTCCTTGTCGAAGTTTCTCCTCTACTGGTGATCTACGCCAAGCTCTCGTAAGGACGACTTCCTAAGTCATGAGTCGCATCACCGTCTTCAGTATTAGCCGACGAATGACAATGATCGAATTGAGAGAAAACCTAATTCCGGAAACACGCAACAATATTTGTCACGATCATTTTCCAAGGTTTTATTATTGTCATCGAAAATCGTATTCCCGGTGTAGCTATCGGTGGTTAACCATTGACCGTCAATTTAAGACAAATGATCGGAATCCCTTTCTGGTGATGATGAAATAATTCTTTGAAAGCTTCATAAGCTTCTGGTATAGCCGTCAATTTGGGTTAGGCCCGCCGGGTTGGCCCGTCCTACCAAGTAATTTAGGCGGGTTGGATTGAAATTTTATCAACCCATTTTAAGATGGGTTCAGATGGGTTGGCCCGCTTAGGCCCGCGACCCGCGTGGGTTGGCCCGCGGGTTGAGAAAATTTATTTATTTATTTTAAATATTAAAATTAAAGTAGAAAACTCAATAAATTAGTGGGTTTGATCCATTTAAATTACAATTTAAACTTAAAAATTATAATTCAAACTTAAAAATTTCAACTTAATCAATTTAAATTATAATAAAATTTAAAATTTTTAATATTTTTTTATTTTTTAACAGGCCCGCGGGTTGGCTCGCCTAACCCGCGGCCCACCTTGAGTTGGGTTGGGTTGGAGATTTCGCAACCCGCCCAATTAGTGGGTCGGCCCGCCCCGCCCCGCCAAATGATGAGCCCATTATGGGTTGAACCGCCCCGCCGTGGGTTGGCCCGTTTGACGGCTCTAGCTTTCGGTAACAATTTGACAGCTATTCCGGTAGTGATTCCAAATCACACCAAGAAAAGATAAAACGATGATCTTTTCTTCTCCGACAACCGTTGTTCACAAGAATCAATTTTTGGTGTCTAACATCGGTAAGTAGGGCACTCCTCCTTGTGGTTGACTATGGTTCTTCACCGGGAGAATCCAAAAGGCAACATACGCTTTTTCCCTTTTCTCTCGCGGAAGCATCGAAACGGACAACACACGGTCTCTTTTCCTCACGCGGTGGAGACCGAGACAAACAGAAGCCACAACAACGATGCTCGCCATTAGAAAGACGGGTAGCGCCGGCAAGGGCCACTGTGCTCCGGCAAGGGAGCAATGCCGGCGAAGAACGCTGTGCTTTGGTGAGGGAGTGACACCGGCAAAGAACGCCATTGTGATTCTCTCCTCCTTGTCGCAAGTCCTGTTTAGAAAACCTAAACCACGGTGCTCGCAGACGGTGGCAGCCTACTTCTAGTCCAACACCTCTCTTGTAGTCGGTCGAGTCGAGCGGAACAGGGGTGCGTCGAGAATAGAGAAGAAGGGGAAGAGGAGAACGGAAGGAACCCGATCCTCAAGCGATTGGAAGGGAGAAGTCACAATCGAAGAGAAGGCGGAAGCCGACGCTTGCTTACCCTCACGCGGTCTCAAAAGTCCGATCGGGAACGGCGGCCGACAGACGAGTGGCACCGGATGCGCGATGGAGCCTCTCAGCCGAAGCAAGTCGACGACATTGCGATTTAGGGTTTTCTCGTCCTTACACTCTCCTTCTCTCCCATGCAACTGGTGGAACCAGGTGGAGTCGGCGGCGCGTTGTGAACAGAGAAGAAGAGGAAGGAGATCACGGCAGCCATCCGAATCACGGCTAGGGTTCCAATCTCCACCGTGCTCTCACTGCGGCCGACTGCCCTCCTTTAAATCGCGTGAGGATTGTGATTTTCTCACCGACGGACGCGGGCGCCGGTGATGCTGTCGCCGAGAAAACCAGGATCGCAAGATCCCTTCGCGTGCGGCGTCAGTGAGCGACGAAAAGTCGTGATCCAAAGATTTTGAAAAGCTACAGTGATTTTAAACTGGAATTTGAGATTGGACTGAACCGGATCGCGCACGAACTGAACCAAACCAAATCAAAATTTAGGGTTTGCTATAGCAAATCGATTCACTTTTGGTTACTTGGTTCAATGATCAAACGACTTCCAATTTGATCTAAACCAGTTTTGTTCAATTTATCTTCGCAAGATGAATCTTCTCATCACATCCGTTCTGCCAAAATCTCTTTCAACATGAATCAAACCGGTTCAACATCGAATCGTTTAGTTCAATAACCAAACAACCTTTGATTGGAACGAAATCAATTTCGTTCGTTTCATCTTGATAAGACGAATTCCATCATTTTATCCTTTATCCGGTCCAATCAGATTTTATTCTCTCGAATTGAGAATCCATTTCTCAAATTTGTTTTAAGTGCTTTGGAGGACTTGTAATGTGTGTAACCCAATAGGTTCCCGATTATGTTGGTCGTCTATAATTAACCATTAATTGCGGAGTGATCATGAGTGACACCTAGTAGTACATCATGATCCCTAATTGATCAAAAAATCAACGATTGATTCCATAATACTTCTAAACCCTTCAGCAGCTTTAATGAACATACTTCGTTTCTTTCATCGTCTTATACCCATTTGGTTCAGGACATGGTCTATTTGTGTCAGTCCCCACTAAGCTGACTATATCACACCTAGTCCAAGCTGTTGTCTTGTCCTGTGAACTCAAGTTATTTGTACATGTGTCCAAGAATACCGTACTCTTGACATGTAATACTTTGATCAAAGATTTTTAGTAATAATCCTGACAAGCGACTTTATGGTTTACATCTCTTTTTACAAAGAGTGGTGAATCCTTTGTGGGCTATTCAAACACTTTCGGGTACTTTGACTTATACCCAATCATTCTGGATCCACACCTCATCGGAGATGTCTACTTAAGATGTCAAAGTATAAGCCTCCATGACCAAGGTGACTTGAATACCGTAAGTCCAAAAAAACTTGCACTTAAGTTGCAATGAGATCTTCATTGACATATGTATAAAAAATCATATGAAGTCTCAAAGTAGGTCACTCCAATGAACTAGTTATCTTTAACTAGCATCCACATTTAACTCTCAACATCCAATGTCTCTAGCTAGTGAGAACAGCTGCTTGACAAACCAAGGAGTTTAACACGTGCTAGTCTCGACAGAATTGATGATGTCCGTGCTCATCAATTCCTCGAGTATGGATAATTTCAATACATTCATAATTGTACATATAGAGATGCTCACTAGTTGTGATCCAATCATAAATTCTCTCATGCTATGAATCGTATTACGAACATTCAGTAATTACGTTTAAGATCCAATCAAACACAGAAAGAATGTGCACTCAAATAGTAAATTACTATTTATCCAATAAATATTGTAACCGTAAGGCGATTGCCTTAAAACATCCCTTAAATCTAATAGGGGTAAATGAAAATCATCTTCTTTTGATCCTCTAGAGCGATACATATCTCAAAATACCCCGTGTATCCATCTAAGAAGCAATAATGAAACTTGCCTGCAAGCCTCTCTAACATCTAATTAATAAAAGGCAAGGGTAGTGATCTTTTCTGCTAGCCTAGTTAAGCTTCCTGTAATCCACACATACTATCCATGAATTTTGAACTCTGGTGAGAATCACCTTGTTCTCCTCGTCACCTCTACTGTGATGCCAGACTTCTTTGAAACCACCTGAACATGACTCACCCACTTACTGTCCGAAATAGGGTATATGATACCAGTCTGCAAAAGTTTAGTCACCTCTTTCTTTACAACATCAAGAATGAGTGGGTTGAGTTGTCTTTGCGGTTGTCTTACTGGCTTCACAACCTTCTCCAGATGAATCCTGTGCATACAAATATAAGGACTAATATCGGATATATCAACAAGTGTCCATCCAATAGTCTTTCTATGCTGTCTCAGAATATTTAACAATTTTTGCTCTTGCTCTGACTCTAGGTTTTTAACAATAATAACAGTAGTTGCTCGTCCTTCTCCAAATACACATTTCAGATGCACAGATAGAGGCTTCAACTCAAGCTTCAATGGCTGAACGACTGATAGAAGTGATTCTTGGGGCGTTGCTTCTAGTGTGTAAGTTCCTACACTTTTAAATTCCTCACCAAAATAGAAAGGCCATAGATAGGCCCTAAGCAACTCTGCTCCTATCATCATCAAAGTCATCAAAATCATCAGACTTAAACACATCAGAAATATTAGAAATATCCAAATGAGAAGTAAACTCAGCCAAAATATCTATACAATCCAAATCATCAGATAAACCAATACTAAGAAGAGAATGATCATCCATTGGATTGTCACGCTCCAAGAGACTACCGATTCGAAAAAATTCAGACAGCACCTCCCCTTATGACAATTCAAAAATCCCTGTACAATTGATAAAAGCCCACACGACCACTATCTAAACCAACACACATACACATATGCATGAACCACAACGGAAACTATCCCAACAAAACTGACATAATATCCAAAACACAATAAGGTGTATACTAGTATGACTTTTCTGATAAAAAGAAAGTAAACTACCACAGAATCAAATGCGGAATACCAAATCCATTTCAAGGTTAAAAACAAGGTTTATCATATAATCTGTAAACCAATACAAAAGAAATGCTCAGAAGCAACATTAACTCTTCCTGCTGTGAGATGACATACTGGTAGATCTCCACTGGCATCAGCTGTAATCTCCTAGCTAGTACATGGGAAGACAGAAAATCCTAGGGTCTGGGTGGTGAATACTAACTCAGTGGATAATCAAATAAATAGTGCATGCTCAAAAGTATGTATGTGAGAGCAAAGGATATACAAACGAACAACAGTAATCAACAGGTGATCAGGACCAATAGTGAACTACAAATAAAGGAATATTTTGCAATAATCCTACTGGTAGCATATGGTCCATAATGGATCTCATAAATGCAGTAATCAGTATGAATAACAATGTCATACATATGCATCAACCAAGTATATATCTCACATCCAAATGCAATATATACGATCTAATAGCATATATATATAGCAAGCATACAATATAACATATACATAATGCAACTACCCACACTCGCCCTAGTACTCACGTGTATATGACGCTGGGGGTGTCCAACATCACACTGTCATAAATCCAGCATCACATAAAGTAGCCTGGTGACAAATCGATAAGTAGCCATGTATAGCTACATTCTATGGCCAACGCCTGTACTCCATACTCGTCTCTTAGTACCATCCCTCTGTGGTGACCAGGGCACAGGACATTGACTCGACTGCGATTAGGCCATACAACCACCATCCCTCGATGGTTCAATGGATAGGAAATTCCTAACCACCTATTCTATAACTTGCCACTACCAGGCCAACTATCAATGATGATTTACCCACAACATTGGGAATTATAATTGTCACATCACACCTTGTATGATGTGATGATCAAGCAACAATAACCAACATTTTACTATGCTATATCAACATGCATAAGTAATAGGATCTCAACTGATCACAGGTATCATAAACCAGAGATAATCAACAATATTCAACATAGATAGCAAAGTGTCCGTACAAACAACAATATAGATGTCACATGAGATCAATCGAATCAAGTACTAGCATAGAATCAACAGGAGTATGACTAAGATATCCAACCAACCACAATGGAATGATATTATGCACTAGAAAAGAATTTACTCTATAATAATCAAATATAGAGATTACCCACCTGATAGAACGAATGTCGATATAAGAACCCCCAGAAAATATAAAGCTCGTATATCGTGGAATCAACCAATCAAGGTCATGCAAATAGAATACAATATCTGCTAACTAATACAATTATATATCTAATATAACAATTAACTCTATCAACAACAGCTATGATATGCTAAATTGTTATCAACCCCAAATAACCAACATCCCCAATCTAGAGTCAACACCGAACCACACTCCAATTCCCTCATCAATCACAGTCCAAATCCTCACAACCTATCGTTAACAAAATTACCTGTACTACAACAATTACACCAATTGCATCTAACTTTATCCAAAATTTTGTAGATCCATACTATTAATAACTGATCTATCACACTATTAATCGATAGCCACATCCATATCGACCACCTTTCTCAGATCTGAACTCATTTCTTTATTACCTCCAACTACTCAGATCTCTCTTCAGAAACGCCCGATAAAAACAGAAACTATACAACCCAACACAATGGTTACACCAGAACGATTAAAGTTAGAACTACATTCATCATTCACATAAAGGGAGGAGAGTTAAGGATTACTACCTGACACTGAGCCGAATCCCCATCCTCCAAAGCAAAGGAACACTCGACGATGGCAACAACCAATAGAACAGAGCAACGACCGCAGTACTTAAGCAACAAAGGTATACCAATGTCCGATCAGAAATCAGCCTCAATAACCCTATAACAACAGAGATTCTAAGCTAAGAGTAGTAACCAAACTAGAGATCTGATGAGCTATCACCGATCCACCTACAAAATCACTTTAAATCTATATTCACCAAGAGCAAACCACCCTCCAACCCGTGACAACCACCTGATCTAGCTGTCCTCGAGCTTCCTCCGTCAAAACCCAGATGTCAGCACCATGATCATCGCCCCCAAACGTCAAAGTTCGAAAGAGGAAGTCGAGATCGGAACAAATAGGGGAATCACGATCGGAAGAGAAAAGATGAGCTCGACGAAATCAAGGATCGAGTTTGGCTTTGGTGGAAGGGAAAACGAGCTCTCTGCCTTATAAAACGGTTTCAAGCTTAACGGGTCTGGGTAAAGGAGTTAACGGATTCCGCTTCGGTGTAATTCCAACCCGAGTCCAACAATCAAATGGGCTAGTTTTTGGATTTAGGTTTCAACCCACTTAATCCGGCCCAATTAAAACTTAGGCTTTAATTGGTTAATCCTAACCATACTTAATTAGAGATAATAGTTAAATTAAACATAGATTAATTCTCCCATAATCTTTGTTAACCAATTAGAGCTAAATTATTTATAATTAACCCTAAACTTTAATTTACATCCTGAAAAATTTCTCGTATCTTACATTTATTTCATAGCGTCCAAAATATTGAACTAAAGCACATTATTTTCAATCTCCATGGATAATGTCTCTACATGTACATCAATCTTGGTTCTAGCAGTTTTAAGAAAGGGTCTGCCTAGAATGAGTGGGGCTCTATGTGTAGACAACTCACCTTTCATATTCAGAATGTAAAAATCTGCAGGGAATATAAGCTCTCTCACCTTAACCAAAACATCCTCTATAACTCCTGCCGGGTGAGCATGACTGCGGTTAGCCAATTGAAAAACAATACCTATAGGCTGTAAAGGTCCAATATCAAGTGACTGGAAGATTGATCTCTCATGACATTGATCGAGGCACCTAGATCCAATATAGCATCCTCAAACACGCAGCTCTCAATAACACATGGTACAGTGAAAACTCCTGGATCCTCACACTTCTGGGGTAAGGACTAAATGAGTGCAAATATGTTCTTCCCCATACTGACTAACTCGTTCCTTTCAAATTCTTCTTGTGAGCGCACAGATCCTTAAGACATTTGGTATACTTGGGAATGTGCTTGATCATTGTCAACAAAGGAACATTCACCTTCACTTTGTTGAACAAATCCACTTCTAGAATTCCCTAGCATTTTCTTCTTTAACACTCTTCCTAGGCTGCATTGGCCTCAAAGGGAAGGATAGTGATACACCAGACCCTGATCGTCATGACTGTGAGTCTGGCTCTATGATCTGATCCGAGCTGATCCGAGCTGTCGGGTGAGCTGATTGTGAATCCGAGCGATTGGAACGAAGATCTAGGTGATTCGCACCGCGTCTTTTCGGGCACCCCGATTTCACTTCCAGGCGCCCGGAACTCGTATATAAAAGTAACCGTGGTCCCACACGTTTTTACCACACTAAAAGCCCTTCCTACCCCCAATCCCCCCATCTCGCAGTGCCGACAACGCTCTAGGTCGTTAGGTCTAATATGATTCTACTAAAATGCCTAGATAATCCTCTTAAAACACCCTCAAATTAATTAATTTTATTTTTAATAGTTAAAATTATTATTTTTATGCTTTAGGATTAGGAAACGGGGTAATGAGGCTGGCCCCTCTAGGATACCCAGTTCTGACCTTAGGATCCCTACAGAGGAACATAGGATTAAGTTTAATTTATTATCTTTCATACCATTGCATTCTAGGTATATTTGTAGGATATTTTTTGCACGCTCATGCATACCCTCGATGGAGGTCATAGACTATTATGACCTTCAACGACTAGTGTATTGTACTAGCCCAGTTAACACGAGTCTGTGTGCCGAGCTGTACAATAACCTAGTTCAGGTCGATGACCTAACCTACTTCACCTACATTAGAGGGAGGGGGATTTCCATTTCACCCACTATCATTAGAGATTTTCTAGGACTCCATCCACCATAGTGTCCATTTGCATGCTACCCACCTAGGGATCTACCTTTTGGGGATCCCTACTCTCATGTCACTTTAGATCTCATGCATTTTTATTTTTTTTAGAAGAAGCGGGTTCCTACTATAGGATCGGGTTGGACCGGCTAGAGGGGGTGAATAGATGGTTAAGAAAAATAGCACTCGTCTTTAAAAAAAAACTTGGTTGCAACTGGATCGTTGCTTCCAAGGCGGTTAACGCTCAATCAGAACTCCTTTAGGCGGAGAAGCCTTTACAGTTGTAGCACAGAGACTTAGAGAGAAGATTACAAAAGTAATTGATGATCTTACTTCTAGAACTCTAAGTCTTATTTATAACCCAAGAGAATAGATCTGAATCGTTGATTGTAGATGAACTTCCTCTTGGCCGTTGATCCGTTGATACGATCCTAATTATTGATCGGAGATAACCTTAAATCTCGAACGTTGATTTGATAAAAGGATAAAATTTATCCTTTTTCTTTAATAAAAGATAAACATTTAAAAGTCTCCAACTTGGCCATGCACGTGCACGTGCATGTGCAACTTTTCAAACTTCCAACTTGATAAGCCTCCAACGGTAAAAGTCTCCAACTAAGCCTCCAACGTTAAAAGTCTCCAGCTTGGCCATGCACGTGCACATGCATGTGCAACTTTCAAACTTCCAACTTGGTCAAGCCTCCAACTTTGGTCAAGCCTGGTCCAAGTTAAATGTTAACTTGGTCAAAATCAACTCGATCAAAAGTCAACAGTAAAGTCAATGGGTTGACTTTTATTGACTTTTTGTAGAATCGTCGGTTTGGTGATTTCTGGCCAACTGGAGTTAGGCTCACCCGCACTCGACTCCGGCCTTTCATCCCTCGAGCGTGCTTCCTCCCGGCTTCTCGTCCCTCGGACGTCGCACGTCCTTCTCGCTCTACCGACGTACTCTTTCGTAGCTTCCGCGTCCCTCGGATTGAACCGAGCCCGTCGACTCACTTCCCCGCACAACTCTTCTCATCCGCTACGTCTTACGCTCGACTTCCTCCGTACCTAAGTTCCTGCACACTTAGCAAAGGGATTAGAACAACTTAGGACTTAACTTAACCTGGTTGATCACATTAAAACTGACTGGGGCACCAACACCTACTGTATCCAGTTTTCCTCTATCAGACTTTGGATACAGGACTATGTCTTGTATAGGATGTTAGTAACATGCATTTTACCCCTGACTACCAAGGACGTCGCTATTATGCGACCATTTCATACATTTTTTACTTTATGGATTAATTCATAGGTTTGATGTAGATATTAGTCTACACATGTATCATGCCATCACATTTTCATCCACCATTACCACTAGCAGGAGGGTTCACATGCCCTACTGTCATATTTTAACTTTATTTTAGCATCACTAGGATTTGACATCACCGATGGTGAAGTCAAATCACCTAGTGAATTTGACATGTTAGGAGTTAGAAATTTTTTTATTAGCTGGGGTCAGTGTAGATGAGGATAAAGTGTTATCCTAGAGATGAGGGCCCCAGCCATCACCACCACCACCACCATCAGCCGTAGACGTGGATGACGATGACTTAGACTTAGAGGATCTACTCCAGCTTCCTCTATCTCCACCTCCACTTATTACTGATCAGCGACTGACCAGACTCGAGGAGATTGTTCAGAGCCTGCAATAGACTGTGCTCAATTGACTTGATACTCAGGAGGAGAGGAGCCTAGCTCGACATGCCGCCTTGATGGATAGACAGACCCAGTTGATGGACATGTTTAGGGCATGGAGCATGAGTCATCCACCACCACCACCCCCTCAATAGACATATCTTTGATTAGACATGTATTGACTTATTGACAGTGTCATGCACATTTTAGTTATTATTATCTTAGTTTGCATTTTATATTTTAGTCCATTAATGTTTTGCTATGCTTGGTAAACTAAGGAAAATTTTAAATTTTTCAAAAACTCATGGTTTCACATCTACTATTATTTAGTTTTTAAAAATATTTTAAAAAGTTTATTCTTTTATTTTTTGAAAAACTTATTTTTAAAATTTTTGATTTCAAAGCAAATGAAAGGAATGACTTAACTTTAGACTAGAATCTTCCCCCTAGAAACCATGTACCTATAGATCTAGGCTGAGCATCTCACAAAATATACTAGTTACCTTGATTGTTTATTGTGAAACTTAGAACGGTGTGAGATGTATAGGATTCTAGCCTGAGTCTCAGATGTTTGTATCTGTGCATCGAACCTAACTTGGACTTTAAACAAAGATGATGAATCAAGTTAAGTGTTCCTAAGCATAAGCCAAATGGAATGATACACTTAAACTTGACTAACTAGGTCAAGCTACTAATTCTTAGTGGTTAGCTAAAATCTAAGTTGGACACGCGCCCCACGAATACAATTTTTTTTATCTAAGTATTTTATTTATAAATAACATGCTTGGACTCAAACCTATTACTTAGTTATTTTGATTATGTCAAAGGGGGAGAGTAATAGAGATTTCAAGTTCAAAAGTAATAGAGATTTCAAGTTCAAAATTTCTAAGTTCAAATTTTGCATGTTTTTTTCAAAAATTTAGAAATATTTTTGAATATGTTTTTGAAAATTAACTATGATTTTGAACTTATGTTTTTAAAATTCAGAGATATTCTGAAAAAGTTAAAAATTATTTCAAAGTTTTTCAAAAATCTTTTTCAAAAATATTTTTTAAGGACTTGAATGGTTTTGTATCAATCTAATCAAAACTAAATCATGTCAAGTTCAAGGGGAGAGAACAAAAAGTTTTTTCAAAATCTTGTTAGTTTTTACAAGTATGAATTCAGGGGGAGTCCTGAAAGCAGGGAGAGATAGGTCATGCTATTGCACATTACATGCATGAACTTTTCTAGCATGAGTTAAACTTTTTATCTGTCATAAATTTTTTCTTAACTTGAAACTCAGGTTGCCATAATCAAAAAGGGGGAGATTATTAGTGCAGGGAGCACCAGATGATCGAACCTTGATTTTAATGATGGCACGAGGTTCAAGTTAAGTGTGTGGTTTGTACTGATGTGTTTATTCAAGTGTGCAGGGAGCATAGGAAAGTCCTAGTTGAGGCTAGGTAAAGCAAGTCCTAGAGTAAAGTCTATGCAAAGGAAAGTTCTGGTCTGGAGGACCAGACATAAGTCTTTACAGGATTAAGTGCACCAGGTGCAAGTCCAGGCAGGTCAGGAGGACCAGATGCATGGTAGAAATCCAGACAGGTCAGTTGGATCAGATGCGTGGTGGAAGTCTAGGCGGTCAGGTGGACTAGTTACCTAGCAGCAAATCCTGAGGGTCGAGGATCAAGGCTAAGCAGGAAGTCCAACAAGTCTGGAGGACTTGTTGGCAAAATAGGTAAATTTTCCCGAGTGGAGTGGGTAAGGGCGTGTTCCTGGAGTGGAATAGTAGGCGTCGGTCTAACCTAAGATTTCACTAGAAATCTGAAGTTAAGACCACTTAACAGTTTGAAACTGTTACTCCTTTTCTGCTACCTTTGATTTTTGCACTAACTTGTAATGCAGGAATGGAGGGGCAAGAACTTTGATTCTGAGTGACCTTATTCAGAATCCAGGAGATTAGAGCCCAGGCATCCGGATTGTTGATCCAGGCGATCGAACATCAACGGAACCAAGCCAGCAGAGCAGTGAGATGGCATTGTCTTAATGGTCGGAACACCTTAGTTTTTAGGCGCTAAGATTGGTTCTAGGCACCCGGATTCGGATAAACGCAGCGACGATTAAAGTTCATCCGGAACCTCCACATCAGTATACAGGCGCTCGAAAAGAGAACATAGGCGCTTGGAAGTGCCGAGTCAGAGCGCCGATGGTGGATCGGTGGATAGTGTGGAGCCTCCTAGAAAGGGATTCCATGCGTCCGAAAAGCCCTATAAAAGAACTTCGAGGGAGAGCCATCAGAACATGAATGTAGAGCAACTCGATGGCTATCTGCGCGTGAAAAATCATTTTGGAAGTCATCGTAACAGAGTTCTGCACCGCAAGGCTACATCTTCTACTTCGGTTTGGTAATCGATTACTTTGTGCATTTACATTAAAAGAACGATAATTGTTTTATCGTATCTATTCTTTTGTAATCGATAAAACTCCTCTCTGTGAGGAAGAAGTTTAATAGTGGATTGTCCAACGTAAACGGTCAAATGATCATGGGCCTTGGAGTAGCAGCCTGTGGCTGTGAACCAAGTAAAAAATTGTATCTCTTCTTGTTTGTGTTTTCGTACTTATTATTTCCGTTGCAAGTTTTATTTCTGCTTAATCGAATTCATGAACATAAACAATGCTTTTACAAAAATCGAGAAAACGCTACAGATAACGCTATTCACCCCACCCCCGCCTCCCTCTAGCGCTCTCTTCGATCCTACAAAGGTCAATAGCTAAGCCAAGGTGAGGTTGATAACCAAGGCTGAGTTGAAGTCGGCAAATGAGGCCAAGTTGGAATTGAGGTTGATAGCCGAGTAGGTATCTTATCCCTGAGCGGGTTTGGTTAAACCTAGGTCTATACTAGGCTAAGTCTGATGTTGACATCTGGCTCACCTTGATTTTGATTGACAGTTCGGTATAACTCCTAATCACAAGGGACACATCACACATGGAGGCTACATGTTTCTGTCATATCATTATTCTTGCTAAATTCTATCTCTAATTATTTTTAAAATTTACGTAGTCTCCTCTCATATTAAAATCCTACACAAGAATTATGGGGAGAAATACTTATCTAATAATCAGGGTCATCTCAATACTTTTTAAGGCTCTAATCGGAAAAAATATTTGGGGCCTTAATATATATATATATATATATATATATATATATTTTTTTTTTTAAAAAAAAATAGTTTTTATATAAAATGTTTTAAAGATATTTAATTTTATTTGTAAAATTAAAAAAAAAATAGCTTGGTCCATTGCAAAGTTCCACTAATAAAAAATTAAAAATTATTGATAAAATCTAACTTCAATCAATAAAAAATTAAAAATTATCAATCAAATCTAATTTGACTAGTAAAATTAAAATTATAATCTCAGTTAGAACTTATTTTAACCGATAATTTTAAATATTTATCGGCCAAACTCATATTTTTTAAAATAAAATAATTATAATAATTATTTAATAAATATTATATATATATATATATATATATATACACACACAAAATTGATATGATGTGCATCTTCTCGTGCGCACAACGTCCGCGACTGAGTTCGCGTCGAGGTGCTCGGAAGTGATTGAGATGAGTCAAAATGTCTGAAAGTGATCTAGGTGTCCCGCCCACTAGTCGCTATATATATATATATATATATATATATACTAGTTGCAGATCGGTGTCATGCACGGGAAGGCACGCAACATATATATTTTTCTAAAATACAAAGGTAGTCACAACTATTATGCCCTCCATTTCTAAAATATGAAATGGAGTTGCAAAATGCAAACATAATATTCTAGTTGAGACCGTGGGAATTTTACTTATATCCACAGTGGAGCTTAGCATGATGCAAGATCGATTGGGGCAGTGGACGTTGAGCCCGAGTGTGGCGTAAGCTCTAACATGACCGCAAAGTAGACACGAATGTGAATGTCGAGTGGGACCTTAGCATGAGCACGAGTGCAATGTTGAGCTCAACTCCTGTAAACATTGGGTGTGACCACAATATGAGCATGAACATGGATGGGGGTGTGAGTGTGAAGAAGATAATGACAATCTTATCCCTTTTAGTTTTTCTTCTCCTTACTTCTCCACATCTAACACAATAATTTAAAGATTTATTTATTTATTTTGTTTCAAACTCATGATTTGTTTAAAATTGGATGATTCATGTAGGTGCATGTATCCATTTTCAAGGCATTTGCTTATATTGGAGCTTGTCATTCATTTTATCATTTCCCTTACTAATTTTAACCTAAATTTAATTTGCCTCTCCCAAATCATTGTGTTATCGACCCTACAACAAACTTTTAGACTCATGTATGCTCCCACCGAGCAAGTCGCCACCGGTCCATTATCGACCTACAACATTAAAACGTTGCTAGTGGGCTCGCACGGGTCCATCACCAACACCACCATTAATATACCGAGGACCGGCCGAGCACACATAGATAGAGAAATTATTGCTCGTGCTCGTCTTGTCCTCAATGCATTAATTATCTCTCGATCGAGAAACATATCTCGATCGGGAAATCATGGCTCTCTAGCTCGATCCATAAAAAACACCCCAATGTGTGAACTAAGAGCATCCAAGTTGGCATCTCCGATGGACAAACCATTACAAAGCTAGCCTTCTTCGCATGAACCATACAAACAAATTGATTGCACCATTTAGGATTCATTCATGTCAAATGAATTGAATGCGTAATTAATTAACGGTACCTAATTGCTCACCTACAATTTAGTGCTGATGTGATACGTCCAACGATGCCCTAGAATTATTTTCTTATTACCCACGAGAATTACATGAAGAAAAGATGAACAGTAAAATAAGATGGAGAGGTTCAACTTCAAATGCATGAGAATTAATATATCTCATCTGAGGCGATTTATTACATCTGCAGTCTCTGCCTGTGAATGGGAATAAACTTCCTTAAAGAGAGAAGAGAGAAGAAGAGAGAAGAGAGAAGGCCTGAGGAGTTGAAGGATTGAATAAAAATATAAAAATTAAAATTAAAATAAATAAAAGAAGGCAGTAAATTGAATTGCAGAGGAAGGGTCAAATCAAGACATGCTCTTTCTTTCATGCCATCTTTCTTTCTCTCTCTCAATCACATCAATTGTCTCCGACATCCACCCGGAATTAACCGACGATTTACATCGCCACTATCTTTCACCTTCTTCTCCCCACATCAATCACACCACCTTCTTAAATTATCTGCCCTTTCGCCTCCTACCTCATCAAAGCTTTTCCGCCGCCTCTTTGCCGCTCTCTCTCGAATTCTCTCTTCGCAGTTCGCAGTTGCCGGCCTCCGGCGGTCGGCGGGGAGGAAGGGGAACTGAGAGCAGGAGGAGGAGGGAAGAAGGCACGGATCATTGCCTGACTCATTGCCTGACTGCCTGCCTGCCTGCGTCGAATTAAAGAGAAAGGTACTCATCAAAATGGATGCGCAGCAGCAATCTTTCCGCTGCTTCGTCCGAAGCTTTTCTCAAAACTGTGGCTTTTTAGTGTTTTTTTTCTTCAACTTCTTTTTTGGGGTTTTGTCCTTCAATTAACACGCCAAAATAGCATGGCATCATGCACCCTTCCAGGGTTATTGAAAACCCTAGCTAGTTTCTTTGACTGGTAATTAGAAAAGAGATCTCTGTTTCTTTTTAATTTCCTCGATCGGCGGAGATCCGCTCAAGGCTCGTATCTTTATTTCTTGTTTCTGTCTTTTTTGCGTAATTAGAAAAAAATCAGCGAAATATTTTCCTTCTTTTTCTTCTTTATTGCTTTTTAGGAAACAAAAGGAATTAGATGTTTCCATATATATGATCGCTGGGGCGGTTGATCTGTATATGAGTAACTCGATCGGTTTGTGGAGGTAGTAGGGCGGCGGGAGATCGAATGGCGGCGTCGTCTTCGTCGTCTTCGGTTGTGCAGGTGTCGTCGTCGTCGAGGTCGGCGACAGCGGCGGCGGCGGCGGCGGCGGCGTCTTCGACCAGTTCGCCGTGCGCGGCGTGCAAGTTCTTGCGGCGGAAGTGCCAACCGGACTGCGTGTTCGCGCCCTACTTCCCGCCGGACCAGCCACAGAAGTTCGTGCACGTGCACCGGGTGTTCGGCGCCAGCAACGTCACCAAGCTCCTCAACGAGCTGCACCCGCTGCAGCGGGAGGACGCCGTCAACTCGCTCGCCTACGAGGCGGACATGCGCCTCTTCGACCCCGTCTACGGCTGCGTCCGCGTCATCTCCATCCTCCAGCACCAGCTCCGCCAGCTCCAGATCGACCTCAGCCGCGCCAAGTCCGAGCTCTCCAAGTACCAGTCAGCCGCCGCCGCTGCCGCCGCCGCCGCAGCAGCAGCAGCAGCCTCTTCCCACTCCCACTCCCCCGCTGCCGCCGCCCAACACCCCTCCTCCTTCCTCGACCACCAAGCCGCCCTCCCCTTCGTCGGCGCAACCACAGGCTTCGACTTCTGCCGCGACATCCCGCACGCCGCCGCCCACGGCATCAGCCACCACCACAACGCCAGCCACCAGATCATGATGCTGCGCAACCATCACGCCGACGCGGATCTGCTGGCGGCCAGGCTCGGAGACACTGCTAACGGAGCGTACGACGCGGGGCTCGCGGCAGCAATGAACGCCGCCGCCGCCTCGCCAGCCACCATCGGGCTGCTCGGCGGGGGCCAGTACTCGCGGCCGAGCGCCACCGGCGGCGATGAGCATTCGAGCGTCGGATCCATGTAGCCATCCTTCCTGATCGAAAAGGTTAGTGCACTGCGAAATCATATTATTTGATGAGATCACTTCAAATTGCTCATAACCTATTTCAATTCCTACTCTTTATTTTAATCCCCTAAATAAATTCCACAATAATATTCTTCTCTTGATTAATCAACATCTATCTATTTATTTCAAAAACTAGAACTTTATTACGTTGCTCATTTCGCATGCCTTAATCTGATAATCAATAACCTAGTTCATCAGGGAGATCGATCGAATCGAGTGTGCAGTCAAATGTTTTTATCTATTTCCTGGAAAAAAAGTTATCTCTTGTGTGTCTGATCAGTTGCAGGTCGATTAAACATCTGGAGCATGGTTTGGTTTGCTGGAGGGAGTGACATAGAAACACATCCTGACAAAGAACATGTCCTGGCTTATCATATTTAGTCAAACTACAAAGAACGGAATTGTCGTCCTTTAATATATGATCTGCTACATGATTTATAAATGTTTTTGTTCCGAGGACTGATAGATATATATCACTTCTATATATCCACAGTTAATTGGACAATCTGCATGTACTGCTTAGCTTGTTCTTATTATCAGCCATTTCCTATATATATATATATTTCATCAGATTATTACCTTTATTTATTTTGAATTTTTTTTCTGTTGAGGTTGAAAAGGCAGTCACATGCACGTGTATATGTGTATTTCTTTTATGTATATATACTTATATATGACCTTAACCTTAAGGTTGACTGTAGAGTAGGGAAGAAAAAGGATAGATTTAAGGACTCGATCCCTATAAACATAAAGTATATCCGCTGTGTCTTTCCTCTTTGAACACATGCATCATTTCCTTTCCTTTCCTTTGTTTTCCTTGGGGATCTGCTGCGATTTTGTCATTGGAATCCCAAGAAGGTCAAATGGGAAACCCTACTGCAACGGTGCACTACCCATTGCAGTCTCGAGATCCTAACCCTCATCATCCCTGCACCTTTTTGATTTCTCAATGACCAGCACCTTTTGGGAGATTTGGCAAAGTTGGTAGGAGAAAGTTTGCAACGTATTAAAGGCTGCGCAGGGAGAGGAGAAGAGAGGAGAGAGTAGGAAATATATTTATATATTAATATACATACACATTGATTATATATATATATATATATATGAATAATTATAGAGGAGCAATGATGACTTTGTGGATTCTTAAATGAAGTTGCACCACCGTTCACGTCTCCTGTCTGGGCACACTGCTGTGCCCACCTCAGCGGGTGGCTCCACCGCCGGAGGTGGCTCCCACCGCCGGAGGAAGAGGAGCCGTGGATGTGACACATGCTTTCATCCATGCATTTGTCCTCTTGCATGCATGGTTCCCCCCTAACATATATATATAACGTGCATATGTCCTCTTGGCAATGCTACCATTACTGCAACGTTAATTATTGTAAGTCAAAGTAACTCTTGAAGAGATTTACGATAATTAAGATGGATTAAAGTGAGAGTAAGAT
This sequence comes from Curcuma longa, assembly GCF_044706935.1. Classification (NCBI taxonomy): domain Eukaryota; kingdom Viridiplantae; phylum Streptophyta; class Magnoliopsida; order Zingiberales; family Zingiberaceae; genus Curcuma; species Curcuma longa. The sequence continues at coordinate 4,322,667 of NC_133874.1, forward strand.
CAGCAATGAATGAAGGGGAAGGGGAAGGGGAAGGGGAAGGGGAAGGTATTAATGGGGACGGTGCCAAGACCATGAGCACTCGTATTTGACCATTCCTTCGTCTTGGAGTTTGGCGAAGGAGTTGCACGGTTTCCAAGGAAGGGGAGGGAAGGGGAGGGACGAGGAGAGGGTTTGTTTATTTGCGTTGTGGGTTGTTTATTATGAGAGAGAGAGAGAGAGAGAGAGAGAGGAGAGAGAGGGGGAGGGGGGGAGAGACTTTAAATACATGCTTTCTGTCTGCCTTCCTCCTTGTCAGGCGATGTCATTGATTGGAATCCGAAGGCAGAGGAGAGAGTACATGTCTGTATCCAACGTATTAGTTTAAAAGACCGTGAGGGGGAAAATTTTTTTTATTTAATTGACATCACGTTGACAAACTTATAACAATAGATTTTGTCTTCTGAATAATAATTCTCATATCGATATATATTTTTATAAATTACATATCCAATTTATATCACTAATTTTGAAATGAATAATCTGATTTTATATTTTATCCATTAAATAAATTTAGAAAACGAAATAATTTCTTAACATGACCTTCTAGTATCATATACTGTGTAGATTTTGAATTCTAATTACTTAGAAAAATATTTAATCTTTTATCATCTTCTACAAAATGTGGAATTTGCCATCTTAGCGGTCCCATACAATCGGCCTCACGACTATATGTGATGAGGTAAATCGAGGAACTGCAGTTGATCATGACGCAGGAGGGTATTACCTGACTTTACCAGAATTCGAATCCTTGCCATCTTTTGTAACTTTGCTGCGTCGTAACCAACTCAGTTGTGTCCCGAGAGCTATCTTTTATCATTATACCATGCATCGAGACATGTGATACCAATAGATCTCCTGAATCTTATAGTACTCAACATTTCCAAAGTGCTTGATTGTTAAAGAACTAAAAGTCTGAGTTCTCATTCTAGTTTTCAAAGTGCTCGACAACTCGAGCACCCTCCTCAGCCCTCGAAGTGCTTGACATCCCATGATCCCAAGCATCTTTCTCGGTCTTCAAAATTGACGACCTAATTACCTCGACTCGGCGTCCCGAGCTCGTAGAACTCTGCTTGAAGTTATAGCCAAGTTTCGTGTGCAACTCGCACTTACAAACCCCTTAGGTCTTAGACACGGTTGGGTATAGGTGATAGGGATGGACCATAACAGTTCCTAGCCTTCGCAGGATACGACAAAACATATAATAATATCATAATTAAACAGCAGTAAGGCGTATAATTAGTTCTTAAATATATTTTGATAATTGGGATTAGCAGCTTTGAAAGTTAATGACAGGAAAAAAAACATTGTCGATTCTTAGGAGTGTGAGGTATGGTTGTTGAAGTTTTTGAATAGATGTTAAAATATAAGATATCTGTATTTTGTTATTCTTATTTAAATTTAAGTGTCAGTTTCATTAGTAACAAAGATATTAATTACATGGAAAACTAGGGAAAAAAATTACAAACAAACTATTAATTGAAAGAATCTCATACAAATTCAAACTTAATTATTTTATTAATTGAAAGCTAAAAAATATATTAACATAACACTTCTTTTATAATCTTAATATTAATGAAACCATGAAAAAAAATATGTACCACAAATTAATAAAAACAATATCTCTAATTAAAATTATTATCGCATGATCTGATCCGAGATCAAGGGATGGGAAGACTCAGCAAAATGCTTACAATCAACTACTTTTGATTGGCTAGATATAGATTGGGTTGGCTTCCACCAAGGTGATTTTAAACAAGCTAGGGTGCACGAACCTCTAAGACAGTAAAAAAGAGAGTTAGAATGGAGGATATACATTGACACGATCACTCTGACATTCAAATTAGATCTTGATGATCGAGGAATAAAGAGGAAGATAAATAGTAAATAAAAAAAAAATCTTTTTTTTTGTGTACTTGTGTCAGTGGAAGTGGAGAGTGGAGCCTTATTTATACTAGCTCCTTGAAGGGGGAGATGAAACCCACGCCTCTAGCTACCCACATTCTAGTTAAGGGATGTCACGTCCTCCCTTGTCTGTGTCCTCTATTAACCATGTTTTGGTTGAGGGGATGTCACGTCGTCCTGCGTTCTCTACCTCTTTTGTTAACCACGTTTTCCCCACTCGGACGTGAAGGTACTCAAGATGTGGGTTATCGAAGTAGTCGGGTGTCGAAGAGTCGGGAACAGTGGAGTCGGGTGTCGAAGAGTCGGGAACAGTGGAGTCGGGCATCAAGAAGTCGAGAACCATGGAGTCGAGCTTTCGCTCTAGAGTGGAAAGATCACCTCCGAGTCGAATTAGAGTTAGATTGAAATCGGACCTGACTTACATATGACTCACCGGGTCTTGGATTGGGGTCCATGGTTTGATCAAACTTGAACTTAGTTTGACTTGACTCAAGCCCCCCTTTAATTGACTTGCACTCAGCTTTATTTTTGACTTGACTATGTCATGTGGGACAACTATCTTCCCCGTGTCATAAGTCTCCCCACCAAATTTAGTCGTAGGAGGTTGAAGTCCGACTAACTAGACTATTGTGTCAAGTCAGCCTCATCGATGAGAGGAGAGAGAGTAAAGTCCAGGCGGCCAACGACTAGTTAAGTCGTTGCTTGATGTATCAAGAGCCTATAACATGGGGAGAATAAACTTCAAAAAGATGTTGACCAATAATTAAAACCGTTGATGCGTCTAATCGTGATTTGGACATGTGTGTGGTTGGCATGGCTCGGTATTAATGCAGGCATACTCGGATGGTCATAACAGCTGAGATAATCATGAATATTAGCTTGAAGTGACAGCAGAATCAACGCTCAACTCCTCGATAATCTGCGACATAGGAATCAGAAAAGATAAATCGCGATAGGCAATATGCGCAATGCACAATTGCACATTGAGCACGTGATTGGTGTACCGTGGCCGACAAATTCATATTTCGCCACATGTTGGGGCCATCATGGAGATCAAGCTGACTTGATGGCGGAGATCGTGCAAATCTTGTGGCTCGATCCTATGGCTCAATCGAGTAGCCTGCCCTTTCGTGTTTTGCATTGAATGGTCCACGTTGAGGGGATGAGGCTTTATTAGGGTTTACAGAGGAGAGCGTCGATTTAGTCAATGCTTCCATCTTCAACCTTGTCTTTCTGCCTCCTTCGGATTCCGACGACCTTTCCTTGTAAGTCTTCAGTCTTCCCTAACTGTTTTGTGATATCAACCATGACTTTCAACGAGCCTTCTTCATTTTGGTATGAGTCCACCCTGTCGACCTACACTAAGGACGATAGGGAAGCACTAAGGCAATGCGTTGAAATACCCCATGACCATCGAGTTCGAGTGTTGACATCAGACCAACGACCTTATCTGCGGCCCATCGACTTCACCGCCTTCTTCTATGACCAACTGGTGGGTGGTCTGAGGTTTCCGATCCCTACATTCTTTTGTGATATTTTCAAGTATTACCATATCCCTTTACAACAGTTAGCTTCTAATTCTTTTCGACTTCTTTGCATCGTAGCCATTGTCTTTCAGCTATATCAAATTTCGCTTAGTCCAAAGGTTTTTCACTATTTCTTTTACCCTAGGAGCTTCGTGTCACTTCTTTGAACAATATCCAACTTCTCATATGGGATGGAAGCCCCATTATTCTTTTATCAAGTCAATCGTCCCCTATTCTTGGCCAACTAGTTAGCAAATGGAGATGCCACTCAACCAACGTTAGATCAATATAAGATAGACCCGGCCTGCTTGGAAGCAACAGACACAATTGATCGATCTCCACTTCGATGTGAATCTTCTGCTAGAGGAGGGTCTACTCTTCTACTTCAGGCTAAGTCTGATTGATGTTGAACTTAAGCTTCCATTAGGTAAGGATGTTGGTAGCCCCTTGCTTATTTAACGACTAACTGAATGCTTCTTTTGTTGTGTAGTCGAGACCATGTTGAAGGCTTCTTGCAATAAACATCTGAAATCATCCAAAGCGTGATTGGAGGCACCCCCGTCACCCTTGAGGACTCAAACACGACCGAGCCTACTACCTCGATTGATCTGCCCCTCCTCGTTCCTCGATGGTGCCTGAGTCCATCTCCTCGAGCAACTCGAGAGAACAACTCCAACCCCGTAAGAGAGGTCGGCCACAAGAACAACTTGCAGAATCAAGTACGCCACGACAATCACCAAGTCCCAACCTAGTGATTCCATCGCAAGGCGGGATCTGAATCCCATCCGAGCCCTGCTAGAACTCCAAGGCCAATCTTGCATGAGTCGAGTGGGAGCTCGTCCTCCTTACCCGGTATTACCAATCGCGACAACATACCACAATGGTCAAAATCATCACCACTGGGCAGTATGTTGACGCATATCCGAGATACCAAGGTGGAGGCCGTGAAGAGCAAGTTGTGAGCAGTCTTGTGCGACTTGATGAACATGATGACAAAGGTACTTGTGTTTGATGTTGATGTTGCAAGAGTATAGACTAACCTCCTTTGTTTTTGTAGCTCTTGGGCAAACAGTTAGAGGTGATTGCTCGCCTGCCACATATGGTCGAGTCTTACTGAGTTGTGTGAGAACGGGCGACAATGTACAAGGCTCGATTGACCCGTCAAACTCAAGAGCTGGAGGCGACGAAGGCTGAAACAATGCGTCATAAGATGAAGGTAGTTTGACGTAGGGGAAGAAATCTCTAGGTGCAACGTTTGAATAGAGGTTGTAGAAAAAGCGTAAGAAGAAGGGGATTTGCTAACGAAGAGGAGTCGCATCTAGGTTTAAACGAAAATAATTTTTATTCAAATCAAAATCAAATTCAACATCCTTTACAAAAGCCCTAATCCTATTTAAATAGTCTAAGAAATAAGAAAATTGAAACGAAAAAAAACCTTTAAAAAACTAAAAAGATAAAATCTAAACTCACATTTATAAAAGACAACTAATAAATAAAAAATAAAATCTAAACTAAATTTTAGAAAAAACTAATCCTAAAAATTTTAAATAAATAAAAGAAAAAGATAAAAGACCAAATCTAGAATTTTGATGATCCAGTTTGAGTGAACCATAGTGTCGCAATCCGACCATGCCAACCGCGTTAGGAGGCCACAAGTTGATTATCTTTCTTATCGGTAATCTCAATCGTCTTTTTTTAAGACCCAGAAGGGAAGCTAATAGTCTTGATCTCTTCTCGTCACAGTTCGAAGGGGAATATAGTTGTATCAAAGGGCATAAATTAGTCATGTTGCTAGATGCTCCTACATCAGATGCTCCAGGTTGAAAAGAACTCATCCTCGAGTTCAGAGTAGTGTCTTCAAGATCAAAAGTTCTCAAGTGTTGATGAATGAAAAGTCATCTCATGAGTAGTAGAATGGGAAGAAGATCCTCTGACATTAACTCAATCAAATCCCTAGGCGATTATTGTACTTTTGATGGAATATGTACTGCATCCTCAAATAATATGTCATCTAAAATCTCATGAATGACCAAAATCTCATAATCATCATCATAAAATACCTCGTCATATACTGTTTCACCAGTTGACTCAGTCTTGTCTTCTTCATAAAATGAATCATCGACTATTTTGATCTTGTCATCTATAACTTTCTGAAGAAAAATTATGCAAATAAAAATAAAAGAACTTACGACCATTAAGATTTCAAGCACTATGATCACAATGTAAGACTTTCTCAGTTAGAACTTACCTATCTTGACCTCGATCACATACCTCACGATCTTTAAGATATTACACCACTAGACACTGGGATAACTCCGTGATTTGTCTATGTAGATCTTCAAGTATCTCATCTCGAGTGCTATGATCATGATACGAAGATTCCTCAGTCAGAACTTGCCTATCACGATCACGATGATCATCCATGGGATCTAAAGCTCTAATATTAACTAACGTAGGGGAAGAAATCTTCGGATGCGACGTTTGACTAGAGGGTGGAGAGAAAGCGTAGGAAAAAGGGGATTCGCCAACGAAGAGGAGTCGCCTCTAGGTTTAAACGAAAATAATTTTTATTCAAATCAAATTCAACATCCTTTACAAAAGCCCTAACCCTGTTTGAATAGCCTAAGAAATAAGAAAAATTAAAATGAAAAAAGTAAAAAAAACTAAAAAGATAAAATCTAAACTCACATTTATAGAAAAGAAAACTAATAAATAAAATAATAAAATCTAAACTAAATTTTAGAAAAGAAAATTAATCCTAAAAATTTAAAATAAATACAAAAAAAATTAAAAGACCACATCTAGAGTTTTGACGATCTGGTTTGAGTGAACCATAGTGCCGCAATCCAACCATGCTAACCACATCAGGAGGCCACGGATTGGTGATCTTCCTTATCAGTAGTCTCAATCACCCTTCTTCAAGGCCCAAAAGGGAGATCGGTAGTCTCAATTTTTCTCGTCATAGTTCAGAGGGGAATATAGCTGTATCAGAGGACATAACTAGTCATGCTACTGGATGCTCCTATATCAGAGCTGCTCACTCGAAACTACTAATTAGCCAAGGCCATGAGTTGGAGGAGTTGGAACAACACCTACCGCGAGGGCAGGCCACTGAGGAGGTTGGCAAGTGGAAACTATTATCTACCAGAGTGGAGACTCTCAAGGTCGAGTTAGAGAATTACAAGGCTGATGAGGAAGGTCGGCAGGAGCAAAAGAAGAAAGCCTTTCTCAAATTGCTCGAGTTTTACAACCTACTCGACTCTCACTCGTTCTTCATGCTAGAGCACGGGTTTGAAGGAGCAGTGAGGCAAGTCCAGGAGGTCAGACATCTGTCAACGGGGACTTCATTGGATGTTCTAGACCCAAAGAAGGTGTTGGATAACATCCTCGAAGGCCAACTTATCGACTAGAGCCGACATGCCTATTTTGATGACGCTAGTATAACTTTTATGAAATGAAAATGCACCTTCTTAGGTTTGTAATTAATCTTGAGTGATGATTCGATGGGGGATGCCACGCTTGATCGAGGATACTTCTGTCTAAGACAAGGAGTTGGACCGAGGGACGCTTTAGCTCGAGACCATGAGAGAATTTGAGGGACATCTTGGTCTGAGACAAAAGGGGAGAGTTAAGTCAATGGCCTCCTATTCGAGATAGGGAGAGTCGATTGATGTCTTGGTCCAAAACTAAGAGAATTGAGTCAATGGATGCCTTGGTATGAAACCAAGGGAATTGACTTAATGGATGTCTTGGTCCAAGATCAAGGGAATCGAGTCGATGGATGCCTGCTCGAGATAGGCAATTGAGTCGATGAACGCCTTAATCCAAGACCAAGGGAATTGAATTGATGGACGCCTTGGTCCGAGACCAAGGGAATTGGTGTTTGCGGAGACAAGTGTATTCTTACTAGTGAAAAGCGATGAGTACAAGGTCCAAAGAGTCTACCAAAACAAGACAAAAAATACCTAGAATATTTAGATATGGAAAGGCCGAAGATGAAAAACATTCCAATGCTACTCGAGTTCTTTTCCCTTCAGGTCATACTAATAATAAGCTCCCAAACTCAACTTTTGATTGATTCGATAAAGTTCATCCCATCGGGGTTCCGACTTCCCGACATAGGCTTTAACTTCTTCCAAACGAAATCATCCACTTGAAAGGCATGAGATAACCTTCTTGGTATAAGTCTAGCACATCCATTGTCGATAAACTATGAACCAAGCGACAACCCTTTCTCTGGTTTCATTTAATAAGTCAAGCTTGAGTAGTCGTTTGTTAGGGCTACCTGATCATAAGCACTAACTTGAGCCGACTACAAGCTGATTTCGATCGAAATGAATGCCTCTCTGCCATAGATTGTTGGTGCAGGAAGCACCAGTCTGTCTCTAGGGTTCAATGTTTGATAATATATCCAGGTCTGATTAGTTAGATTGGGCAAGGAGAAATCCTAGTTGGAGGTTAGACAGGAGAAGTCCTAATAAGTGAAGCTGAGCAAGAAGTCCTGGTGAATGAAGCTGGGCAGGAAGTCCTGATCTGTGAGATTGGGCAGGTGGGAAGTCTACTAAATGACTAGTCCTAACTGGAGGTTAGGCAAGGAAAAGTCCAAAAAGGTCAAGAATGATTGGATGTTTGGCAGGTGGGAAGTCTACCGAGTGACTAGTCCTAACTAGAAGTTAGGTTAAATCAAAAGGCCCGATGAGTTGAGAGATAATATTATGTATATGGTGTGTTGTTGATTGTAGAAGGAATCTGTGCCCTAATATTTAGGCTGATGATGTCCCCTTGAGGAGCTCATAAGAATTATCATGTAAACCCTACAGGTGGACTTAGTCCGCATGATAATAAAGTTGAGTGGTACTACTCTTGGACACAGAAGTTAATTAATTGAGTTGTCAGTAATTCAATTAATTGACGGACATACGATATCTTAAACATAAGGAGATTAATGCACTCATGATAAGAAGGAGCCCATATAGTAATATGGGATTGGTGTGGTAGTTCAATAATAACCTTTTAGTGGTCTGGGTTATTATTGATGGACTTGAGTTGGGTGTTAAGGAGAACACAGGAAGCCCAAGTCCATCAGGAGGCTAAAACCAATTCCTCCTCTAGGTTCCTGTTGTAGCCTCTGGATTAAATCTCGTATCCACCCATGAAATTCTGTTAGAATTAAGAATTCGATTAGAATTCTGTTAAGAATTCTGTTAGAATTCGGTTTAGATTTCTATTAAGAATTCAGTTAACAGAATTTGAATTAATTCTAAATAAGAATTATGTTAATTTTGTTATCCAACAAAATTTTATTAAGTTTTGTTATCCAACAAAATTTTATTAAGTTTTGTTATCCAACAAAACTTTGGTTAAAAATTTTGTTATCCAGCAAAATTATATAAATTTTGTTATACAACAAAATTATAATAATTCAGTTATTTTTTTCCTAAAATTTCTATGATGGCAAAGCTATAAAAGGGGAGGATAGGGAGAGGGAAAAACACAATTGGAGATCTTCCTTGGTGTGTTAGGGCCGGTGGCAATACAAGCACTCTTCCCCTCTTTTGTTTGCTAGGGCCAGTGCCCCTCGTAGGGTCGGCACCCCTTCCCTCCTTTGTGTGCTTGAGTTTTCTCCTCTTATCCTTGCTAGGGCCGGCGCACAAGGCCCCTAATCCTTGCTAGGGCCGGCGGCCAAGAAGGGAGAAAGAAGAAGAAAGAAGGAGAGGAAGAGGAAGAAGAAGAAGCTTCTACCTTGAGTCCTTGCCATCGGATTAGAAGAGAGGAAAAGAAGGAATTGGGTGGAGACATCTTGGAAGATCGTTGCCCACACAACGTCCAAGAAGAGGAGAGGAATACAACAGAAGATCAAGAGGTCTTCAGGTAACGTACAATCATCTACACAATCTACAAAGAAGAAAGATACAACTATTCATTCCGCTGCGTAGTTGTTTTAGTTTTTCTTTGTATGGATCCTAAATACCAACACAAGAGTCAAGATCATATGCTTCGATCAAGGTGTGTTTTGATTCCTCAAGAACTTACTTGATCAATCAAGCACATGTCTGATCGGAGACGTAGGTTGCTTGGAAAGGTTCTGTCTCCAAAAAAATTTTATCTGGCAAGAATTGAACGAAATAGAATTCCAGGGACTTACAAATATTTACATACGATGTGTATGGAAATAATAAAAACTTACATAGTAATTCAAAAAAATCTATTCCAGTAGGCGCTGATGCAGGAGCTAGCTCTCTAGATGTTGTTGGAATAATAAGAATGGATAACATGAGGAGGATAGTCAAGCTAATTTTCGTTAGGTCCATCATCATGTCTTTAATATTATGTTGGATGTGAAACACAAATTTGATTAACTTTAAAAGGGAATTGAATAATTTGTCCATTGGATCTACTACTTATATGGATAGAATCATATGTTATTTTTATGTGACATGGATAACTTAAACATTTATTCTTTCAACGTATTAAGCTATTTAAAATATATAAAGGAAAGTTTAATATGCATATAAACATATTGATAATTTAATGTATTTTAGGTTACTTAAATGATCATGAAAATTATTTATAAAAAAAATAACATGTAACAGAAATTTCACATTGTCATCTAATTTATTTCAAATCATTCTAACAATATCGGCAATCCATTTCTTGCAACCAAATAGATGGTAAAATGGTTTAGCCAATCCCTGGAGGGTCCCCAAGGATGTCTGTATCTCCACAATGGCATGATATTGTCCACTTTGGGCCTAAACCCTCATGATTTTGTTCTTGGGCTCTCCCCAAAAGGCCTCATGCCAATGGGAGACTTTTCATCCTTTTAAACCCATGATCTTTCCCATGTGTTTTAGATGTGGGACTATGTTTGCACCCTTGCAACCCAACAATCCCCCCCTCAAACAAAGGACCATTAGAAGCTCCGCTACCATTTCTCATGGTCCGACTGCCATTTCTCATGGTCCGGCTGCCATGTCCTCATGGTCCGGCTGCCATGTCCCTCATGGTCCGGCTGCCATGTCCCTCATGGTCCGAGCCTCCCCTACTTCCTTTGTTTTCCCCGAGGGTCCCCACATGGTTAGATCTGGATCATGGCTCATCCGGCGGTTAGTCCGGTGAAGAGCGGTCTCGCTCTGATACCAATTGTAGGGTCCCCAAAGATATCTGTATCTCCACAATGGCATGATATTGTCCACTTTGGGCCTAAACCCTCATGATTTTGTTCTTGGGCTCTCCCCAAAAGGCCTCATGCCAATGGAGATATTTTTCATCCTTTTAAACCCATGATCTTTCCCATGTGTTTTAGATGTGGGACTATGTTTGCACCCTTGCAACCCAACAATCCCCATGAACAATTTCCCATTCTAAAATAATTGTAGCCTCTTTTCATGACAAAATAGACTCCTATCAACATATAATTGGTGCAATTGACATCTAGTCGAGGATGACTACTTGCAAATAAGGTTTTTATATTTGATCAATATATTTAAGGGAGATTATGTTTGATCAATGTGTTTCATACTTGTGAAAATGGTAAAAAATGTTTTTTATATATCAAAACAATATATATATATATATAATATAATCATAATAATAATAAAATATTAATCATATATAAATAAATAAATAAATATATAAAATTTGGCAATATTTTCATAAAAAATATTTTAGGTTAATGGAATAATTCCATTGGTGTTTTGACAAATCCTATATAGATTTTTCCTATTTATACATACGAGTTAATTGGAGTTATAACCTAAGTATTAATTAAAGCCTAAGTTTTTTCCGTTTGCCTCGCACTTGCGATGTCCCACGTCCTCACCGCGTATAGGGGTCGTCTTTCGACTCCTCCCTTCAATCCACACGAGCAGTAGCGACATCGACGCCATCTTTCTTGTTCTATTGCCAACAAACATCCCCTCCCGCTATTTCCTTCTATATGTTTTGTTATTCTAATGTGTTTTGCTTCTCGCTTCTTTGTGTACCAATTTCTTCATGGATGTATGGAGTGATACCTCTTGTTCATTTAAGGTGAATAGACAACGGTTGAACAAATACGTCCCTAACGAGCCTATTGAGAGAAAAGGGAAGCACAACCTCCCCTAACCAAGTACTCAAGATTGAGAATAACAGGGGTCAAGCATTCAACCTAAAATAAGCACTACCTTCCGTCCACATGAGTAGTAGCGACGTTGGTGCCATCATTTTTGTCTCATATTGCCGACAAACATCTCGTCCTTTCGCTATTTCCTTTTGTATCTTTTGTTATTCTAACACATTTTGCTACTCATTTTTTCATGTACCTATTTCTTTGTGGATGTATGGAATAATAATCTCAAGTTCTTTTAAGGTGAATGGACAATGGTTGAAGAGATATGTCGTTAACAAGCCAATTGAGAGAAATGGACCAAGTACTCTAGATTGAAAATAATAGGGGTCAAGCTTACAATCTAAAATAAGCACTTCTTGGGAGGCAACCAAACTTTATTTTTCATTTAAAATTTTCAATTTTTCAATTTTTTTGATTTGGTAGTTCATTTGCAATTTTATGTTTTAATGTTTATGTGTAATTATGTCTGAGATAGCAAGATTCATGTCCAACTCATGGTAGTTGATGTGTGTGATTCATGTATATATTTTCGGTATTATTTTTTATGCATTCATTCCATTACATTTGCATATCATTTCTTTTGTATTAATTTCATCCGCTGAGTTTTGAGATCTTCTATTTATATATTTTTGATGATAGAATGCAAATTCGGATCTAAATAAGAGTCAAGAAGCCTTGAAGGGTGCATTTCGAGCATGATGCACTGTCTAGCGGTGTCTTCCAACAAGACCATGCACCATTTGAGGAGTTAGATGAGAAACAAAGCAGTGTTTTGACTTTCAGAGCAAAATACAGATAGGTCAGACTTTTTGGCATGGTCGTGCCCCTTACTGTTTGAATTACCAAGACTTCCAAAGATGAACATGGCAGGTCATACACACAAGCATTACCATGTTCAACCTACGACTGTCGCACTCGAAGCCAACATGCCCCAGCCGTGCATTCCAACATGGTTGTGGTATGATGGTGGTGCCCTATCATATTTGAAATGCTTCAATGAATTTGAAAAGTTTTGGAGGCTTTAAAAGGATCATGGGGTTCTGTTTGAGGGAGGATGGGTTTTCCCATCACAGGAATCTTAAGGGAGAGTCATTTTCAAGGAGTCGTCAAGATTTCATCCACCAAGGAGCTTCAAGATCAATTTGAAGACATCGAAAAACACGATGACTAAGCTTTTTCTCTCTTTTCCTTTATATTTGAGTTATAGAATCCCTTCTATTATGTCTTTTGATTGTAACTCCATCTCCATAAAGAAGTTCTCCTAATTTTAGGATGAGGGAGTAGTTTGATTCATTGTTGACATTCATTTTCTATATGTTTGTCTCTTTCTTTCATATGATGGATGATTCACACACACCAGTCGACTAATTTATTCTAGAATGGAAGAAAAGATTGAATAGTCAACTGACGAATATTGAAATTGTGCATAAGGTTGACTAGTCCACTTGGGACATCAACTCATCAATAACACAATCGATTAGATGAGCACAAAGTCGACTGAAAACAAAATCTTAAGGTCACCTGGCTGAAGACTTATGTATATCATAGTTAGATAGATACGATAAGATCAAAGTAATTAGTTGACATATGGACAAGTTCAGTCGATTGATGGTAACAATTTATAAAAGATATTGCAGCGTTCATGTCAATATTGTCACGTCCCCGGAGACGGCCGTCTGAAAATTTCGGCAGCATCTCCCCTATAACAATTAACTTTCCCTGAATACATGTATACATAAACCCCACACGACCTATTCATATTACAAAATATGGATTTATGTACAACTAAACAACAATAATGTGACCCACACGGCCACTCACACATCCTAATGTATACATAATAATATAAATCTATATCTACACAACCACCAACGAATAAACTCGAAAAGTCCACTAAATCAGAAATTACGCATGCGAAAATATAATCCCATCAAAATCCAAATAAATGGATACGACTATAAAATCATGGATAAGCATCACAAATGGAAATCTACTAGAATTACCACAAACTATAACATCGATATGAAATCACAAATCCAAAACAATAGGAAGTAAACAACTACACATAGACAACATGAAATATCTTTTGCTGTGAGATGGCATGACTGGCAGGATCTCCTCGGCAACAGTTGTAACCTCTTACCTGATATCTGGAAAGACAGAAAAATTTCAGGGTCTGAAGGGTGAGTACAGGACACTTAGTGGATAATCAGAAAAGACAGTGCATGATCAAAGTTTATAATCAAGAGCACATGTATATAACGAATAACAGGAATCAACATGTGATCCATAATAACTCTGCAACTAGTATATATACTAAAATGGATCTCATAAAATGCATCAATCGATATGAATGATCATGTCATACCGATGTATCAATCAATAAACAATCATGTATACATCCATATTCCAACGCAATATATGTACAGTCCAATACATAATATCAAGCACGCAATACAATGCAAGCATATGCATGATGCAGCTTCTTATACTCGCTCCAGTACTTATGTGTCTATATGAGATTGAGGGTATCCGACATCCAAATGATCATACATCCAGCCCTACAATAAAGTAGCCTGGTGACCCAACAGTAGGTAGTCATCTATAGTTACGTACATCCTATGGTCAACGTCTGTTCTCTAATACTCGTCCTTGAGTATCACTCCCATACTCTCCGAGTACCACCCCTCACCGGTGTCAAGGTCAGCACATCGACTCAGCTGCGTACAGGCCATACAGCCGCCATCACCATGATGGAAATAGGGGAATCATAACCACCTAATATAAACATGCCACTACAGGCCAACTATCCATAATGATGGACCTAAAATATTGTGGCTTACAATCATCATCATGCACCATGATGTGATGATCTAACCACAATAATCAACATCTACCATGCTAATCAACATGCGTAGGTAATAAAGCCCTAATGATCACAGGTATCATAAGTAAAAGATAATAACCTCTAATGATCACAGATAACATAAACAAAGATAGGAACAATAATCCCATAGATTAAAAGATTCATACAATAGAATTGATAATCAAAGATCAACAGAATTAAGGGCAAGCATGGTATAAACATGAGTAACATAAATGTCTAATCAACAAACAGGAATAGGAATGTGATCAATAGACTAATCAACAACAATAGAAAAGGAAACATGCATTGGAAGTAAGATAGCTCTGTATTGACCAAATACAGAAATTACCCATATGATATATCGCAAGTCAAACAATATAACTCCCAGAAATATCCTCGTATATAACAAACTCCTAGAATCACTCAAGGTCCTGCAAGAAGAGTAATAACATCCCTAAATGCAATGATATATCAAAGAAACCCTAATCAAATTAAGAAACCCTAAGAGATATTTTAACCCAATTGAATTAACCTAAGCTAACCCACATTAGGTTAATAAACCCCACTAGCTTTATCTTGCCTGATTAGGTCCATTTAACCCAACCAATCCATCCTCAAAGAACCGAATTAGATGAAGCATCGTTCTATTAAAGTTCTTAACAGAAACAACACCTCCATTGATCGATCCAAGACCCAATAATACCCCATTTGACAGTAATCAAACCATTTCTATAGATCCTAAACAATTCAAGAATCATATTGAAACAAGAAACTAGAGGCATCGAAAATTCCTAAAACCAAAACTGATTAAGAATAGAACATTGAAATCCTACAAGAATCGATCGGTTCCAAAGGTTTACCTCAGATTGAGCTGAACCCTAGATCCCCTAGCTCTAAACCCTAGCTCAACACAATCAACGCCGTCGGCCGAATCCAATAAATCTTCACCAAGATCCCCTCCGCAAATTGACTCCAATCAAGCTGTGAGGCACAACCACCTCAAAAATTCGAAGAGATCCAAAGAATCCCTTAAGAAAAGATCATCAAATCTCAGAAATCCATTGGAAATCAACCACTTACCGATCGTAGTCAATCTGATTGCCTCCCTCTACTGCCGCCGATCGCCTCCCTACCAGAAGAACCGCACCAACCCCCGGCAAGAAAGCAAGCCCGAGGTTGCATATCCAGATCTCTGGCAGCTTCCCCTTCGTCGACACCGACAGCGATCTCCTATGGTTCGTGTGTCGGAGCAAAAAAGAGAAGGAACAGGGGAAGGTGAGTCGGGAACTGATCCAAGCTTTTAACCCTTTAACCTATTAACCCATTAAAGGTAATTAGGCCTTAATCGGGCTTAGTTAATTGGGCTACCCAATTAACCCATTAATTAAGCCCTATTACCTAATTAAGTTTAATTAGGTCCAATTAATTCTAATTAACCTTCTAACTCTTACAAAGTAGGATTAAATTGTTTACAATTAACCCCCTATGGTTCTCGTATTTTACAGATATGCATAATGAAAAGCTTTTGAAAAATTTCTTAGCTAAATTGTTTTGTTGTTCTCTTTTCTAAAGCTCTATGCAGGGACAATTTTGATGTACATACAAGACTTTGCATCCCTCCTCCGATCTACGATTAATAGGAGGGAACTACACCTAATAGATGTAGAGGATCTAGATCTTGATCCAACAATTCTCTGCAAAGTATATTTTACTTAATTTTATTAGTCTTTTTTGACTTTAATGTATATCATTCTTAAAACTATCAAACTATTGTATTGTAACAAGTTTCTTCTATCTCAACTGAGGTTGGAATGAAGAAAATTAGTAGAATTTATAGTGAGGACTATAGGACTCTGGAGTAGCAACCTACGGGTTGCGAACCACATTAAAACATTGTGCCTTATGTTTGTGATTTGTTTGTATCAATGGTGCATTGCTTGAGTTGTTTGTTTTTATTTCCGTTGTGCTTACACGTAAAGCAACTAACTAGGACATACACTTGCCCAGCCTCAAGAACCTTAACCATCCACAACTTCCACTTTCCTAGCCTTAAACCAATCTTGACCTCAAGGACTTCCACACAACTAAGCATTTGGTCCTCCTTGACAAGCTTGGACTTTCATCACTTGCAAAGCATTAGTCATCCTTAACATACCCGAACATCCATCATTTGCTAAACATCCGGATCACCTTAACCTACTTAGAGTTCACCGTTGTCAACTCCCTATTGGACTTTCCACTTGCCAACATTGGTTGAACATCTTCATTTTCAACTCCTTGTTTATCTTTCCATCTTTGATAAATGTCTTGTCCACCTTGATCCATTTGAACTTCCCCTATGTCAATTATCCAATTAGCCTTTGGCTACTTAACATAACAAATAAACCAACATATCGTCCAAATGCACCATATTGTACAAACATTAAAACACAACAATCACATGATTACACCAACAATTTTTGCAAGCATGAGGACAAAATGAGAAGTCCAATTCCCTATAAATCATTGTCAAATTCTTCATCATTGTTGGGTAGGTATGAAAAAGCCTACTTGTTAAAAGGCTTGATGATCTACATCTACAATCTCGACCAGCTCCAGACCTTTCATTTCACGGATCTTCCCGGATGAATTGATTGGATCTTTGTTTAGCTAACTAGCATGCATTTGTGAGTTTACTAGAGTTTTTAAGGAAGTTTAAAAATTGGGCTTTCAACTCATATTAGGATATAAGAACTTTTGTTTTTTATTTTGATATATATGGAAAATAAGAAGCATTTTTATGATCAATTTCATGCGCTTTAGTTATATTTTTTATGCATGTCAAAAGGGAAGAATAGAAGAGGTGTATGTTACTTAACTACATCTCATTGAAAATTCCTACCTTAGCTTATTTTAACTTTCATAATATTTGTTAAAATTTATGTGAGTTGTTAGGTTCATTACCCTTCATAATATTTACTAAAGTTTTATAATGCCATGAACTAGAAATGAGGTGACTAGAAGGTGAAGTGAACTGAAGTTACAATGAGAAACTTTTAAGTGAATTGTTTGAGTTAAGAGATTCATAATTTATAATTTTTCTTTGCAATCTCTGCAATGCCAAAATATTTTATAGTATCGACCATTTTTATTTCTTGTCAACATCATATATTATTTTCTAATTTATTGAATTATTCAAATTCTCAACTAATATTTAGGGTTGATATTATAAAAAAGGTACACTAATTAATAATTAAATCATATTTTATATTAATATTACTAATATGATTAAAAATAAATATAAAAGTGATGGTTTTTTACACTGAATTATAGTTATCAAATCTTGATACATAGAAACATTGTTAGATTTTATTTGAATTGTAGCACATTTACTTGTTTATTGCATCCTTTAATATTTCATTACTTTATTTAATTATCATATAAACTGTAACATAGTTTAATGTATTTTAAAATTTAATTATAAAATTTTTTATAATATTTTAAATGATAAATTTATTTTAAATTTTAATATTTTAATTATACTTATATTAATTTTTCATAGGCTGAGTAATTAATATTGTAAAATATGATATAAATTATCTCACAATATTTAAAATTGACTCATACACTTGCCTCAATTATATATGATTAAAAGTAGTTTATTTAAGAAATAATTATTTCTTATAGATATGACTAATCCCACATTGTAGGGGGAATCGGGGGATCCATTAAGCAAATCCAACAGTATATATTACGATTTCCAATTAATTGATTCCTTGGAAAAAATATGTCTTGTCCTTTTTCTACAATTTCTGCAAGCTGGATTACTATAAAATAATAAATAGAAATAATTAATATCTTAGATTTAATTGAATAATCATAAACAGAAATAAATATTGTGTATAGAAAAGCCTTGAGATTTTCTTTTAGGAACAATAAAAAAAAGTGCTTATCTAAATCTATAATGCCTTCCTAATCTCTTAGCTTCTTTCATTCAAATGCCTTTGGTTTATATTTATAAACAATGTGTATGGAAATAATAAGAACTTACATAGTAATTCAAAAAAATCTATTCCGGTAGGCGCTGATGCAGGAGCTAGCTCTCTAGATGTTGTTGGAATAATAAGAATGGATAACATGAGGAGGATAGCCAAGCTAATTTTCCTTAGGTCCATCATCATGTCTTTAATATTATGTTGGATGTGAAACACAAATTTGATTAACTTTCAAAAGGAATTGAATAATTTATCCATTGGATCTACTACTTATATGGATAGAATCATATGTTACTTTTATGTGACATGGATAACTTAAACATTTATTCTTTCAACGTAATAAGTTATTTAACATATGTAAAGGAAAGTTTAATATGTATAAAAATATATTGATAATTTAATGTATTTTAGGTTACTTAAATGATCATGAAAATTATTTATAAAAAAATAACATGTAAGAGAAATTTCACATTGTCATCTAATTTATTTCAAATTATTCTAACAATATCGGCAATCCATTTCTTTCAACCCAATAGATGGTAAAATGGTTTAACCAATCCCCATGAACAATTTCTCATTCTAAAATAATTGTAGCCTCTTTTCATGACAAAATAGACTCCTGTCAACCTATTATTGGTGCAATTAACATCTAGTAGAGGATGACCACTTGCAAATATGGTTTTTATATTTGATCAATATGTTTAAGGGAGATTATGTTTGATCAATGTGTTTCATAATTGTGAAAATGGTAAAAAAAAATATTTTTTATATATCAAAACAATATATATATATATATATATATATATATACAGGAATGATATCCTGCGCGATGAGTTTACGCGACTCCGTGCGCGACAGCCGACGTGGCGAGGAGTTTCACTGTTCATCTTCCACCGTGGCCGAAACGAAACAAAATCCTACAAAATCCCGCCTCTCCCAAAATCGCGCGGCTGATTCTCAATTCGAGCTTCCGTTGTGGTTGAAAAGGAAGCAGAGAAGGATGCGACTGCAGTAGAGGTGAAGAACGAGAAGGGTGGTCTGGTTGTGGAGAAGGCCTTGTCCTTCAGGGAGGAGAGCAACTTCTTGTCGGATCTCAAGGAATCCGAGAGGAAGGCGCTGGTGGAGCTCAGAGCCGCCGTCGAGGAGGCCATCCTCAAGAACAAGCTATTTAGAGACGAGTTAGATCCGTCGGAGGGGAAGGAGAAGGTCCATGGAGAAGGGGGAAAACTAGAACTTGACAAATCTGCTGAGGCGAAGCACACCGACGAAGAAAAACCCGACCTCTCTACCCAAAACCCTAAATCCTATTCGCTCCTCTCGCGTCGCTGCGTTCGGCCCGCCCCCTTGCTCGCCTGTCACTCCTATCGTTTCGAGTTCCCTACTCGAGTTTGGTTCCGTTTCAGGTTTCGACCCTCGGTGCGAACAGAGGAGGAGAAACGCATCGGAATCGAAGATCTCACTCTCAGGTATTGGATCGTGTTCTCTTTGGCCTCTATCCACTGTCACAGAATTTGATGTGATTCCTCTGTTTGATCTTTTTCTGGCTATTTAACTTGAAGATCTGACGTTTTCTGATATTGGGTTCCTGGTTTGCCTTCTTGCGCTGCTGTAGGTCTGGTGTTTTGCTTCCGATGAATCTTCATAAATCATTTTTTTATTGACAATGTGTTCTTTTGTAGGTTTTTTCTGCAAGATGTATGTTTCTGATTTGTTATATTATTGTAGATGGTGGAATTTGTGGTGTTGGTTCAATAATTTTATTTATTTATTTATAGTTACGCCCATGAAGATGTTCCTTGGATTTCTCATGTTATAGTCTTTGTTCATGAATTTGATGGTGAGAATCTCATAAATTCATAGTTTCTTTGATTTCCTCATTTGTTATCGGTACCGCTTGGTGTTCCTGTAAATTTCTTAGTGACACTAG
>NC_133874.1:4343110-4374667 GCF_044706935.1 Curcuma longa
GCAGCCATTTTCGGTACTTTGCTAGCCTATTTTGGTACTTGACTAGCTAATTTTTATGGGGTCGATTTTGGTATTTGGCTGACATTTTACGGTACTTGCCTAGCCAATTTCGGCATTTGGATGACAATTTTTGGTATTTAGCCAGCCATTTTCGGTACTTGCTTAGTCATTTTCGGTACTTGACTAGGTATTTTCAGAAACAAGAGATAAATTTGGTAGTTAGCTGACCACTTTTGGTACTTAGCCATTTTAGTACTTAATCGATCATTTTTGGTACTTCTCCAGCAATTTTCGGTATTTTCGTAGCCATTTTCAGTACTTAGCCGACCATTTTTGATACTTGTTTAGCCATTTTCGGTATTTAGCCCGTCGTCAGTCGAGTATTAATATGTAGTCGACTGGAATAATCATGTTCAGTCGACTCAGTTCAAATTCTCGTGGTTTTTAACCCGAATCGCGGGCGAACCCTAATTCTAGTCGACTAGGGTTTTGGTTTTCTCTTCGGCGATTTCCTCCTCTTCGGCGATTCCTTTCCCTCCGGCGTTCCTCTACGGCGTTATCCCTTTTTTTCCTCTTCCTCGTCTCCGGCGGCGATTTCTTCCCCTCCTGCGGTTCTCACTGTGACTCCTCTCGCGTCCGTGCGTGGGCGGTGCCGCGGGTTCTTCGTCTCTCTCCGTCTCCGTCTCCGGTGATTCTCCTGGGGTTCTTCCTTGGTGCTGTCTCCCCTAACTGCACAGCTCCAACTCCCATTCTAATGGCACCAAAGTAATATCTCCTTTGCTAACTTGTGTTTACACTTTGTCAAATTTCCGTTGCTAACTTATGTTTTCCTTGCATGCATTGCATTACATTACTTTCATATACATGATCATATAGGAAGAAAACTAAAAGGGTTGAGAGTGGTGAGGGTTCTTCCAAGGGGAAGGGGCAAGCTAGGTGTCATTCCACTTTTAAGATCATCCCTACTCGTTATCTGCATGATAGGTTTTTTCGTGAATATTGTTCTGACATTATGGCGATTATTGTCCATTATCAACTTGCCACCATTGTTTTCTGCTCCACTTCAATCAACTTAGATCTAGTGGCGGAGTTTTATGAACATCTTCATTGTGTCAGTGAGGATCCCCTGTTGTATCGGACTAGAGTTGCCAAGAAGGACCTGGATTTTTCTCCCACTATTTGGCGTACCTTCTTAGGATGTCGTCCGGCCAACAACAACTTTGTGTGTGTCCCCCATCTCGACGAGCCTTTACATGCCCCTTTTGATGACCTCACTGTCGACGGCATGTTCATCCACTTCTTCCATCGCCCCTGACCTTTGCGTATGAAAATGTTTTCTGCCCCAGGGTCTGTCAGCTGCGGACAATATTCTTTATAAGGTTATCATTGGTTGTCTGCTTCCCTTGGTCACTCGTGGTCAGGCGTATGTGAGGACCAATCATCTCTTTCTCATGTATGCTCTTCACCAACGGTTAGAGATTGACATTGCCCTTCAGATGTTCCATTGCATCATTCATTTCACGATCCCCGTTCAGAAGAAGATCCACATGCCTTTCACCCACCTTATCACTGCCTGGCTTGCATCCATGGGTATTGTTGTTGACAGGGAACGGGCCAACATCAAGCCACTCACAGATTACGATCGTATTGGTTTGAAGAACTTCTCCCTCGCCGGGATGCAGAAAGCTTATCGACGTATGGAGTGGGCGGAGGGGCACGACTTCCATCTAGACGAGCTTGGTGCTATGGCGGTTGAGGCAGCCGAGGCCGTCGAGGGCGATGGGGGAGATGCAGCTGCAGCGGAGGCTCCGGGTAGACCTGCTGATGAGGAGGCTGATGACGAAGACGTGGACGAGTATCTCAGCAAATCTTTTGAGTCCATCGACACACGCATTGAGGAGCTGCGCCAGGAGATGACTAGCGGCTTCTATGCCATGGATACTCGTTTTGGCGAGCTGCGTCAGGAGGTGGTATGTGGTTTTAACCGTTTGACCTCTCTGGTTGAGAGATGGATGCTCGGTCCTCATCCACCGCCGGCCTCTGCTTCAGAGCCTTCCACTGATGCTGTTCCGCCACCGATGCTGTTCCGCCACCGATGGATGTTGATTGATTGTCAGTGTCATCGTTATTTTTTGACTGCTTTCTAACATTTGCTACTAGTTTGATGTTATATTGCTCTGTGCCACCGTGGATGTTATGACTTTTGTTTGTGGTTGGTGTATAGTTCAGCCGAGGGTGTATGAATTTTAGTTGTTTTATGGATATTTCGATGCCTATTATGTTGTTTGTGTTTGTTTGTGATTATAGTTCAGCCGCGGGTGTTTGTTTGTGACTTTTGTTTGTTTGTGTTTATGGATATTTCGATGCCTATTTCGATGCCTCATTTCTGGTATTTTAAGCACCTTTTTTCGGTATTTAAGAGCTCAATTTCGGTATTGAAGAGCTCATTTCCAGTACTTATATATCAGTCGACTGAAAAGATTACGTAGTCGACTGATATATGAACTCAGTCGACTGATCAATGAACTCAGTCGCTGCATAGTCTTTCTGTGTTCTTTCCAAACAAAGTGAGTCGACTGTATGATACAAACAGTCGACTCAAAATCTTTCCTCATTTTGGTCTTCCCAATCAACATCAGTCGATTGTATGGGAAAACCAATCGACTCAAAATCTTTCGGTACTCAAGGCACCAAGGTGGGTAATCAGTCCTTTTGGTACTTTTCCACCCAATATTGGTACTTAAATCCTCATTTCCGGTATTTCAATCACCATTTTTGGTATTTTTTGACTCAATTTCGGTATTTAAAGGACCAATTTAGGTACTCGATGCACCAAGGTGGGTAATCAGTCCTTTTGGTAATTTTCTACCCAATATTGGTACTTAGTTCCTCATTTCCGGTATTTCAATCACCATTTTCGGTATTTTTTGGCTCAATTTCGGTATTTAAAGGACCAATTTAGGTACTCGATGCACCAAGGTGGGTAATCAGTCCTTTTGATAATTTTCTACCCAATATCGGTACTTAGATCCTCATTTACGGTATTTCAATCACCATTGTCGGTATTTCAGGGCTCAATTTCGGTATTTATGGGCTCAATTTCGGTACTCAAGGCACCAAGGTGGGTAATCAGTCCTTTTGTATTTTAAACACTTTTCCACCCGATATTGGTACTTAGATCCTCATTTTCGGTATTTCAATCACCATTTTCGGTATTTCAGGGCTCAATTTCGGTACTCAAGGCACC
Organism: Curcuma longa; assembly: GCF_044706935.1. Taxonomy (NCBI): domain Eukaryota; kingdom Viridiplantae; phylum Streptophyta; class Magnoliopsida; order Zingiberales; family Zingiberaceae; genus Curcuma; species Curcuma longa. The sequence goes on from NC_133874.1 coordinate 4,346,358, forward strand.
AAGGTGGGTAATCAGTCCTTTTGGTACTTTTCCACCCAATATTGGTACTTAGATCCTCATTTCCGGTATTTCAATCACTATTTTCGGTATTTAATGGCACTCAATTCGGTATTAATGAACTCATTTCGGTACTCAATGCACCAAGGTGGGTAATCAGTCCTTTTGGTACTTTTCCACCCAATATTGGTACTTAGATCCTCATTTCGGGTATTTCAATCACCATTTTCGGTATTTCAGGGCTCAATTTCGGTATTAATGGGCTCAATTTCGGTACTCAAGGCACCAAGTTGGGTAATCAGTCCTTTTGGTACTTTTCCACCCAATATTGGTACTTAGATCCTCATTTCGGGTATTTCAATAACCATTTTCGGTATTTCAGGGCTCAATTTCGGTATTAATGGGCTCAATTTCGGTACTCAAGGCACCAAGGTGGGTAATCAGTCCTTTTGGTACTTTTCCACCCAATATTGGTACTTATATCCTCATTTCCGGTATTTCAATCACTATTTTAAGTATTTAAGAGCTCATTTTCGGTATTTATAGGCTCAATTTTGGTACTCAAGGCACCAAGTTGGGTAATCAGTCCTTTTGGTACTTTTCCACCCAATATTGGTACTTAGATCCTCATTTCCGGTATTTCAATCACCATTTTCGGTATTTAAGAGCTCATTTTCGGTATTTAAGAGCTAAATTTCGGTAGGGTTTTAAGAGTTTCATAGATTCAGCTATTAATAAAATTAAGGGGTTTTGACAGGTTAGGGTTTAGGGAAAACTCGCGCGTGTGGGTTTAGGGTAACAGCACAGGGCAGTACTCGATGCACCAAGGTGGGTAATCAGTCCTTTTGGTAATTTTCTGGGAGAGCGGGTAGGGCGAACCTTCGCTGCAGCGCAGCCACACCACGTCAGCGGCACGGATGCGTCACGGATGAACAGGCGCGCAGCAGAGAAAATCCGTATATATATATATAGTTGTATGCATGAATGTGATTACAGAGATATTAAACTAAATTTGTTATGTATGTTTTGAATGCATAGTCAGAGAAAAAAATCTAGGGCACTCCACCCCATAGCCTCCCTTGTAAAAATACTACTATTATGATCTTCCAATATACTATTTAACATTATTATCTATTGTCACTTGATCCCATCAATTAGTTGTATGAATAAGATAAGTCTAAATTATAGTAGTTACGAAATTGTAACTGCTACAGTAGTTATAATAGTTATAATTCGTAGTTATTATAATATGAATGTTATTGAATAAGATATATTTATATTATAGCGGTTACGATTTATAACTGTTATAACATAAATATTATCAAACAAGATAAATTTGTATTATAATATTTATGAATTTGTAGCTGGTACGATTTTGCAACTACTATAATATGAAAGAGATGTCATCATGATTCCAAAAACAAAGAGGACGCCTCCTTGATTTTTACCCAAAAATTTATCAAGAAAAAAAGTAGTGAACTTACGAGGAGGTCGTGAGCTCATGAGGAGACTATGAGCTGAGCTATGCTAAAGTTCAGCTAAGTTAAGCTATGAGTGTGAACTTGTGAGTTTGCAATTGCAAGCATATGTGAATAGTGGCATAAATAAGTCAACTCAAGTTAAATTTTTTTGGTGTTCAAATTAGTTTGATATGGTAATCAAGTTAAATCAATCAAATCGTTTGAATGATTATTTAATCTTAACTTGATTTTTTTTACGAGTTTAAGTTTGATTCGTTTAGATGCTATCGAAGTCTCAATTCAAACTTATTTAAAAATTTTATAATTTTAAATTTATTTGATTAATTATTAAATTTTGATATAATATAAGTTTATTGGTTCATTTTATAAGTTTTTTTTGTTTATTTATGAAGTTGATAATAATTTTATTAATGAACATGATTTATAAATTTTTTATGAATAGTTCACCGTCCCTATTCATTAATATTAATGAATTGACACACAGATATATTGAATTTATTTATTTAATTAAATAAATTATTTAAATTTAATTAATTAATTAATTAATTATATTAACGAATATAAATAAATTCTTATTCAATTCAACATCAAATTTACGTATAAACTTCAATTCATTTATAATTAGAATTGTCAAACAAGCTAACTCATGGCGAGACAAATCAATTAGTCAGAAATCTATCATATGACGAGGCAGAATAGATCGGTCCTTGAACTTAACAGATTAAAAAATCTTCTACTTAATCCAACTCAAGATGGGTTACGAGTTAAACAAATCATTCTACAAACCTATCAAAAAAATTTAAAAAAAATAAATTTAGATTATAATTTAAATTAGTCAAATTGATATTTTTAAGTTTGAATTGAAATTTAAATGGATGAAATCCACCCATTCAATTTTCTATTTTAATTTTAAATTTTTTTAAAAAAAATTTCCATCCATGAATCAAGTCAAATCCATCACAAATCGATCCATATGAGTTACGGGACTAACAGGATAGTCGATTTGAATCTATTTTAAAATAAATTAATAAAATCAGTCTATTTGAATCTATTTTAAAATAAATTAATAAAATTTTAATTTAATTTATTTAAATTATTTAATGAGATATAAATTATTTAACGAGGTGGATGAACGTGTACTACTGTGAGCTTGCAGATTCATGGTCACACCGCGAGCGTGAGGTGTGATCATGGGTTCGTGAGCTACTGTGGCCATGAGCTTGCGTTTAGGTCACTGCCGCAAGCTGATAGCGATGGGAAGAACAGCTCTCTCAATGAACAAGGCGGAAAAGTCCACTCTAGCTCAATAATTTCCACCAAGAACTTTCTCCATTTTTTAGCATTCAGCGTGCTTCATCTGCTCCTTTTTAATTCTAGCTCTCATCAAGAGCGTCGGCCAAGGGCATAATTCTCAGCAAAATGGTTCCTTTCTGCCTCTCTCTCTCTCTCTCTCTCCTTTTCTCGGCTGCGGAAATCTTCCCCGTCGTGATGTCTCGTCGAGTATTAAATTCTCTCCGATCGAGTTTTTTTACTCCTGGAAATCATGTTTTTGTTTGTTTATGGTGCTGTTGGATTAGGTACACTAGTCCATTATTGTGCTGATCTTCTCGCGCCAGTTGACCTCGCTACGCTCCGCGATTTGTTTTTGGGGGAAAAGGTGAGCCAAGATAATCGGCGTTAGGGTTCTTGAGAATACTATATGTGCCAGCAGTTGTTTTCCTTCCTTTTTCCTTGTATCGAACAGGTGGCGGGCGCCGATCCAGCTCGGAAGCTTTGGCCATCGGCGGACCTTTTTTTTTAACCTTTTTCGGCGGTGTTTCCTGATCTGGAGTGACCAGAAGCGGGTCAATGGCAGACGAGAGAGAGTTGTTGGGTTCTTTCGTAGCTCTGGACTACAAAAGGAGGAGGAACGTTTGGATTTGCTTCTCTATCCATCTTCATCGTCCTCTGAGAATTGTAGATGAGAGAGATGGGCGACGAGACTGGAAGCGAGTTCAAGCGGATTTGCGTCTTCTGCGGAAGCAACTCCGGCAACCGAACCGTCTTCAGCGATGCAGCTGTGGAGCTGGGCCGTGAACTGGTACTCCCTCGCCGATCCCATCCTTCTCCATCAAGAAACGATATGAAACAAATATGATCGATCGATCGAAATACTGTTTGCCATTGATTATTTCGTGTGTTGTAGGTGAAGAAGAGAATCAATCTAGTTTATGGAGGTGGAAGCGTGGGATTGATGGGGCTGATTTCTCAGACAGTTTATGATGGTGGATGCCATGTTCTTGGGTACATACCTTTTGTTTTTCGTCTTCTTTTCTTCTCTTGTGCTGTTCATGGTAGAAGAACATTCTAATTTGGTGTGTGCAGGGTGATTCCTAAAGCTCTTGTTCCCATTGAGGTATGGTTTTTAGCCATGCTTTCTCCCATTTTTTGTCGATAAACTATGTTTAATTTGCTATCCCTCCATGAATATATGCTTTCAACAGATTGAAAAGCTTACTTTAATGACTAAATTTGTTGAACTTTGTTGTTTCTTTTGTATTTTAAAGTAAATTTTTCCAAAAGGCCTTTCAACTGTCCGTCCATGAGTATATAAACCTCTTTAGTTGTACGTTGCATCTTTAGCTATTTACTCGTATCTGTCTATCTATTTATCTATCTATCTATATCTATCTATTGGTAGGAGCAAAAAAGCTTATGCTAAGTTAATTTACAGATTGCAAATCATCAAAAGAATGACAATTTGTGGTATTTTCTGTGCTGTTTTTGTTTCAGATTTCTGGGGAAACGATAGGTGAGGTTAAGGTGGTTTCTGATATGCATGAGAGAAAAGCTGTGATGGCTGGACAAGCTGATGCATTTATTGCACTTCCTGGTAAATGTTAAATAATCTCTTGTCATGTTTGTTTTTCTAAAATCTTCTTAGATCCTAAAAATAATTCACAATGTTATTGTAGGAGGATATGGAACAATGGAAGAAGTGATGGAGATGATAACATGGTCACAACTTGGAATTCATAATAAACCAGTGAGTGTGCCATCTTTTTCACAAAATTCTGGAAATTCTCTTCATGTAAACATTTCTTTCTTTGTCGACACAGGTTGGTTTGTTAAATGTTGATGGCTACTACAATTCCTTGCTTGAACTATTTGACAATGGTGTGAGGGAAGGTTTTATTAAGCTGGCTTCCAGGCACATCGTTATTTCTTCTCCGAATGCAACTGAATTGCTTGCGAAAATGGAGGTTAGTTGTCTCTATAATCTCAACCTTAGTCTGTGAACATGACTATTGTGTGTGCCTTACCAAAAGCTAAACTTCATTGTTTTCCCCTAGAAAACTACCCCGATCTGGTATCAAACAACAACCAACCATTATCTATTGGATACATGCTTAGTCGAGATTTAAATTCTTCACTCAAAATCTAACAGATGTTGTGAAGTGATACTTGATTGCAAAATTTGGCATCTATGAAAATTAAACACTGAAGAAACTATGGAGCACAAGCTTAGATGCTTTCCCTTACTAAGAAAAAGTTCATTTATTTGCTAAGATTTTGATTCAGAAACTTGAACTTGTTCATTGTTTCGAGTTGCAGCTATACACTCCCTCGCACCAAGAGGCTGTTCCAAGGCAGAGCTGGGAGGTTGTGAATTTATGACTATCTAGGGATCAAATTCGTTGGCTGTTGTTTTCAATAAGTTTCAGTATCACATATGATTCTTTCCTTCACTCTATTTCTGAGAAACCTCATGGCTATAAAAGTTGTTCATCAAGAATTGCAATCCCTTGTGACATTTTCAGTAAATGCAACATCAGTGTCTTATGATTATTGCAAGAAAAGATAAAAATTTGTTTCTCCATTTGATCTTGTCCTTATGGATAGGGTGTTCTAAATTGGATAAAACTATGATGCTTTATAAAGCAACAGTGGATGTGTAAACATGTTTCCCTTTTAACTTTTGATGATCTGAAGAGTTAAAATTTACAATGGTTGATTAGTCCCCTTTGAGCTCAGTCTTGCTCGAAGAGACAGATGTGCCTGGAATGAGCTTGGCATAGTTCAAACTTGATACCCAGCCAAGAGACAGTGGATCTTAGTTCTAAGCCTAGTTTTGCTGTTCATTTAGCAACCAGAACATATTCTACCTTCTTGTTTCGAAATGATTCAATCTGCCACCTTCACTACTAATAGAGTGGCAGTAATTATGAATGAACTATTAGTCAATCATGATTTAAGTTGAACTAAATAACGAACATCCAGCAAACAAAATCTAAACTCCAATCGTAAAATGGAAATCGAAAAGCATTAGTCATCTGATGGCACATAGTTTAGTTACTATTGTCATAATCAACTATATAAACCTCTAGGCAAATGCTATAACCTTATCTGTACTTGTTTAATCTCATGTGGCTTGCAGCAACAACACATAGTTTAGTTATTATTTGAACAGCTCTACTGGAGGCTACATCTAATGGCCAGGTGCAGTAAAAAAATAAATAAATAAAAAAGACAGATTGCAACTAATTTAACAGTAGAAGGTGCATCATTGTTGATAGTGAACCACTCAATATGTTTTTCTAATGCAAGTTTGCGAGAATTATAATTTGGTCAAATTATGAATAATTAACAGAAGGTTTTGGGCCAGGGGGGATGACAAGTTGCTGTTTTTTAAGTTAGTGAATGGTTAGATGGAAGCAAGTGGGATATTATTGTAAGACCATGCACTAAACTGGTGAGGGATGCTCTGCTTGTGAGTTCATGAATGCTTCAGGTTTAGGTACTTGTTTGAGACACTTAACAACTGGTGCTCTACTCCAGTTAATTCATGGCTGGAATTATTAGTTTAGTCTCATTAATTATAATGCATGTTATTTTACTACCTGTCTTACAAAGTCTTAGAAAATGGAGTTTTGAAGTGAAAAATATTGTTAAGGATGCTTACCTATTTTTCAACAATGAAGCATTCCTTTTTATTATTTCACTATGCGAAAAAAAACAACTCGTTAAGAAAAAAAACAATAATAATAATAGGGAAATATTTGTGAGGTCTTATGAACATTATTATTTAGTATGAGCATTTTTTCTAATAAAAAAGTATGATACAACTAACAACATAATAATATTTGTGAAGATTTAAAAAGACTGATTAAGAAATAGTTACCTTAATCGCAGTGAGAGCTCGGTGGGGTCGAATATTTGGATCAGCCCCATCAGCATACATAATCACCATCTGCATACATCATCATTGCACAAATCATTGTAATTTCTGTAGATATATTGCATCATTAAAGAAGAGGTAAAAAATTAGGAAGGAAGAAATGTAGTATAACTATAGGAGTAGTGTTGTGGCAGTGATGAAGTGAAATAAACAGAGCAATTCGCTTCGACTTCAAACACTGCACCTCAGATTGTCATTATAGTTGAATCTTTTTTGATACAATATCATCATGGAACGATATGAGATCTTAACCATTTGTTCTCAGATATCTTGCTTATTTGTAATACAAAAAGAATTCAATACTCAAAACAAATAAATGAGAGTAGTTGACGACAAACCATTCTTCTCCATCTGTCGGGTTGGGAATTAAAGGGAAAATCACATGATAAGTACCACATTTAAAACTTAAAACCGAGCTGATCAGAAATATCATCACAAAAAAATTATTGGATTTCTTCTGGCTCCGTTATGGCTTTGCTTTGACTGGAGATGTTATTAGATGATGCAGAGTTGATGCAGGAATAACTGCACTTGGGCTAGTGGAATCTTTAGCACGGATTGAAGCAGATCGCCTAAGACTATGATTCCTCTCGAGGTTATTTTTGAGATGGCGCTGCAAATGCCAAGGTAGAAGCGCAATCAACCGAGATGAACTCACAAGCAGTATTACTCCGAGAACGATAAATAACCTGCAAGAAGTGATGGAAATTTTATAACTCATATATCATATCAAACAGTCCTATTGGATTTGAAACTGTATAAAAGATCCGACCGCCATGATATTTCTAAAACCAATAAAAGAAATCACAATGAGACCAACAGCACACAAGATTCCTAATTTACAAACTTTGCAGCACAAAATCAGGTAACTGGGGAAAATATTCAGATGTGATACAGCAAGCTGGAGAATTTACGGTATCTATTGTCCACAGAGGAATTGGAAATGAAATATCAAATTCAAGGAGAATATTCAAGAATAATGGTTGCACCGACTCTAATAACACTAGGAACTTAGCTCTGCATCTAACTAATAGCATTACCATCCAAACAAGAGACACATCCGAGCAACTGGAGAAGAAGGTATATGTTCACCCAGAGCAGTCATACCAGCCAGAACACCAGTGACAATGGCTGCTACAGCCGCACATGTGGACACCACAATAGTCCTTCCATGCTTCAGACCTCGGGTCTGTTAGAATCCATATATATTAGATTGTGATTAAGTTAAACGAAAAAACATTCTGTTTAAATCAAAGGATAATATGATTAGAAGAATAACATATAATTGCAACAACCTGGTAAACAAAACCAATTGCACTGCAGCAAAAGCTAATGGAGATGCACATAGGTACCATGAACTTTGAGAGACCCTGTTCTGTAAGTGCAAATCCCATCTTTGATATGACAGACGCCATTCTGCAATCACATAGTTGATTGTTAGCATTAGCTAATTGCTAAAGAAAAGAATCAGTCAGTTTACTCTCCCTGTATCCTGTCAGCAATAGAAATACAGAAAAGAACTTAAAAATCCACAGGATATTTTGTAGAACTACAAGCTAAATAATGATGAAGATCAACCATTATCTTAAAGTCTTAAGAAAAACATTATATGGAAGACTATTACGTATGACAAGGATAATAATATACTAAAAATGATTATAGACAAGAGCTTTGAAGGAAAAAGGGTCATTTACCCAAATAGAGTGCCCGACTCCAAACCAAATATAATTTCTTCAATTACTTCAGAATGCATCTGCATTTATGATAATGACATCAGGTGATATCAAAATTAACAGGAAAAAAAGACAAAAAAATGAGACAGAGATAATGACTTGTTTGATTCTAGAACTTTACCAGTTCCTGTTCTTGCCTTCGACTTTTGTAGATGTGAAGCCATGTGTTCAGAAGTGCCTGGATTTCCATATACACCATCAACATATATTTGCAACTATAAGTTAATCATTCAAATAAAATCACTATTTATACTCTTTCCTTTTGTTTGGACTCGTAGGAGTACATTTAAGAAAATTAACTACCCTAAGGGTAAATCAAAAACACAATCTTACACCGAAGCATCAGAAATCAAAATTTGAGCTTTCTATTTGATCTTCCATTTGCAGCTCTAGAGGAAAAAAAGTGTAGCATGACACCAATAAACCATAAGACATGTTGAACATTGTAATAACTGTAATTGTCAAGAAAGAAGGATAGTTTGGTTGTCCACAGATAGATGGTTGCAACTAGTCCGCCTGCACACATTTAATTACCTATAGTAGCTTGACAGTTGCAAGTGCCACTTGCAACTTCAATGATTGCAGTTGCATTTATTATAATATAAGAAGCGCCAATTAAAATCAAGAAATTGTAATATTATAAAGCCATTGAAAATAAATATGGGAAGTTGCAAGATATTTATTATTTTACTTGGTCTGATGAAATAAAATCACAATGATGGCAATTTTCATTGAATAAAGAGTCAAAACTGGTATAATAATATAAATTTGCTAAATTAGGTCCAACCAAATGATGCAATAAAATGCCAAAATATTTTATAAAGCCAATAAAATAACAAGCAAAAAAAATAAACTAGTTAAATGGTGCAATAGTTAAAAGTATATATATGATGAGAACTTTTATGTCATTATTGGGACAAGCAAAAAGAAGTTTTGTAATGAACCTACATTTATGGGCATTTATTTTACAAAATAATCTACTTCGAAAAATGCTTAAGGAAAAAAACCTTCAGATGAGAATGGCGGAAAGAATTCCACAAGACCACCACCATACTTAAAAATATATAACCAAATAAATTTGAATAATTTTTTAAAAGAAATGATACTTTTAATCACATGAAAGAGTACAACTTTCAAAACAAATGATAGTTCTAATCATTATTGCCACATAATAGCATAAATCACTGCCAACTGAACCAATAAAAAGTTGGCAACAGGAGAAGTACAGTCATACTATTAGTAAGGAAAGGCTGATGATATTTGCTTAGCAAACTAAATGATAGTGAACAGAGTATGGTACCTACAAACAACAAGGCAACTGAGAAACCAAGCAGGGGTAAATGGTAAAGCAAGACTGTGGCAATACTTTGCTCCTCTCCTCCAAAGCCAACTCCTGTAATAATACACGAGAAGAACACGTATTAATACACAAATCTTTCGCTAAACAATACAGACAGCATGTATCTGCTGCTCTACTGAAGATTCTGCATATATCAAAGAAGTGCACTAACAAAAGCTTAAGGTCACCCTTATCAACAAGTCAAAGATGCAACAATAACTTGTGCAAATTATGAGATCTGCATCAATATTTTGCATCAAATTCATATTACTTGAACAATAGATGCTAAATAAGTCCTGAACATTGAAATAAGCCCAAGGGATATGTGCAACTATAAATGGAGATTATAAATGGGCCAACTTATGCATAAGGGGCGAAGTTACTGTCGAAACAACAGAAAGAAGACAATGTTCAATAAGTTTGTAAGTTAAATAGTTTTTTCTTCAACGGATTTTCTCTAACATCTTAATCAATTTAACTTTTGATCCCATAACCTCTGTCATTGCAGATCCACATGAAAATAATCCATCAACCGCAAGAAGGATAACCAACTTATAACTTGCAACCAACTTCTTCATTGAAAAATAATAAATCAATGGATTATTGTTGCCCTTGCATTACCTATTGTGCCAGCACCAGCCAATGTTATTGCTATCCAATCAAGAACATTCATGACTTCCTTGAGATAAAAATGAGAGAAGACACACAGTATAGCAAGACCACAACCAGAGACAGGTTGTATTATAGAAACCTACAAAATATAATCATAATTAGTGTGTGAAAGAAAAACAAGCTTCAGTATGACACTCTCATACCTCAAAATTTAAACATAATTAATATAAAGCAAGAAAGAAGAGTAAAATTGAACTCCATCCTGACATCTTAGTGTTTTCACAAGGAAAATGAGGCAAACATATACAACTGGCATCTGGTAGATGTTGGTCAATCCTGACCATGTAATAATATTACAACGGAAGATATTCCAAATTATGAGAGGAAGAGGAAGCTAGACACCTTGCAAATTGACAATGAAGCCGAGATTTCCAAATCTAAGGGCAGTAGTCAAACTCCTTCAAAATAGAGAGAAAGGAGAAAGAGCCATCACTTTTCCCCCAAAATGAGAGAGAAGAGGGAGAGAGAGACGGATTGATTCCTAAGAAAATAGGAAGGGGGAGACTATAGAGAGAGATCGATTTATTTTTACGTAGAGAGAGGCAAAGAGAGAGATGTATTTCTTTCTAAACAGAAAGAGCAAGAGGGAGAATGGTTCTTCCGAATAAAGGAAGAAAGAGAGAATGACTTCCAAGTAGAGAGGAAGAGAGATAAATTTCTTTCTAAATAGAGAATCAACATCTTGCTAAACAGTGAGAGAGACTAATTTCTTTTAATACTTTTTGTATTAAAAGATTAATTATGATTGTTATATTAATTATAATATAACATCTTGCAAAGAGAGAGATGTATTTTAATATTTTTTATTTTTAAAATACTTTTTGTTACACTAATTATAAAATTATAATTGTTATATTAATTATAATATTTTATTTTATTTTTATTAATATTATATTATAATAATGATAAAATTATAATTATTATAATATAAAAAATTTATTTTGATCAGTATAATTAATATTTTGAAATTGACTAGCGGCCCTAAATATATATTTCCCCTCCCCCCTCCCCCCTCCCCCCCCCCTCCCACTCTCCTAGGGCTGGTTCGGTACGGTATACCGAATTTTGTATACGATACCGTATACCGTACCGAAAATTTCGACATAAAAAAATTTATACCGTTACCATACCGAAAATTTGGTATACCGGAATTTCGGTATTTTCGGTATACCGAAATACCGAAATACCGAATTTTCAGTATATTACACCGAAAATATTGAAAATTTTGGTATACTGATAATTTCGGTACGGTATTATACCGAAAATATTGCTATACCGAAATACCGAACAATAATAATTGCGTACCGTTACCGATACCGAAAATTTCGGTACGGTATAATACCGTACCGAATTTTTCGGTATACCAAAATTTTCGATATGGACGGTAAATATCGGTATGGTATGTGCGGTATACCGAAAATTCGGTATTTTTTCCCACCCCTACACTCTCCTCGGACTCGACGAGTCGTCCCCATGGCTCCCCGATCACATCGACGCTCGACTGCTTGGAACTACATCCCCGCCGGCGCCCGGGCAATCGCGGACTTCGCCCAATCATTGGCCGATTTCTCCGAAGCTGTCGCCAAAGTCTCCCGGGCGATCTCCATCTGCGCACAGGCGGCGGCCAACTACGCCAAGAAGCCCGACGAGCCGCCTGCGCCTTCAGATGAAGCACCTCCAGAAGGATCAGGATCACCACCTCCGGGCGGCGGCGATTAGGGGTCGGGAAAAAATACCGAATTTTCGGTATACTTTTTTAAAATACCGCACATACCATACCGATATTTACCGTCCATATCGAAAATTTCGGTATACCGAAAAATTCGGTACGGTATTATACCGTACCGAAATTTTCGGTATCGAATTTTGTAACGGTACCGCAATTATTATTGTTCGGTATTTCGGTATAGCAACATTTTCGGTATAATACCGTACCGAAATTATCAGTATACCAAAATTTTGGTATACTGATTTTCGGTGTAATATACCGAAAATTCGGTATTTCGAACAATAATAATTGCGTACCGTTATACCGAAAATACTGAAATTCCGGTATAGAATTTTCGATATGGACGGATAACGGTATAGATTTTTTTAGACTCGACGAGTCGTCCCCATTCCCCGATCACATCGACGCTCACGGTATCACCGCGATCTCCATCTATCCGGAAGCACCTCCAGAAGGATCAGGCGGCGGCGATGCCGCCTGCTGAGTGCACTTCGTCGGAGAAGATTAGGTAATCTTCGTTTCTTTTTTCGGTTCTTTGTTTCTTTTAGGGTATGTTTCTTTCATCAGCTATCTAGCAAAGAGTTTCCCCACTAGAAAACCTGAAACTGAGAGTTCTCTATGTAGCATTAGGCCCCAAACTGAGAGTCCTAATCCAAATTTGACAGAATGAAGCTCTATAAAGAAAGTGAAGCTGCTAAATGTTTCTATCACCGTGGAGTTCTCTATGTAGCATTAGGCCCCAAACTATAATTTAACTTTTTGGTGTTTGATCATGCAAATAAATTCTTAGACGATAAGTCTTTAGCCTGTGCCAACAAGAATGGTCTGCGGTATTTCTTTGAACCTTTGACATTCCCAAATAGGTGCATATTTTTTTCTGGCATTTGGTGTTGATAATCTTATAAAGTTACTGTCTTACGGCCAACTATTCTTGATTCTATATGTTATAACTAACCATGTAAATGGTGCATGCTTTGCTAGTTATGTTATGTTGGCCTAATTGTTAACTTGTTCGCAACATGATGTTGGTAGTCATCTGGTGGTTTCTCATATTGTTTTGTTTTCTGGTTTAAATTGTCGTCAGGACTTGCTTCTCTGTTCCTTTTCATCCGTTTCAATCTTTTAGGCAGTACATAAATCCCTTGTGTAAAGAATTTGTTTAGGGTGGAGCTATTTAGAGGTTAATCCAGGTTATAAATCTTTACACTTATTGTTTCTGGATTTTATTACATAAGTATCAGGATACTAATTGGCTGTAGTTACTGGACATAATTGAGTTTTGAGGACATAACAGGACTTCTCTTTTCTATTTTGTCCAGTAAACTGAGTTGATAAACATATGTTTCCTCTTGACTGATCAAATTATTGCAACTCAGGTCGAAGAACCTATTATGGTTTTTCATGATGATCAATTCAGATCAAGGAGATGGCATTTCCCCTTGCACAACTTCACGCTCTCTCTCATCTGGAGCCCTTTCCTTGTTAAGGCAGAGACTTTCATTGCTGCAAATGGGGCAAAACTGAAACTCCTTGACACTTTCAAACTTTCATTTCTGCGACCTGATGTGCATCCAGGACCTTACAGGGTGTTCCATCCATTTGGCGACGATAAAAACAAGAAAGTTCAGAATGACTGCTTGCACTGGTGCTTGCCTGGTGCAATTGATACTTGGAATGAGCTCATTCTCGAGCTTATAAAGGACTAGTGAACTCAAGTTGTTTTTTTGCTGATGGACCTTTGTTTCTTTAACACTAAGTTGGGTTAATGGAATCTGAAACTTAGCACAGCTTTCTTATGATGCATTCACAGTGATAACTTGTGTAAGGTTTAAAATACACCAAAGTAGACGATAAAGTCACATGCATTCACAAGTTTACAGGTGGACTCAGGAACATCTGCTGATCAAAACAATAGAATCCACACGACATATTTCTGAAGAAATATTTCTGAGATTTCTAATAGTAGCAAAAGGAACGAGCAGGCTTGTAAAGTACACGCAATCCAATTACGATGCTGCAAGCTCAAGTATTCAAAAGAGGAATAGGCATATTTACATAATTTCTCAGAAATTGTGGCTTCGTTGGGCCTCCTCTGCCTTTATTTTTTGCATGCAAAACTGACCTTGCCTTGCTAGTGCCAGCCCTCTGATAGAAAGAAGCTTATGCCAATAAACTCGCCAAAGATTAACCATCAGGGCTGGTTCGGTACGGTATACCGAATTTTGTATACGATACCGTATACCGTACCGAAAATTTCGGCATAAAAAAATCTATACGATTACCATACCGAAAATTCGGTATACCGGAATTTCAGTATTTTCGGTATACCGAAATACCGAAATACCGAATTTTCAGTATATTACACCGAAAATATTGAAAATTTTGGTATACTGATAATTTCGGTACGGTATTATACCGAAAATGTTGCTATACCGAAATACCGAACAATAATAATTGCGTACCGTTACCGATACCGAAAATTTCGGTACGGTATAATACCGTACCGAATTTTTCGGTATACCGAAATTTTCGATATGGACGGTAAATATCGGTATGGTATGTGCGGTATACCGAAAATTCGGTATTTTTTCCCACCCCTAAGTGCCAGCCCTCTGATAGAAAGAAGCTTATGCCAATAAACTCGTTATAGAAAAGCCGCAAAGATTAACCATCTGAGTCAATTGGAAGATGAAACCAACATAAGGATGGTTAGTACATGGTTTACAAGGTTTAAGTTTAATCACATTGATAATATAGGCTGAACTTATAATCTAAACCCAATCAGTAAATGATAGCCGAGGCTATAGAAGAATATGTAAAATATAATAGAAGACTAAAATTAGTGTATATAAAAACGACCACTTATAAGGGTAAGAACAAATAGAACACTTGAGTTTCACAAATTAACCACATATTATAAAGCAATGAGTTCCAACTTGACTGAATGGAAATGCAAGAGGGGATCAAAGCTGTTTATCTTTGAGCCTAATCAATAATTCCAGAATTCTTCCACTGATACTATTTTACACACTTCTTCAATCGTTTTTAAGCATGACAATAATGACTGCAAGATTGGATTATGTAATATATTAATCAACTAAATGACTCCAATTGTGGATTTGAGCAACTAATCCTTTTGATTTTTAGTCCTTAGGCATCTGATACTACAACTAATTTAAGAATACAACTGAGGAAATACGAAGCACACTCTCCTGTTCACATAGTTTCGATAATTAATCCATCACACGTCGTTCTCCTAACATCTGAACCCACTCCTTATCTTCTTGAAGGTTCCGATGGTGTGAATGACCTAAAAATAAATCTGGAAAAAAGATCATTAAGTTTCATCTCAGTTGAGCCCAAAAACTCTGCTATTATGGCATGATTTCATTTATCATGTAGTGGTTCATAGGTTATCCCGAGGGATGATTTATGAGGAAAACTACTTGTAAACTCATTGGAAAGTTACAATATCAGAATCTATGAGATCTTACTCGCAGGAAAGTTACAATATCAAAAGGCGCCACCTTTTTTTGCTTATAGTGCTGATTCAGGAAAAAGGAAAGGCAAGAAAATAACTACACTACCAAAAACAGTTTAAGTTTCCCCCTTCCCCAAAGGAGAGGCACATTTCGGGCACGTGTTGGTCCCCCCTTCCCCAAAGTTAATTGTCGTGCGTATTATCATAATTTAATTTCAAAATGTTTTTTTTGTTTTTTCTTAAATAAACAAATATGAATTCGATAAATTAATTATTTAATCAATATTGAATAAATTAATTTATAATCAATATTAATATTATTTGATATATAAGAATTTCATGGGCTTTGAAAAAATAGTTAAAGAAATGTGACAATTAGGCCCATCGGAGCCCAGCCTGTCAATGGAAATCGAACGGCCACGATCCAAACAGCAAATCATCCGGCGGCTTGCCGTGTCTCAACCAATGGCAGCTCGGCTCGCATCATTCTCTCGCTTCTCATTGGCCCGTTGTTTCCACGTCATTCTTCGAGTAATATTCTTGCTCTTTTATTTAAATAAGGACCATTACTCGCCTCCCATTTCAATTAAAAAACACTTTTTTAATTTCCTTCTTTGTGCAGCCATGGCGGATCGTTCCGTTTTACTCCTCGGATTTCTCGTACTTCTCGAGTCGGGAGCTTCTTCGGATGCTCTGATCTCCTCGAGAACGTCTCCCGGACGAGCAATTTCTGTAAGCAAACCACTAATTAT
Organism: Curcuma longa; assembly: GCF_044706935.1. NCBI lineage: Eukaryota > Viridiplantae > Streptophyta > Magnoliopsida > Zingiberales > Zingiberaceae > Curcuma > Curcuma longa. The sequence continues at coordinate 4,362,760 of NC_133874.1, forward strand.
TCTGATTTTTCTACTCTAGCTTTGGATCCCTTGATTTAATCTTGGATCTGGTTTTGCCATTGCAGGATTTGAGGGATTCGATTGTGAGGGCGCTGGGGCTCCAGGCGGAGGGCGTGGAGGTCTCGGGGTTCGACGCGCGTGACGCGCAGGTAGGGCATTCGCTGGCGTACGAATTCGATATCGAGATCGATAAGAAGGTTATTCCGATCAAGTTGTTGGAGGACGTGAGCCGGTGGGAGGCTGCGGATCTTCCGACATTCGGAGAGGGCGCAGAAAAGGAAGGAGATGGAGCAGAGTTGGTGAAGATCAAGTGGGGGTCGAATTCTAGGGCTCCTCCGACCTTGCCGCCGTTTCAGCTCGCCGGGCCTTTGGAGCTGTGGATTCAAGACGCCGATAGCATGAGAATTTCCTTGCCGGTGAGGCTTCGACTGTGATTTGACTCGAGAAGTTTTTGCAGTCGATTTCTTTCCGGTTTGAGAGATAAAAATGGTGTCTTTTTTCCTCTCCGGCAGCACGAGGTCGAAGCCGGAACGTTGAGGAAGGTCATCTTAGCAGACGGCGTCGCGGTCACCTTGAAGGGCGCGCGGTCTGTAAGCCTCCGGCTGCCGCTGCAACTCCCCCTCCCTCTCAATCGCACCCATCCCAACAGCCGCCGGCCGGCGTCGGGACTGCTCGCCATCGCCGAGGCCGCACGCCACGCCGCCCGTTCATCGGGCGAACCCCTCCTCTCCCTCCGCATCGTCGGCCCGACATCCCTCACCTCCTCGCCATTGGCGTCGCCCCACGACAAGCTGAAGCTCAAGCGGCTCGCCCCGGGGCTCGTCGAGCTCTCCTCGCGCTCCCTCCCGTCGACCACCGACGGAGCGCAAAACCCGACTCTTTGGCCACTGACATCGCTGAACGGATCCAATTCCAACGTCCAAGGATTCGAGGAGCTGCTGGCGTCGTTGCTCGGGCGGAAGGGCGAGGAAGAAGGATCGTTCACGCTGCTGAAAGCAGAGGTAGCAGCGAGAAGCTACATGAAGATTGGATTCAAAATAGAGAAGCAGATTGCGGAAGGGGAGGTGGACTGGTCCAGTTATCCGGAATGGAGAACGAAGCCGGAGAAATCCATGGCTCACTTCGAGGTTCTTTCTCGGATCGAGGAGAGTGGAAAGGTCATCCCGGAGAGGATCACGGCAGTAAACCCTGCTGAAATACTCGACAGCGTAGTGCAGAGTGTGCAAACTGGAAACTTTTCCATGTCGCGTGCTTCGATCGTTCATCCTCCTCAAAGTTTCTTCACGTTGTGATCTTGTCTTCGTCTTCTTCTTGAAGACCATTAACTGTAAATATTACCTTTTGTTCAGATCAAATTAACCTCAAAAAGAGGAGCACGTGCTAGCACCTGCCGTTGCTCACGTGCGAGTCCGTGGTTATAAGCCTAATTTGGTACGCCCTCACGTGCCCTCGTTGCAAATATCCCGCGCTCACCTCCCTTCCTCGCTCGCGCTCCACTGCGATCGATTTCAGTCTTCGGCTGTTGATCTCTTTCCAGATCGAGGCGTGCGCGTCGGCGCGCTGTGGCCCGGCCATTTGGAGACGACAGGGGCTTCTTCTAGGGTTCAGTTTCGCGAGTTGTTTCCGATTCGATTGCGGAGGATTAGGGATTGAGGTTGGACACGAAAATCTCCTACCGACGGAACGACGAGGAGAAGGAAAACGAGAGGGTTGATTCGATATCACTGATGCCGTTGCCACAGCAGTGGATCGTAAAAAAGTGAAGAGTTTCTTCTAGCCGAAGCTTGTAGCGTTGGCTCGGTAAGAAATTGTTTGGAATTTTGTTTCTTCTGTTTCTACTCATGATAACAAGCTATATCTTGATTAGTTCCTATGATTCGTCAAGCAGTGTTGGATGAAACATTGGATTCTGTTTCACTCGAACTTGCTGTGAAAGAGTAGGTAGATTCATCTTCTAATGGAACCTGTAAATTTTGATTTCAAAATGATTTTAAACTCTTTTTGGAGGTATATCTATAGAATTTTCCTTTATGCCCATCATGCAGCTTGTGTTAGAACAAGTATTTTGACTATTGTTCTTGTCACATAACAGTACTGGTAAGAACAAAGTGTAGAGGAAAAGAAAAGGGGCAAATTTTGTTATGCATTAATAGTAATGGAGTGGTGAATGGAAAATACTAATGAAAGCATGACAGCAAAATAACATCAGCCAAACTATAGAGGTATCTTGACAATACTAATTTTGTCATACACCTGTGTGATGATGATCAATGACATGTTATTGGTGCAGTATTATATATTGGAGCATGAGTATTACTTATTTCACAAGAAATATTGGATGGTCTTTCTATCTTTACATCAAAATTATTTGATATAAACAGTTGAAGTATGTCAATTAATTTTCTAATAAATTGCTGTTGGCAAGTCATAATAAATAATAAACATAATTGTCTGAGACCATGTTTTCATCTTGGTGGTCTTTGTACATGTTTGACAAATTTTACTACAGACTTTTAACAACTTTGGCTTGATAAATCATTTACAAGATTAGTCAAGTTTGCTTTAAAGTTTTTATGTTTAAATGTACATGGTGTGTGTGTTTGACCAAGGTATGTTGCATGATGTAAACCTTTGTCACTTTCTTCAATGCTATTCATCAATTGAACTTCCTCAGAGGCCTTTGGTTGAGAAGCACCTGTGTGATGATGATCAATGACATGTTATTGGTGCATATTATATATTGGAGCATGAGTATTACTTATTTCACAAGAAATATTGCATGGTCTTTCTATCTTTATATCAAAATTTGATATAAACAGTTGAAGTATGTCAATTAATTTTCTAATAAATTGTTGTTGGCTAGTCATAATAAACAATAAACATAATTGTCTGAGACCATGTTTTCATCTTGGTGATCTTTGTACATGTTTGAGTAACAACTTTGGCTTGATAAATCATTTATAAGATTAGTCAAGTTTGCTTTAAAGTTTTTATGTTTAAATGTACATGGTGTGTGTGTTTGACCAAGGTATCTTGCATGATGTAAACCTTTGTCACTTTCTTCAATGCTATCCATCAAGTGAACTTCCTTAGAGGCCTTTGGTTGAGAAGCACCTGTGTGATGATGATCAATGACATGTTATTGGTGCAGTATTATATATTGGAGCATGAGCATTACTTATTTCACAAGAAATATTGCATGATCTTTCTATCTTTAGATCAAAATTTGATATAAACAGTTGAAGTATGTCATTAATTTTCTAATACATTGTTGTCGGAAAGTCATAATAAACAATAAACATAATTGTCTGAGACCATGTTTTCATCTTGGCGGTCTTTGTACATGTTTGAGTGCCAAAGATGTGAAGCCCTTTATCATCAATACTGACAATCATTTATAAGATTAGTCAAGTTTGCTTTAAAGTTTTTATGTTTAAATGTACATGGTGTGTGTGTTTGACCAAGGTATGTTGCAGGATGTAAACCTTTGTCACTTTCTTCAATGCTATTCATCAACTGAACTTCCTCAGAGGCCTTTGGTTGAGAAGCTTGTTAGGGAGCTCTGTCGTAGACTGGTGAGAGATTTTTTTTGTGTTGTTGTTGTTTTCCATTTTCATGTTTGTAGTTTCGTGTAATCTTGTGTTTGTGATCTATAAGTTACCACATTATGCCAAATTGTACCCTTGCTCCATTAACTTATAGGGCATGGTTATAAGATTGCATCTACACAGGAAACTCTTTTGTTTTCTTTAATTTCTGCAAAAGGCATGCCATTTGATATCCATATCGACCATGATAACACTAAAGACTACAAATCTTTTCTTATTAGTAACTGTGATTATTCGCCAAATTATACTCTAAACAGGAAAGTCTTGTTTTCTTTCTGCCCAATTGTGAGAGCCTAGATGTATTAAGGAGACTTTTAAAAGTATATTAATTTTGATTTGAAATAATTTAGAATTTAATGTCCTCATATCTAAATTCAACTGTGTAAATTTAAAATAGTGAATTTTTAAATTCATAAAGATAGTTTATTATAAAAAAATGATAATCCCAGTAGCCACATCTCTGGGGGTGGCCGATCCGGTACGAAAGTTTTCTACCGACCACCAGGATAAATCGGGAAGCGCATACGGCGGCCAAGCTCAGCATCCTTTTATTATAAGATCTAGAATGATAATATTTATTAATCATAATCATTAATGGGTTCTTATGATTCTTCTAATCGAAAAATATTAAATTTTTGAATATTGTAGGTCCATTAGAAGTTTCGTCCGAAATTGACTAAGAATGAGTTGTGTCATTTTGGTATTATAAAACTTAGGTATGTGAAATAAATGTATGGTTTAGTGAATTGCAATAAAAGGTCATATGTTGACCTTGGACGTCCTTCACGGTTGATCCTATATTTATCTATATAGAGTTAAATTAGAAAATCAAAATAGGGCCCCATGCAAGAGGGTATTATTCCAGTCAAATACCGCGGATGGTCAAGCCGCTAGTTAAAGAACATTGTGATATGTGTAACCTCCTGGATGAGCTAGGACGTGGGAAACAATCAGGACCTGAAACACACTTCAAGAAGAGGATAGATTGGTGTCGGAGAATCTCGACAAGTCATTCCAATGCTCATATTAGGGTTCTCCGGAAGACGATGAAATGTGGACAGGAAAGAAGATAATATTAGCAGAGTTTTTAGAGTCGAACCTGGACTAAGACTGTGAGTTAAGTCTTTTATAACTTGCTCAAGGTATTTCCACGTCGAATGAGATAGTGCCCTTATAATAATCTGCAAAGGAAACTAGATCTGACAGTCGTTTCTTTTTGACCTTATGTGCAGAAAGAGGGGTATCAGGAAGGACCAAATCTGACAACCTCATAACTGCCTGTTCATTCTTGGACTGTCGCGTATCTATGAGAATATTCGCGTTCCCTTTAGTAGGTCATGTAAGATAGCGGTTCACAGAAGACATGAAGGTGGAGCCTAGGATGGAGTCAGTCAAGACGGAGTGGTCAAAATGAGACTCGAGGCCGAGATGGCCAAGATGAGGACAACCGAGCTACCGAGATAAGGTTGGTCAAGACGAAATGACGAAGACGCTGAGACGAGACTGGTCGAGATGAGACGACCGAGACGTTGAGACGAGATGACCAAGATGGTCGAGACGAGATGACCAAGATGGTCGAGACGAGACTGACCGAGATGAGACAACCGAGACATCGAGACAAGACTGATCGAGACGAGACGATCGGGATACTGAGACGAGACTAGCCAAGATGATTTTGGGGGCCCAAGTGGGGGCCAGGATTGAGCTCATGCTGAACTCGGAGTATGGTATGAGTCCGAGATGACAGATACATGAGGTGACAAATATCTCACTTTGGTGTGATCGGATCCGTGTTGATCTGTCTCATCACATCGATGGGATCGGATTCATATTGATCCGTGTTACCACATCGGTTCGGATATTGATCTTTGTATATAGCCCTTGACCTTTATTTTAGAATGAGTCATGTCCTCTACGACACTATCAGGTATAGTCATATGATTTTATCGAAATTCGATCTTCGTTATACCACACGATGATCGACTTAATCGCGACCGAGGGCCGTACGATTTAGTAAACTGTTAGGAAAATGTCATTCGATCGGGACTGTCCTTATGCCTACTTTATTATAATCTGTGTTGTCATGTTATTCTACTGTAGATCATTTATGACAAGCCGGCCATTCTTGCTTCCTACAAAGTCAGATTTGTTGGACCGGTTGGTTCGAATCGATTTTTGGACCGGTCGGTTTCATGGATGTCGGTGATGGTTCTACGGAATTGCAATTCCATAGAAAAGTCAAAAGTGACAGCTCGATTCGGATGAATAACTCAAATTTGACTACTCCTTCAATTCGATCTTGCTTAGATTCCGTTTGTCGTGTGTGTGCTTATTATTATTCTTTTTAATGTTTATGCATAAAAATCCGTAATAGGTATAAGGAAAAATAAACTGAAAATTCTTCTTCTTCTTCCATTAACAAAATCCTTGATTTTATTGATAAAATTTTTATTTCTTCTATTTTACGCCCTAATTTATGCAAGTCGATTTATTTAACAAGGTGACCTAGTTGAATGATTGAAATGGAGACGAGCAAGGCTAAGTGAGGTTGAGTAGGTCGAACGATCCGTTGAGCTTGGGGTTAGTTAGGTTTGGTAAGATAGTCAAGTGAGCAAGCTAAGTGTGTTACAAGACTAAATGAGTTGAGTGGACCAGATAGTTCGTGAGTCGAGGGTAGTCAAATTTGAGTGAGTCAATCGATCAATCAAGTTGGCAAGCCATTTGGTTTGTGAGGTTCAATCTATTTGAACGGGTTAGTCAATCTATATTCTTGGTCAGTGTAATGCATATAGTAACTTTGAACTAATTAGGATGTTCAAGTCGAACGACAACCTTAGACAGGTTGGATCATCTAGTGTAAGAGGTGAAATAGGAAAGACATTATTAGACCTTCGATGTAAGATTCAAAATCTCTTACCTTTCGAGAATGAAGGCTAAGAAACTCCTTATCTAGCCTTTCAAGGTAAAGACAAGAACTTGCACATTTGAATGCAAGAGGTGGAATGAAGAAATCTACTATCATAGCCTTTCGTGGGACATTAATTCGTATCTTCTAAGATAGGAATCGACACTTTCACGAGGACCATCGCTCGGTTGATTGAACTATGAACCTAAACACCAAACAAAGCTATCAAAGAAATTTGAAGTGAGGTCTTCCTACACCGACCCCTAGCCAAGTACATCGAGATCAATGCGATTGGTCCTCATCTAACTCGGCTGGACCAACATTGATTAACTCACTCGGGTCCCTATACTATTTTCGATATTTTTTTATAAATTATTTATTTATATTTTGTGTGAGAATAGCAATAAGGCATGGTGGTTGATGTGTCGTAATCTTACAGCTTTTGCACTTGGATTCATATATAGATGCAGTTAATAGGCATATATAGCTTGTCTTCTTATATTGATTGATCAAATCTTTAATTTCTAAAAATATATTGCCAATAATCATGTCTTAAATTATACAGCACATTTTTGTCCCCAAAAAAATATTATTATTAAAAATAAAAAAATCACTCATTTCTTCAAGTAAATATATTAAACTGTTTTGTCGGTTCGCCTCCAATAATAATCGAATATTATTGGGGTGGCCCACCGCCGCTCCGGATGGGATCGCAGGCAGCGGACCCCGCATGACGTGGCGCAGGTCGTATGGAGTCAAATGTTTTTTCTTCTTCCCATTTTATTTCGCAGAGGATGACGACGGTACACGTCAGCATCGGGGGGTTACTTCGTCCGTCCGCCGACAAGTCTGCGTGAGGTCCGCATACATCCATACTTTTCGAGTTATCAATCCGGTCGTACGGAATTAAAAAAATTAAATAAAATAATTTTTTAGTAATATTTTTTAATTCAGTAAATAAAATTAATTTGTTATTATGACATGTAAAAAAATGGACCTCGTTTTAGTGTTCATTTTCAAATAAAGTTAAATGGATATCACTTTAATAATTTTATTCTTAAAAAACTCTTGATGTTGTAGCAGTTATGATAATTATTATAATATATAGAAGCTATCAAGTAGTTATAATATATAAAAACTACTTAATAACGGTTAAAATATATTTAAAGTGAATTTAAAATTTATGTTATGTAGAAGCTACTAATAACTATTATTATATATTTAAAATGAGTTTACAGCATAGGATTTATATCGTATGAACGTTTCTTAGTAGTTGTCACAACGTATATAAACTATTCGGTATCGATTATAATGTATTTAGGATAAATTTATGATTTAAAATTTAGAGTTTTTGAATAATATTATATCAAAATACCATTTATCAACTTAGTCAAATTTACGTAAACTTCATCAAAATTATTTTAAAATAGTTATAAAAATTATTATAACTTCTATAAATATATTATAAATATATTTATTGGCTACTACCGTCCTAAACATTATAAATATATTATAGTAACTACTAGATAACTTTTATATATTATAACAATTATTCGATAGCTTCCACAAATTATAACATTTATTTATTAGCTTTTACACAATGTAAAATTTTAAATTTTAAATTTTACATTCATCCTAAATGTATTATAATAATTATTGGAAAACTTCTATATATTATAATAGCTACTAACTACAATAACACTAGATAAGAGATATTTTAAGGTAAAATATGGAGTGCTCATTTGTTTATTTGTTTGTTTGTTTTTGGGGGAAAAAACGCTCATTTGATGGGTTTCCCTCGATTTGGGCCGTTCTCTTGATTTTAGATTCGAAATTATTATTTCGGAATATTCGGAATTGCTAGTGAATTATGAGTCCGATCCGGCGAGAAAAGACAGCGCGAGCGTTGGGAGAGTAAGTGAGCGGGCCCTGCCGACGGCTCGCCCTGAGCTGGAAGGCAAGCCCATCTGTTGCGGGACCCACCCTCCGGGTAAGGTTTTTTACAGAACCCCCAACCCCAGTTCTTCCCGCTATGAAATCCACCCGCCACTCCGCAGTCCCACGCACTGAACCGGAAAAATTGACCGGGTTAAACGGCTCGATGGACCGGAGCCGCAGCGACTACTTCTACCTCCTCTCCGCCCTCCTCCTCCTCCCTCTGTTCGCCCTCGCCGGCGCTCGCCCGGCCAGCTTTCTGCAAGACTTCCGGGTCTACTTCGCCGGAACCCACATACGGCAGATGGAAGGCGGCTCGGCGGTCCAGCTGATGCTCGACCCTTCTTCCGGTAATTAACGCTTAATCCGTCCCGTTAATTCCGCCATTATCGACTCTAATCCGCCCCGTCGTTCAGGCTGCGGGTTCTCTTCGAAGAAGATGTACCACTCGGCCGAGTCAGCATGAAGATCAAGCTCATTCCTGGCGACTCCGCCGGCACCGTCACCGCCTTCTACGTCCGTACCATTAACGCCTAATTAATATAATCGCCGAGATAATTAATTACGCAGATAATTAACCCATGGGCGCACGTGCAGATGAACTCGGACACCGACTCGGTCCGGGACGAGTTGGACTTCGAGTTCCTGGGGAACCGGACCGGCCAGCCGTACACGGTCCAGACCAACGTCTACGCTCACGGGAAGGGCGACGGGAGCAGCGGGTCAACCTCTGGTTCGACCCGTCCAAGGAATACCACAACTACTCCATCACGTGGAACCGGAAACAAGTCTTGTAATTAACCCAACGTCTGTTTTGATCTGCTGCGCGACGGTTTCCTACGTGCGCGTGCGCGACAACATGATCATGAAAATCTAACCGTCTAAAATTAGAAATGTACAGTATTTTCTTCCGCCGACCCCCAGCCACTGTTCCTGCCGCCGCATCGCCGTCCGGCCACTGCCGGCCGCCGGACCGGGCCCGATCAACGGCCCACTCGCCGACACATCAGCCGGCACCGGATTCCAGCCAGATTATGGTCGGAATCAGACTGAATTCGGTCAGAAACCTGCCAGTGGCACACACCCACTGTGGGCTAAATCGCAGTCGATTTCTGGCCAAATCGTGGTCGAAGACCGGCCGAGGAAGGACCACTGGTGGCCGGCAGTCCATCCTCAACCGCGATTTGGCCCACAATGGTCGTGTGCCACTGGCGGTGGTTTCTGGCCGAATTCGGTCGAATTCTGGCCACATTATGATCGGAATCCGGTCCCTGTCGGATGAGCCAGCGAGTGGGCCGTCGATCGGGTCCGGTCCGACGCCTGACGGTGGCCGGACAGCTACGTGGCGGCGGGAATAGTGGCTGGGGGTCGGAGTGTAAATACCCGTCGTGCAGCAGAGAAACGTTTACCGCGTTTTAATCGAGGATTAATTAATAAGATGCGGGCGGCGCAGGTTCGCCGTCGACGACGTGCCGATCCGGGTGTACAAGAACAACGAGGCGGTGGGGGTGGCGTACCCGACGGCGCAGCCCATGCGGGTGTACTCGACGCTGTGGGAGGGCGACGACTGGGCGACGCGCGGCGGGATGGAGAAGATCGACTGGAGCAAGGCGCCGTTCTACGCCTACTACAAGGACTTCGACATCGAGGGCTGCGACGTCCCCGGCGCCGGCGCCGCCTGCGTCGCCGACCAGCGCAACTGGTGGGACGCGCCGGCGCACCGCCAGCTCAGCCCCGAGCAGGCCAGGAAGTACCGCTGGGTGCGGACCAACTTCATGATCTACGACTACTGCACCGACAAGGCGCGCTACCCGGTGCCGCCGCGCGAGTGCCTTGCCGGAATCTGAGCCCCGCCGCCCCCGGCGGACGCGGTCGCATGCATGGCTAATGAAGCTTTTGCATGAGTGTATAAACATAATGTGATTTATGTGGTAGATATAATAAGTGGTTTATATATCGAACAATATAATAGCTTAATTAAGCGAGATTTGACCAGTAATATTATGATTATGTTTGACTTTTTGACATTTGGAAATTTTAATGCTGATAGATTAAGTCTTAAGAGTCATCATTAAAATGTTGACGAAGTCAACGGATTGACCGACATGTTTAGGAAATTCACATGCAGGCAATAAATAGTTGCAGAGATGACCTTCATCACACGTCAGTAAAGGAATATTTTAGTGTTTGAAATGAATTTTAAAATAGATAAAATAATTAAGTTTCCAAAAGAAAATAAAATAAAAGAAAAAAAAGGAAATAAAAAATTATTATCCTCTTTTGATTTAAAATGATTCGAAATTTCCACGCTGTTTCCATCGTAATAAATACGTCATTATTGGGAAAGTGACGTATATTAGGGATGTGGCATTTTACTGAAGAGTGCATTTAAGTTTGATAATTATCAAGCCGGTCACTGGAGTTTCAGATTTATGAAAGGATGCAATTTAATTTTAAAATATTATTTAAACGCTTTTAAAAACTGTTAGAAATATTTTAATAACCTTTCATCGTTTGACTAGTAAAATATGTTAGGCATTTAAAAAGTTAATAAATACACTTTGGTGATTTTCTATTGGTCAGAATTAAAAAAATAAAGTCATTAATAGTCTCGCCAAGGAGCATCATAAACACAATAATTGTCTTTTAATGTTTATTTTCAGCATTAAAAGGCTAAAGGTATCACAACTAAAAACACCTTAATAACCTTCTATTGTTCAAAATAGCAAAAATCACCGTTATTTTTATAATGCTATCATAAATATATCCATGTCTTTATTTTGTTTTTATTCCTAATAAAAAATGTGTTCTTACAAAAATAGCAATGATTTGTATGTATGATGACAACAAGTTAAAAAGGACATCCCAAAATGTGCCATTTGATTTTTTTTAAATCAAAAACGCATCTTATCCTATTATTTTATCTGCATGTTTACCTACATATTCTATGATACTATTTAATGTCGTTATCTTTCATCAATATTCTAAATCATAATTTTTTAAATTGATTATCCATTATAATGTTTATAATTTCATAGTTATTACACATGTTGTAGCAATCATAATTTTGAAATTGTTATAATGTGTTCATTGAAAAATATTCCGTTACAATTTCATATATATTACAATGCATATTTAACATATTTAAAAATATTTATGTTGTAACAATTATGATTTTTTTTCTTCTGCAGAAAAAGAATTATGATTCTTAACTGTTATAATGTTGGTTCAACCTTATTCACTTATCACCTAAATATTTTTACTGATTTATAAATTAGATATGAAATTTAAACAGGGATAATAATACTGAATAGTAATACATGAACAATATTTGGTTTGGATAAATATACACGATAAGAAACATGGATATCCTTTTGATACAAAAACTTAAAAATGAGATGTCAATGGGTTGATTCGAAAATAAAAGGGCACTCTTTTGATTTTTATGCAAATGATAATA
>NC_133874.1:4374767-4453341 GCF_044706935.1 Curcuma longa
AGACCCTGTTCTGTAAGTGCAAATCCCATCTTTGATATGACAGACGCCATTCTGCAATCACATAGTTGATTGTTAGCATTAGCTAATTGCTAAAGAAAAGAATCAGTCAGTTTTCTCTCCCTGTATCCTGTCAGCAATAGAAATACAGAAAAGAACTTTAAAATCCACAGGATATTTTGTAGAACTACAAGCTAAATAATGATGAAGATCAACCATTATCTTAAAGTCTTAAGAAAAACATTATATGGAAGACTATTACGTATGACAAGGATAATAATATACTAAAAATGATTATAGACAAGAGCTTTGAAGGAAAAAGGGTCATTTACCCAAATAGAGTGCCCGACTCCAAACCAAATATAATTTCTTCAATTACTTCAGAATGCATCTGCATTTATGATACTGACATCAGGTGATATCAAAATTAACAGGAAAAAAAGACAAAAAAATGAGACAGAGATAATGACTTGTTTGATTCTAGAACTTTACCAGTTCCTGTTCTTGCCTTCGACTTTTGTAGATGTGAAGCCATGTGTTCAGAAGTGCCTGGATTTCCATATACACCATCAACATATATTTGCAACTATAAGTTAATCATTCAAATAAAATCACTATTTATACTCTTTCCTTTTTGTTTGGACTCGTAGGAGTACATTTAAGAACATTAACTACCCTAAGGGTAAATCAAAAACACAATCTCACACCGAAGCATCAGAAATCAAAATTTGAGCTTTCTATTTGATCTTCCATTTGCAGCTCTAGAGGAAAAAAAGTGTAGCATGACACCAATAAACCATAAGACATGTTGAACATTGTAATAACTGTAATTGTCAGAAAGAAGGATAGTTTGGTTGTCCACAGATAGATGGTTGCAACTAGTCCGCCTGCACACATTTAATTACCTATAGTAGCTTGACAGTTGCAAGTGCCACTTGCAACTTCAATGATTGCAGTTGCATTTATTATAATATAAGAAGCGCCAATTAAAATCAAGAAATTGTAATATTATAAAGCCATTGAAAATAAATATGGGAAGTTGCAAGATATTTATTATTTTACTTGGTCTGATGAAATAAAATCACAATGATGGCAATTTTCATTGAATAAAGAGTCAAAACTGGTATAATAATATAAATTTGCTAAATTAGGTCCAACCAAATGATGCAATAAAATGCCAAAATATTTTATAAAGCCAATAAAATAACAAGCAAAAAAAATAAACTAGTTAAATGGTGCAATAGTTAAAAGTATATATATGATGAGAACTTTTATGTCATTATTGGGACAAGCAAAAAGAAGTTTTGTAATGAACCTACATTTATGGGCATTTATTTTACAAAATAATCTACTTCGAAAAATGCTTAAGGAAAAAAACCTTCAGATGAGAATGGCGGAAAGAATTCCACAAGACCACCACCATACTTAAAAATATATAACCAAATAAATTTGAATAATTTTTTAAAAGAAATGATACTTTTAATCACATGAAAGAGTACAACTTTCAAAACAAATGATAGTTCTAATCATTATTGCCACATAATAGCATAAATCACTGCCAACTGAACCAATAAAAAGTTGGCAACAGGAGAAGTACAGTCATACTATTAGTAAGGAAAGGCTGATGATATTTGCTTAGCAAACTAAATGATAGTGAACAGAGTATGGTACCTACAAACAACAAGGCAACTGAGAAACCAAGCAGGGGTAAATGGTAAAGCAAGACTGTGGCAATACTTTGCTCCTCTCCTCCAAAGCCAACTCCTGTAATAATACACGAGAAGAACACGTATTAATACACAAATCTTTCGCTAAACAATACAGACAGCATGTATCTGCTGCTCTACTGAAGATTCTGCATATATCAAAGAAGTGCACTAACAAAAGCTTAAGGTCACCCTTATCAACAAGTCAAAGATGCAACAATAACTTGTGCAAATTATGAGATCTGCATCAATATTTTGCATCAAATTCATATTACTTGAACAATAGATGCTAAATAAGTCCTGAACATTGAAATAAGCCCAAGGGATATGTGCAACTATAAATGGAGATTATAAATGGGCCAACTTATGCATAAGGGGCGAAGTTACTGTCGAAACAACAGAAAGAAGACAATGTTCAATAAGTTTGTAAGTTAAATAGTTTTTTCTTCAACGGATTTTCTCTAACATCTTAATCAATTTAACTTTTGATCCCATAACCTCTGTCATTGCAGATCCACATGAAAATAATCCATCAACCGCAAGAAGGATAACCAACTTATAACTTGCAACCAACTTCTTCATTGAAAAATAATAAATCAATGGATTATTGTTGCCCTTGCATTACCTATTGTGCCAGCACCAGCCAATGTTATTGCTATCCAATCAAGAACATTCATGACTTCCTTGAGATAAAAATGAGAGAAGACACACAGTATAGCAAGACCACAACCAGAGACAGGTTGTATTATAGAAACCTACAAAATATAATCATAATTAGTGTGTGAAAGAAAAACAAGCTTCAGTATGACACTCTCATACCTCAAAATTTAAACATAATTAATATAAAGCAAGAAAGAAGAGTAAAATTGAACTCCATCCTGACATCTTAGTGTTTTCACAAGGAAAATGAGGCAAACATATACAACTGGCATCTGGTAGATGTTGGTCAATCCTGACCATGTAATAATATTACAACGGAAGATATTCCAAATTATGAGAGGAAGAGGAAGCTAGACACCTTGCAAATTGACAATGAAGCCGAGATTTCCAAATCTAAGGGCAGTAGTCAAACTCCTTCAAAATAGAGAGAAAGGAGAAAGAGCCATCACTTTTCCCCCAAAATGAGAGAGAGAGAGAGGGAGAGAGAGACGGATTGATTCCTAAGAAAATAGGAAGGGGGAGACTATAGAGAGAGATCGATTTATTTTTACGTAGAGAGAGGCAAAGAGAGAGATGTATTTCTTTCTAAACAGAAAGAGCAAGAGGGAGAATGGTTCTTCCGAATAAAGGAAGAAAGAGAGAATGACTTCCAAGTAGAGAGAGGAAGAGAGATAAATTTCTTTCTAAATAGAGAATCAACATCTTGCTAAACAGTGAGAGAGACTAATTTCTTTTAATACTTTTTGTATTAAAAGATTAATTATGATTGTTATATTAATTATAATATAACATCTTGCAAAGAGAGAGATGTATTTTAATATTTTTTATTTTTAAAATACTTTTTGTTACACTAATTATAAAATTATAATTGTTATATTAATTATAATATTTTATTTTATTTTTATTAATATTATATTATAATAATGATAAAATTATAATTATTATAATATAAAAAATTTATTTTGATCAGTATAATTAATATTTTGAAATTGACTAGCGGCCCTAAATATATATTTCCCCCCCTCCCCCCTCCCCCCTCCCCCCTCCCACTCTCCTAGGGCTGGTTCGGTACGGTATACCGAATTTTGTATACGATACCGTATACCGTCACAAAATTCCGAAAATTTCGACATAAAAAAATTTATACCGTTACCATACCGAAAATTCGGTATACCGGAATTTCGGTATTTTCGGTATACCGAAATACCGAAATACCGAATTTTCAGTATATTACACCGAAAATATTGAAAATTTTGGTATACTGATAATTTCGGTACGGTATTATACCGAAAATATTGCTATACCGAAATACCGAACAATAATAATTGCGTACCGTTACCGATACCGAAAATTTCGGTACGGTATAATACCGTACCGAATTTTTCGGTATACCGAAATTTTCGATATGGACGGTAAATATCGATATGGTATGTGCGGTATACCGAAAATTCGGTATTTTTTCCCACCCCTACACTCTCCTCGGACTCGACGAGTCGTCCCCATGGCTCCCCGATCACATCGACGCTCGACTGCTTGGAACTACATCCCCGCCGGCGCCCGGGCGGTCGCCGACGGCGCCCGGGCAATCGCGGACTTCGCCCAATCATTGGCCGATTTCTCCGAAGCTGTCGCCAAAGTCTCCCGGGCGATCTCCATCTGCGCACAGGCGGCGGCCAACTACGCCAAGAAGCCCGCCGAGCCGCCTGCGCCTTCAGATGAAGCACCTCCAGAAGGATCAGGATCACCACCTCCGGGCGGCGGCGATTAGGGGTGGAAAAAAATACCGAATTTTCGGTATACCGCACATACCATACCGATATTTACCGTCCATATCGAAAATTTCGGTATACCGAAAAATTCGGTACGGTATTATACCGTACCAAAAATTTCCGGTATCGGTAACGGTACGCAATTATTATTGTTCGGTATTTCGGTATAGCAACATTTTCGGTATAATACCGTACCGAAATTATCAGTATCCAAAATTTTCAATATTTTCGGTGTAATATACTGAAAATTCGGTATTTCGGTATTTCGGTATACCGAAAATACTGAAATTCCGGTATACCGAATTTTCGGTATGGTAACGGTATAGATTTTTTTATGCCGAAATTTTCGGTACGGTATACGGTATCGTATACAAAATTCGGTATACCGTACCGAACCAGCCCTGGCGGCGATGCCGCCTGCTGAGTGCACTTCGTCGGAGAAGATTAGGTAATCTTCGTTTCTTTCGGTTCTTTATTTCTTTTAGGGTATGTTTCTTTCATCAGCTATCTAGCAAAGAGTTTCCCCACTAGAAAACCTGAAACTGAGAGTTCTCTATGTAGCATTAGGCCCCCAAACTGAGAGTCCTAATCCAAATTTGACAGAATGAAGCTCTATAAAGAAAGTGAAAAGCTGCTAAATGTTTCTATCACCGTGGAGTTCTCTATGTAGCATTCAGCCAAACTA
The DNA here is from genome assembly GCF_044706935.1 of Curcuma longa. Classification (NCBI taxonomy): domain Eukaryota; kingdom Viridiplantae; phylum Streptophyta; class Magnoliopsida; order Zingiberales; family Zingiberaceae; genus Curcuma; species Curcuma longa. The sequence goes on from NC_133874.1 coordinate 4,379,585, forward strand.
TAATTTAACTTTTTGGTGTTTGATCATGCAAATAAATTCTTAGACGATAAGTCTTTAGCCTGTGCCAACAAGAATGGTCTGCGGTATTTCTTTGAACCTTTGACATTCCCAAATAGGTGCATATTTTTTTCTGGCATTTGGTGTTGATAATCTTTTAAAGTTACTGTCTTACGGCCAACTATTCTTGATTCTATATGTTATAACTAACCATGTAAATGGTGCATGCTTTGCTAGTTATGTTATGTTGGCCTAATTGTTAACTTGTTCGCAACATGATGTTGGTAGTCATCTGGTGGTTTCTCGTATTGTTTTGTTTTCTGGTTTAAATTGTCGTCAGGACTTGCTTCTCTGTTCCTTTTCATCCGTTTCAATCTTTTAGGCAGTACATAAATCCCTTGTGTAAAGAATTTGTTTAGGGTGGAGCTATTTAGAGGTTAATCCAGGTTATAAATCTTTACACTTATTGTTTCTGGATTTTATTACATAAGTATCAGGATACTAATTGGCTGTAGTTACTGGACATAATTGAGTTTTGAGGACATAACAGGACTTCTCTTTTCTATTTTGTCCAGTAAACTGAGTTGATAAACATATGTTTCCTCTTGACTGATCAAATTATTGCAACTCAGGTCGAAGAACCTATTATGGTTTTTCATGATGATCAATTCAGATCAAGGAGATGGCATTTCCCCTTGCACAACTTCACGCTCTCTCTCATCTGGAGCCCTTTCCTTGTTAAGGCAGAGACTTTCATTGCTGCAAATGGGGCAAAACTGAAACTCCTTGACACTTTCAAACTTTCATTGCTGCGACCTGATGTGCATCCAGGACCTTACAGGGCGTTCCATCCATTTGGCGACGATAAAAACAAGAAAGTTCAGAATGACTGCTTGCACTGGTGCTTGCCTGGTGCAATTGATACTTGGAATGAGCTCATTCTCGAGCTTATAAAGGACTAGTGAACTCAAAGTTGTTTCTTTAATACTCTACACTTTAGATGGATATTTGAGCCAGTGCATCAAATCATTGTATTAGCATTTACCAGATTATTGTATTAGGTTTCTTGTAAATTTTCATCTTTCAGAGTCTTGGGTTAATGGAATCTGAAACTTAGCACAGCTTTCTTATGATGCATTCACAGTGATAACTTGTGTAAGGTTTAAAATTCACCAAAGTAGACGATAAAGTCACCATGCATTCACAAGTTTACAGGTGGACTCAGGAACATCTGCTGATCAAAACAATAGAATCCACACGACATATTTCTGAAGAAATATTTCTGAGATTTCTAATAGTAGCAAAAGGAACGAGCAGGCTTGTAAAGTACATGCAATCCAATTACGATGCTGCAAGCTCAAGTATTCAAAAGAGGAATAGGCATATTTACATAATTTCTCAGAAATTGTGGCTTCGTTGGGCCTCCTCTGCCTTTATTTTTTGCATGCAAAACTGACCTTGCAGCCAGCTTGTGCTAGTGCCAATAAACTCGTTATAGAAAAGCCGCAAAAATTAACCATCTGAGTAGGGCTGGGTCGAATTATACCGAAATTTGTATACGATACCGTATACCGTACCGAAAATTTCGGCATAAAAAAATCTATACCGTTACCATACCGAAAATTTGGTATACCGGAATTTCGGTATTTTCGGTATACCGAAATACCGAAATACCGAATTTTCAGTATATTACACCGAAAATATTGAAAATTTTGGTATACTGATAATTTCGGTACGGTATTATACCGAAAATGTTGCTATACCGAAATACCGAACAATAATAATTACGTACCGTTACCGATACCGAAAATTTCGGTACGGTATAATACCGTACCGAATTTTTCGGTATACCCGAAATTTTCGATATGGACGGTAAATATCGGTATGGTATGTGCGGTATACCGAAAATTCGGTATTTTTTCCACCCCTAAGTGCCAGCCCTCTGATAGAAAGAAGCTTATGCCAATAAACTCGTTATAGAAAAGCCGCAAAGATTAACCATCTGAGTCAATTGGAAGATGAAACCAACATAAGGATGGTTAGTACATGGTTTACAAGGTTTAAGTTTAATCACATTGATAATATAGGCTGAACTTATAATCTAAACCCAATCAGTAAATGATAGCCGAGGCTATAGAAGAATATGTAAAATATAATAGAAGACTAAAATTAGTGTATATAAAAACGACCACTTATAAGGGTAAGAACAAATAGAACACTTAGTTTCACAAATTAACCACATATTATAAAGCAATGAGTTCCAACTTGACTGAATGGAAATGCAAGAGGGGATCAAAGCTGTTTATCTTTGAGCCTAATCAATAATTCCAGAATTCTTCACTGATACTATTTTACACACTTCTTCAATCGTTTTTAAGCATGACAATAATGACTGCAAGATTGGATTATGTAATATATTAATCAACTAAATGACTCCAATTGTGGATTTGAGCAACTAATCCTTTTGATTTTTAGTCCTTAGGCATCTGATACTACAACTAATTTAAGAATACAACTGAGGAAATACGAAGCACACTCTCCTGTTCACATAGTTTCGATAATTAATCCATCACACGTCGTTCTCCTAACATCTGAACCCACTCCTTATCTTCTTGAAGGTTCCGATGGTGTGAATGACCTAAAAATAAATCTGGAAAAAAGATCATTAAGTTTCATCTCAGTTGAGCCCAAAAACTCTGCTATTATGGCATGATTTCATTTATCATGTAGTGGTTCATAGGTTATCCCGAGGGATGATTTATGAGGAAAACTACTTGTAAACTCATTGGAAAGTTACAATATCAGAATCTATGAGATCTTACTCGCAGGAAAGTTACAATATCAAAAGGCGCCACCTTTTTTTGCTTATAGTGCTGATTCAGGAAAAAGGAAAGGCAAGAAAATAACTACACTACCAAAAACAGTTTAAGTTTCCCCCTTCCCCAAAGGAGAGGCACATTTCGGGCACGTGTTGGTCCCCCCTTCCCCAAAGTTAATTGTCGTGCGTATTATCAGAATTTAATTTCAAAATGTTTTTTTTGTTTTTTCTTAAATAAACAAATATGAATTCGATAAATTAATTTATAATCAATATTGAATATTATTTGATGTATAAAACGCCAAATTGGAGTGGTTGAGTGAGAAATCCACGGGCTTTGAAAAAAATAGTTAAAGAAATGTGATAATTAGGCCCATCGGAGCCCAGCCTGTCAATAGAAATCGAACGGCCACGATCCAAACAGCAAATCATCCGGCGGTTTGCCGTGTCTCATCCAATGGCAGCTCGGCTCGCATCATTCTCTCGCTTCTCATTGGCCCGTTGTTTCCACGTCATTCTTCGAGTAATATTCTTTCTCTTTTATTTAAATAAGGACCATTACTCGCCTCCCATTTCGATTAAAAAACACTTTTTTAATTTCCTTCTTTGTGCAGCCATGGCGGATCGTTCCGTTTTACTCCTCGGATTTCTCGTACTTCTCGAGTCGGGAGCTTCTTCAGATGCTCTGATCTCCTCGAGAGCGTCTCCCGGACGAGCAATTTCTGTAAGCAAACCACTAATTATTCTGATTTTTCTACTCTAGCTTTGGATCCCTTGATTTAATCTTGGATCTGGTTTTGCCATTGCAGGATTTGAGGGATTCGATTGTGGGGGCGCTGGGGCTCCAGGTGGAGGGCGTGGAGATCTCGGGGTTCGACGCGCGTGACGCGCAGGTAGGGCATTCGCTGGCGTACGAATTCGATATCGAGATCGATAAGAAGGTTATTCCGATCAAGTTGTTGGAGGACGTGAGCCGGTGGGAGGCTGCGGATCTTCCGACATTTGGAGAGGGCGCAGAAAAGGAAGGAGATGGAGCAGAGTTGGTGAAGATCAAGTGGGGGTCGAATTCTAGGGCTCCTCCGACATTGCCACCGTTTCAGCTCGCCGGGCCTTTGGAGCTGTGGATTCAAGACGCCGATAGCATGAGAATTTCCTTGCCGGTGAGGCTTCGACTGTGATTTGACTCGAGAAGTTTTTGCAGTCGATTTCTTTCCGGTTTGAGAGATAAAAATGGTGTCTTTTTTCCTCTCCGGCAGCACGAGGTCGAAGCCGGAACGTTGAGGAAGGTCATCTTAGCAGACGGCGTCGCGGTCACCTTGAAGGGCGCGCGGTCTGTAAGCCTCCGGCTGCCGCTGCAACTCCCCCTCCCTCTCAATCGCACCCATCCCAACAGCCGCCGGCCGGCGTCGGGACTGCTCGCCATCGCCGAGGCCGCACGCCACGCCGCCCGTTCATCGGGCGAACCCCTCCTCTCCCTCCGCATCGTCGGCCCGACATCCCTCACCTGCTCGCCATTGGCGTCGCCCCACGACAAGCTCAAGCTCAAGCGGCTCGCCCCGGGGCTCGTCGAGCTCTCCTCGCGCTCCCCTCCGTCGACCACCGACGGAGCGCAAAACCCGACTCTTTGGCCACTGACATCGCTGAACGGATCCAATTCGAACGTCCAAGGATTCGAGGAGCTGCTGGCGTCGTTGCTCGGGCGGAAGGGCGAGGAAGAAGGATCGTTCACGCTGCTGAAAGCAGAGGTAGCAGCGAGAAGCTACATGAAGATTGGATTCAAAATAGAGAAGCAGATTGCGGAAGGGGAGGTGGACTGGTCCAGTTATCCGGAATGGAGAACGAAGCCGGAGAAATCCATGGCTCACTTCGAGGTTCTTTCTCGGATCGAGGAGAGTGGAAAGATCATCCCTGAGAGGATCACGGCAGTAAATCCTGCTGAAATACTCGACAGCGTAGTGCAGAGTGAGCAAACTGGAAACTTTTCCATGTCGCGTGCTTCGATCGTTCATCCTCCTCAAAGTTTCTTCACGTTGTAATCTTGTCTTCGTCTTCTTCCATTAACTGTAAATATTGCAGATCAAATTAACCTCAAAAAGAGGAGCACGTGCTAGCACCTGCCGTTGCTCACGTGCCAGCCCGTGGTATAAGCCTAATTTGGTACGCCCTCACGTGCCCTCGTTGCAAATATCCCGCGCTCGCCTCCCTTCCTCGCTCGCGCTCCACTGCGATCGATTTCAGTCTTCGGTTGTCGATCTCTTTCCAGATCGAGGCGTGCGCGTCGGCGCGCCGTGGCCCGGCCATTTGGAGTCGGCAGGGGCTTCTTCTAGGGTTCACTTTCGCGAGTTGTTTCCGATTCGATTGCGGAGGATTAGGGATGGAGGTTGGACACGAAAATCTCCTACCGACGGAACGACGAGGAGAAGGAAAACGAGAGGGTTGCTTCGATATCGCTGATGCCGTTGCCACAGCAGTGGATCGTAAAAAAGTGAAGAGTTTCTTCTAGCCGAAGCTTGTAGCGTTGGCTCGGTAAGAAATTGTTTGTAATTTTGTTTCTTCTGTTTCTGCTCATGATAACAAGCTATATCTTGATTAGTTCCTATGATTCGTCAAGCAGTGTTGGATGAAACATTGGATTCTGTTTCACTCGAACTTGCTGTGAAAGAGTAGGTAGATTCATCTTCTATTGGAACCTGTAAATTTTGATTTCAAAATGATTTTAAACTCTTTTTGGAGGTACATCTATAGATTTTTTTTTTTTATGCCCATCATGCAGCATGTGTTAGAACAAGTATTTTGACTATTGTTCTTGTCACATAACAGTACTGGTAAGAACAAAGTGTAGAGGAAAAGAAAAGGGGCAAATTTTGTTATGCATTAATAGTAATGGAGTGGTGAATGGAAAATACTAATGAAAGCATGACAGCAAAATAACATCAGCCAAACTATAGAGGTATCTTGACAATACTAATTTTGTCATACACCTGTGTGATGATGATCAATGACATGTTATTGGTGCAGTATTATATATTGGAGCATGAGTATTACTTATTTCACAAGAAATATTGGATGGTCTTTCTATCTTTACATCAAAATTATTTGATATAAACAGTTGAAGTATGTCAATTAATTTTCTAATAAATTGCTGTTGGCAAGTCATAATAAATAATAAACATAATTGTCTGAGACCATGTTTTCATCTTGGTGGTCTTTGTACATGTTTGAGTAACAACTTTGGCTTGATAAATCATTTACAAGATTAGTCAAGTTTGCTTTAAAGTTTTTATGTTTAAATGTACATGGTGTGTGTGTTTGACCAAGGTATCTTGCATGATGTAAACCTTTGTCACTTTCTTCAATGCTATTCATCAATTGAACTTCCTCAGAGGCCTTTGGTTGAGAAGCACCTGCGTGATGATGATCAATGACATGTTATTGGTGCATATTATATATTGGAGCATGAGTATTACTTATTTCACAAGAAATATTGCATGGTCTTTCTATCTTTATATCAAAATTTGATATAAACAGTTGAAGTATGTCAATTAATTTTCTAATAAATTGTTGTTGGCTAGTCATAATAAACAATAAACATAATTGTCTGAGACCATGTTTTCATCTTGGTGATCTTTGTACATGTTTGAGTAACAACTTTGGCTTGATAAATCATTTATAAGATTAGTCAAGTTTGCTTTAAAGTTTTTATGTTTAAATGTACATGGTGTGTGTGTTTGACCAAGGTATCTTGCATGATGTAAACCTTTGTCACTTTCTTCAATGCTATCCATCAAGTGAACTTCCTTAGAGGCCTTTGGTTGAGAAGCACCTGTGTGATGATGATCAATGACATGTTATTGGTGCAGTATTATATATTGGAGCATGAGTATTACTTATTTCACAAGAAATATTGCATGATCTTTCTATCTTTAGATCAAAATTTGATATAAACAGTTGAAGTATGTCATTAATTTTCTAATACATTGTTGTCGGAAAGTCATAATAAACAATAAACATAATTGTCTGAGACCATGTTTTCATCTTGGCGGTCTTTGTACATGTTTGAGTGCCAAAGATGTGAAGCCCTTTATCATCAATACTGACAATCATTTATAAGATTAGTCAAGTTTGCTTTAAAGTGTTTATGTTTAAATGTACATGGTGTGTGTGTTTGACCAAGGTATGTTGCAGGATGTAAACCTTTGTCACTTTCTTCAATGCTATTCATCAACTGAACTTCCTCAGAGGCCTTTGGTTGAGAAGCTTGTTAGGGAGCTCTGTCGTAGACTGGTGAGAGATTTTTTTTGTGTTGTTGTTGTTTTCCATTTTCATGTTTGTAGTTTCGTGTAATCTTGTGTTTGTGATCTATAAGTTACCACATTATGCCAAATTGTACCCTTGCTCCATTAACTTATAGGGCATGGTTATAAGATTGCATCTACACAGGAAACTCTTTTGTTTTCTTTAATTTCTGCAAAAGGCATGCCATTTGATATCCATATCGACCATGATAACACTAAAGACTACAAATCTTTTCTTATTAGTAACTGTGATTATTCGCCAAATTATACTCTAAACAGGAAAGTCTTGTTTTCTTTCTGCCCAATTGTGAGAGCCTAGATGTATTAAGGAGACTTTTAAAAGTATATTAATTTTGATTTGAAATAATTTAGAATTTAATGTCCTCATATCTAAATTCAACTGTGTAAATTTAAAATAGTGAATTTTTAAATTCATAAAGATAGTTTATTATAAAAAAATGATAATCCCAGTAGCCACATCTCTGGGGGTGGCCGATCCGGTCCCACGAAAGTTTCCTACCGACCACCAGGATAAATCGGGAAGCGCATACGGCGGCCAAGCTCAGCATCCTTTTATTATAAGATCTAGAATGATAATATTTATTAATCATAATCATTAATGGGTTCTTATGATTCTTCTAATCGAAAAATATTAAATTTTTGAATATTGTAGGTCCATTAGAAGTTTCGTCCGAAATTGACTAAGAATGAGTTGTGTCATTTTGGTATTATAAAACTTAGGTATGTGAAATAAATGTATGGTTTAGTGAATTGCAATAAAAGGTCATATGTTGACCTTGGACGTCCTTCACGGTTGATCCTATATTTATCTATATAGAGTTAAATTAGAAAATCAAAATAGGGCCCCATGCAAGAGGGTATTATTCCAGTCAAATACCGCGGATGGTCAAGCCGCTAGTTAAAGAACATTGTGATATGTGTAACCTCCTGGATGAGCTAGGACGTGGGAAACAATCAGGACCTGAAACACACTTCAAGAAGAGGATAGATTGGTGTCGGAGAATCTCGACAAGTCATTCCAATGCTCATATTAGGGTTCTCCGGAAGACGATGAAATGTGGACAGGAAAGAAGATAATATTAGCAGAGTTTTTAGAGTCGAACCTGGACTAAGACTGTGAGTTAAGTCTTTTATAACTTGCTCAAGGTATTTCCACGTCGAATGAGATAGTGCCCTTATAATAATCTGCAAAGGAAACTAGATCTGACAGTCGTTTCTTTTTGACCTTATGTGCAGAAAGAGGGGTATCCGAGAGGACCAAATCTGACAACCTCATAACTGCCTGTTCATTCTTGGACTGTCGCGTATCTATGAGAATATTCGCGTTCCCTTTAGTAGGTCATGTAAGATAGCGGTTCACAGAAGACATGAAGGTGGAGCCTAGGATGGAGTCAGTCAAGACGGAGTGGTCAAAATGAGACTCGAGGCCGAGATGGCCAAGATGAGACAACCGAGCTACCGAGATAAGGTTGGTCAAGACGAAATGACGAAGACGCTGAGACGAGACTGGTCGAGATGAGACGACCGAGACGTTGAGACGAGATGACCAAGATGGTCGAGACGAGATGACCAAGATGGTCGAGACGAGACTGACCGAGATGAGACAACCGAGACATCGAGGCAAGACTGATCGAGACGAGACGATCGGGATACTGAGACGAGACTAGCCAAGATGATTTTGGGGGCCCAAGTGGGGGCCAGGATTGAGCTCATGCTGAACTCGGAGTATGGTATGAGTCCGAGATGACAGATACATGAGGTGACAAATATCTCACTTTGGTGTGATCGGATCCGTGTTGATCTGTCTCATCACATCGATGGGATCGGATTCATATTGATCCGTGTTACCACATCGGTTCGGATATTGATCTTTGTATAGCCCTTGACCTTTATTTTAGAATGAGTCATGTCCTCTACGACACTATCAGGTATAGTCATATGATTTTATCGAAATTCGATCTTCGTTATACCACACGATGATCGACTTAATCGCGACCGAGGGCCGTACGATTTAGTAAACTGTTAGGAAAATGTCATTCGATCGGGACTGTCCTTATGCCTACTTTATTATAATCTGTGTTGTCATGTTATTCTACTGTAGATCATTTATGACAAGCCGGCCATTCTTGCTTCCTACAAAGTCAGATTTGTTGGACCGGTTGGTTCGAATCGATTTTTGGACCGGTCGGTTTCATGGATGTCGGTGATGGTTCTACGGAATTGCAATTCCATAGAAAAGTCAAAAGTGACAGCTCGATTCGGATGAATAACTCAAATTTGACTACTCCTTCAATTCGATCTTGCTTAGATTCCGTTTGTCGTGTGTGTGCTTATTATTATTCTTTTTAATGTTTATGCATAAAAATCCGTAATAGGTATAAGGAAAAATAAACTGAAAATTCTTCTTCTTCTTCCATTAACAAAATCCTTGATTTTATTGATAAAATTTTTATTTCTTCTATTTTACGCCCTAATTTATGCAAGTCGATTTATTTAACAAGGTGACCTAGTTGAATGATTGAAATGGAGACGAGCAAGGCTAAGTGAGGTTGAGTAGGTCGAACGATCCGTTGAGCTTGGGGTTAGTTAGGTTTGGTAAGATAGTCAAGTGAGCAAGCTAAGTGTGTTACAAGACTAAATGAGTTGAGTGGACCAGATAGTTCGTGAGTCGAGGGTAGTCAAATTTGAGTGAGTCAATCGATCAATCAAGTTGGCAAGCCATTTGGTTTGTGAGGTTCAATCTATTTGAACGGGTTAGTCAATCTATATTCTTGGTCAGTGTAATGCATATAGTAACTTTGAACTAATTAGGATGTTCAAGTCGAACGACAACCTTAGACAGGTTGGATCATCTAGTGTAAGAGGTGAAATAGGAAAGACATTATTAGACCTTCGATGTAAGATTCAAAATCTCTTACCTTTCGAGAATGAAGGCTAAGAAACTCCTTATCTAGCCTTTCAAGGTAAAGACAAGAACTTGCACATTTGAATGCAAGAGGTGGAATGAAGAAATCTACTATCATAGCCTTTCGTGGGACATTAATTCGTATCTTCTAAGATAGGAATCGACACTTTCACGAGGACCATCGCTCGGTTGATTGAACTATGAACCTAAACACCAAACAAAGCTATCAAAGAAATTTGAAGTGAGGTCTTCCTACACCGACCCCTAGCCAAGTACATCGAGATCAATGCGATTGGTCCTCATCTAACTCGGCTGGACCAACATTGATTAACTCACTCGGGTCCCTATACTATTTTCGATATTTTTTTATAAATTATTTATTTATATTTTGTGTGAGAATAGCAATAAGGCATGGTGGTTGATGTGTCGTAATCTTACAGCTTTTGCACTTGGATTCATATATAGATGCAGTTAATAGGCATATATAGCTTGTCTTCTTATATTGATTGATCAAATCTTTAATTTCTAAAAATATATTGCCAATAATCATGTCTTAAATTATACAGCACATTTTTGTCCCCAAAAAAATATTATTATTAAAAATAAAAAAATCACTCATTTCTTCAAGTAAATATATTAAACTGTTTTGTCGGTTCGCCTCCAATAATAATCGAATATTATTGGGGTGGCCCACCGCCGCTCCGGATGGGATCGCAGGCAGCGGACCCCGCATGACGTGGCGCAGGTCGTATGGAGTCAAATGTTTTTTCTTCTTCCCATTTTATTTCGCAGAGGATGACGACGGTACACGTCAGCATCGGGGGGTTACTTCGTCCGTCCGCCGACAAGTCTGCGTGAGGTCCGCATACATCCATACTTTTCGAGTTATCAATCCGGTCGTACGGAATTAAAAAAATTAAATAAAATAATTTTTTAGTAATATTTTTTAATTCAGTAAATAAAATTAATTTGTTATTATGACATGTAAAAAAATGGACCTCGTTTTAGTGTTCATTTTCAAATAAAGTTAAATGGATATCACTTTAATAATTTTATTCTTAAAAAACTCTTGATGTTGTAGCAGTTATGATAATTATTATAATATATAGAAGCTATCAAGTAGTTATAATATATAAAAACTACTTAATAACGGTTAAAATATATTTAAAGTGAATTTAAAATTTATGTTATGTAGAAGCTACTAATAACTATTATTATATATTTAAAATGAGTTTACAGCATAGGATTTATATCGTATGAACGTTTCTTAGTAGTTGTCACAACGTATATAAACTATTCGGTATCGATTATAATGTATTTAGGATAAATTTATGATTTAAAATTTAGAGTTTTTGAATAATATTATATCAAAATACCATTTATCAACTTAGTCAAATTTACGTAAACTTCATCAAAATTATTTTAAAATAGTTATAAAAATTATTATAACTTCTATAAATATATTATAAATATATTTATTGGCTACTACCGTCCTAAACATTATAAATATATTATAGTAACTACTAGATAACTTTTATATATTATAACAATTATTCGATAGCTTCCACAAATTATAACATTTATTTATTAGCTTTTACACAATGTAAAATTTTAAATTTTAAATTTTACATTCATCCTAAATGTATTATAATAATTATTGGAAAACTTCTATATATTATAATAGCTACTAACTACAATAACACTAGATAAGAGATATTTTAAGGTAAAATATGGAGTGCTCATTTGTTTATTTGTTTGTTTGTTTTTTGGGGGAAAAAACGCTCATTTGATGGGTTTCCCTCGATTTGGGCCGTTCTCTTGATTTTAGATTCGAAATTATTATTTCGGAATATTCGGAATTGCTAGTGAATTATGAGTCCGATCCGGCGAGAAAAGACAGCGCGAGCGTTGGGAGAGTAAGTGAGCGGGCCCTGCCGACGGCTCGCCCTGAGCTGGAAGGCAAGCCCATCTGTTGCGGGACCCACCCTCCGGGTAAGGTTTTTTACAGAACCCCCAACCCCAGTTCTTCCCGCTATGAAATCCACCCGCCACTCCGCAGTCCCACGCACTGAACCGGAAAAATTGACCGGGTTAAACGGCTCGATGGACCGGAGCCGCAGCGACTACTTCTACCTCCTCTCCGCCCTCCTCCTCCTCCCTCTGTTCGCCCTCGCCGGCGCTCGCCCGGCCAGCTTTCTGCAAGACTTCCGGGTCTACTTCGCCGGAACCCACATACGGCAGATGGAAGGCGGCTCGGCGGTCCAGCTGATGCTCGACCCTTCTTCCGGTAATTAACGCTTAATCCGTCCCGTTAATTCCGCCATTATCGACTCTAATCCGCCCCGTCGTTCAGGCTGCGGGTTCTCTTCGAAGAAGATGTACCACTTCGGCCGAGTCAGCATGAAGATCAAGCTCATTCCTGGCGACTCCGCCGGCACCGTCACCGCCTTCTACGTCCGTACCATTAACGCCTAATTAATATAATCGCCGAGATAATTAATTACGCAGATAATTAACCCATGGGCGCACGTGCAGATGAACTCGGACACCGACTCGGTCCGGGACGAGTTGGACTTCGAGTTCCTGGGGAACCGGACCGGCCAGCCGTACACGGTCCAGACCAACGTCTACGCTCACGGGAAGGGCGACCGGGAGCAGCGGGTCAACCTCTGGTTCGACCCGTCCAAGGAATACCACAACTACTCCATCACGTGGAACCGGAAACAAGTCTTGTAATTAACCCAACGTCTGTTTTGATCTGCTGCGCGACGGTTTCCTACGTGCGCGTGCGCGACAACATGATCATGAAAATCTAACCGTCTAAAATTAGAAATGTACAGTATTTTCTTCCGCCGACCCCCAGCCACTGTTCCTGCCGCCGCATCGCCGTCCGGCCACTGCCGGCCGCCGGACCGGGCCCGATCAACGGCCCACTCGCCGACACATCAGCCGGCACCGGATTCCAGCCAGATTATGGTCGGAATCAGACTGAATTCGGTCAGAAACCACTGCCAGTGGCACACACCCACTGTGGGCTAAATCGCAGTCGATTTCTAGCCAAATCGTGGTCGAAGACCGGCCGAGGAAGGACCACTGGTGGCCGGCAGTCCATCCTCAACCGCGATTTGGCCCACAATGGTCGTGTGCCACTGGCGGTGGTTTCTGGCCGAATTCGGCCGAATTCTGGCCACATTATGATCGGAATCCGGTGCCTGTCAGTGAGCCAGCGAGTGGGCCGTCGATCGGGTCCGGTCCGACGCCTGACGGTGGCCGGACAGCTACGTGGCGGCGGGAATAGTGGCTGGGGGTCGGAGTGTAAATACCCGTCGTGCAGCAGAGAAACGTTTACCGCGTTTTAATCGAGGATTAATTAATAAGATGCGGGCGGCGCAGGTTCGCCGTCGACGACGTGCCGATCCGGGTGTACAAGAACAACGAGGCGGTGGGGGTGGCGTACCCGACGGCGCAGCCCATGCGGGTGTACTCGACGCTGTGGGAGGGCGACGACTGGGCGACGCGCGGCGGGATGGAGAAGATCGACTGGAGCAAGGCGCCGTTCTACGCCTACTACAAGGACTTCGACATCGAGGGCTGCGACGTCCCCGGCGCCGGCGCCGCCTGCGTCGCCGACCAGCGCAACTGGTGGGACGCGCCGGCGCACCGCCAGCTCAGCCCCGAGCAGGCCAGGAAGTACCGCTGGGTGCGGACCAACTTCATGATCTACGACTACTGCACCGACAAGGCGCGCTACCCGGTGCCGCCGCGCGAGTGCCTTGCCGGAATCTGAGCCCCGCCGCCCCCGGCGGACGCGGTCGCATGCATGGCTAATGAAGCTTTTGCATGAGTGTATAAACATAATGTGATTTATGTGGTCATATAATAAGTGGTTTATATATCGAACAATATAATAGCTTAATTAAGCGAGATTTGACCAGTAATATTATGATTATGTTTGACTTTTTGACATTTGGAAATTTTAATGCTGATAGATTAAGTCTTAAGAGTCATCATTAAAATGTTGACGAAGTCAACGGATTGACCGACATGTTTAGGAAATTCACATGCAGGCAATAAATAGTTGCAGAGATGACCTTCATCACACGTCAGTAAAGGAATATTTTAGTGTTAAATGAATTTTAAAATAGATAAAATAATTAAGTTTCCAAAAGAAAATAAAATAAAAGAGAAAAAGGAAATAAAAAATTATTATCCTCTTTTGATTTAAAATGATTCGAAATTTCCACGCTGTTTCCATCGTAATAAATACGTCATTATTGGGAAAGAGACGTATATTAGGGATGTGACATTTTACTGAAGAGTGCATTTAAGTTTGATAATTATCAAGCCGGTCACTGGAGTTTCGGATTTATGAAAGGATGCCCTTTAATTTTAAAATATTATTTAAACGCTTTTAAAAACTGTTAGAAATATTTTAATAAGCTTTCGTCGTTTGACTAGTAAAATATGTTAGGCATTTAAAAAGTTAATAAATACACTTTGATGATTTTCTATTGGTCAGAATTAAAAAAATAAAGTCATTAATAGTCTCCAAGGAGCATCATAAACACAATAATTGTCTTTTAATGCTTATTTTCAGCATTAAAAGGCTAAAGGTATCACAACTAAAAACACTTAATAACCTTCTATTGTTCAAAATAGCAAAATCACCGTTATTTTTATAATGCTCTCTCTATAAATATATCCATGTCTTTATTTTTGTTTTTATTCCTAATAAAAAATGTGTTCTTACAAAAATAACAATGATTTTTGTATGATCAGAATGATAAAGACAAAAAGTTAAAAAGGACGTCCCAAAATGTGCCATTTGATTTTTTTTTAAATCAAAAACGCATCTTATCCTATTATTTTATCTGTATGTTTACCTAAATATTCTATGATACTATTTAATGTCGTTATCTTTCGTCTATATTCTAAATCATAATTTTTTAAATTGATCATCCATTATAATATTTATAATTTCATAGCTATTACACATGTTGTAGCAATTATAATTTTGAAATTGCTATAATGTGTTCAACATACTTAATGTTCAAAAATATTCATATTGTAGCCATTACAGTTTCATATATATTACAATGCATATTTAACATATTTACGTTATAACAATTATGATTTGTAACTGCTATAATGTTGATTCAATTTTATTCATTTATCAACTAAATATTTTTGACTGATTTATAAATTAGATAGGAAATTTAAACAGGGGATAATAATATTGAATAGTAATACATGAACAATATTTGGTTTGGATAAATATACACGATAAGAAACATGGATATCCTTTT
This sequence comes from Curcuma longa, assembly GCF_044706935.1. Taxonomy (NCBI): domain Eukaryota; kingdom Viridiplantae; phylum Streptophyta; class Magnoliopsida; order Zingiberales; family Zingiberaceae; genus Curcuma; species Curcuma longa. The sequence continues at coordinate 4,394,927 of NC_133874.1, forward strand.
GATACAAAAACTTAAAAATGAGATGTCAATGGGTTGATTCGAAAATAAAAGGGCACTCTTTTGATTTTTATGCAAATGATAATACGATAATTGTATGAAAAAATTGATAGGGTAATCTTCACATATAACCCTAAATACTCAATTCTTAAGAAATCACAAGAACAATAATCAGAATTGCGAAAGCATACCAGGATTCATGATTTACAATCAATTTCTGGCAATGATCTTCAATTTGCAGAGTTTCCTCAGAATCCAAAGAGTTTTGTCGATGGGGAACAAAACTGAAGCATCGTTCTGCAAACTGGGACCATAACCCCTTTTATAATTATCTTTATTTGCTTATTTCTAATTTGGCCCCTCAACAAATTAGAAATTGCACATGTGGTATCCACACTTTTATATTCATGACAATTAAGCCCTTACGCCAAATTCCTTAATCATAATTTGACCACATTAATATTTGACTTATTTAATTGATGACATGACATTTATAATTACATTAATGATCCCAAAATTCTAATAATCTCCCACTGGATCATATATGTAAATTTATAAATGTGTTAACTTTAGTGAGCTCAAAAATTTGTCATCATAGTCATAGGACTTCCTTAACAATCTCGTCCATTAATTATATAGACATAGGATCAATGCAGTCTTTGTTGTATCTATCACAACTAAACCATCAGTGGTCACGTACATCAATATAATCAAATGACATAGATCAATCATGAATGTGTGGCATGAAAATTACATGCAAGGTGGTCTATTCATGTCAATTTTCAACTGGTCCTCCTTAACCAAAGTGAGATCAAAACATTAACTTAAATTGTACAAAGTGTACTGAAGTAACATTAAACTTTATTTCTGATCAGAAAAATCTTGATATACCAAACATATATAGTACAAACTCCCACTAGATCTAGATTTCACCAAATTGAATAACACCCATATGAGTAGTATGCTCATAGAAGACATTGGGTGGTAAATCCTTTGTAAAAGGATCTGCTATCATGGAGTTTGTGTCTATGTGTTCTATCGAAATCTGTCCACTTTGTACTCTTTCTTTCACAACAAGGAACTTGATATCGATGTGCTTCGATTTTGTCGAGCTCCTATTGTTGTTGGAATATAATACAGCTGATTTATTATCACAAAATAACTTCAATGGTCTCTCAACCATTCCCAAAATACGCAGCCCAGAGATAAAATTTTTCAACCATATTGCATGATTTGATGCCTCATAACATGCTATAAATTCTGCTGCCATGGTGGAAGAAGCTGTCAGTGCTTGTTTAGCACTTCTCCAAGAGATAGCTCCGCTAGCCAATAGAAAAACATAGCCTGAAGTGGATCTCATACTATCTTGGCATCCCGCAAAATCAGAGTCAGAATATCCCATGATCTCAAGAGTATCTGACCTCTTATATGTGAGCATGTATTCACTAGTTCTTTTTAAATATCTCATTACTCTCTTTGCTGCTTTCCAATGATCCATTCCTGGGTTGCTCAAATATCTGCCCAACACTCCAACAATGTACGCAATATCCGGACGCGTACAAACTTGAGCATACATAAGACTTCCTACTGCAAAAGCATAGGGAATCTTTTGCATTTCTTGAGTCTCGAGGCTTCCTTTAGGGCACTGTTTAAGACTAAACTTGTCTCCTTTAGCGACCGGGGTACTACCTGGTTTACAATCTTTCATGCCAAATCTTTCAAGCACCTTATTGATATAGCTCTTTTGTGATAATCCAAGAATACCTCGAGAACGATCTCGGTGTATTTGGATTCCTAATACAAAAGATGCATTACCGAGATCTTTCATCTCAAAATTTTTAGAAAGAAATCTCTTAGTATCATTTAACATAGCTATATCATTTGTGGCAAGTAAAATATCATCAACATATAAAACCAGAAAGATATGTTTACTCCCACTGAGCGCATTTAAACTTCTGAAAGCCACCAAAATAGTGTCTTGACGACATTTATTTTGTATCCCAAACCTCACTTTTTTCACTCCAGTTGAACATTGGTAGGTAGCATGTGTGTAACCATGTATTTCAGCTTTAGTTTTGCATGTTTTGAACGTGAGAAGTGACTTTGAAGCATTTTTAGACATGTTTCACTAGTTTACATGCATGTTATCAGGAACAAAAAAAGAAAAGTGTTGATTCTTTTAGGAGCCCAAATGAGCAAATCTTCACAAAGTTTCTTGAATTTGAACTGTCATCACATCCATGTTGCAAAATATTGTTGTATGCCTCAGACATCACCATTTGAACTCTAGTTGACATGGATTGGAACTACATATTTAACCATGCATCTATGGATTATTCTTATGTGTTTTAGATGTGTGATATAGCTGCGGATCATTAGGCACATGGTTGCACAGTTTATGTGCAGGTTTTGGTACAGATCAAATATTTTTCTTTGCCTCCCGTGGTTCAAATGCCTTTGTTTTCATTGAACACATCAATATGCATGCGAATTGAGGGCATTTGGATACTTGGAGGGCAGTAGGGCACAAAACAATCTTCAGCTTTTAGTGGTTGAAACACCTTCATTTTCACATACTACCCTTTAATTTAAACCCTTTTGACATCCATGTGATTTAAGGACAATGGAACACCTCTAGGCCACAAAATTATGTTTTTCTAAAAATTGTTCTGTGCCCAAATGAACCGTGTTGACATTCAGAACTGTCCTGAATAAATATTTAACATTGTCTTTACTAGTGATAGAGGTGTAAGAAACTAGAGTATCTTTTACCAACAAGAGGAATGGAGATGTTCCGTTGGTCATTTTAGACATTGTTTTCAGGAAAGAAAAAAAAAACTCTGGTAGAACTAGAGGGTATGTTAAAGTCATTATGCTTCGGCCTTGTCATGTTGAAGTTGTATAGCTCGCTCCATTTGCTCACTTATGGAGATTTCAGAAATGAGGTCGGATTCTGAAATATCTTACAATGTTTAGTAAAGATAACCTCGCGCTCATATTGAGTTTCAAGAACCCCGTTATTGATTTAAGGCCCATTGATCAATTGGGCAATTCGAAATGAAACTTTTTACTCCTGCTACCTCATGGACGAGGGAATATGGAAAGCAAATTATCTTTATTATGCAGAAGTGATGTAGAAGAGGACATTTTAGATTTTTGTTGTTTGTATATTTTGTATATATTTGATTGCATTGTGTTTAGCAGTGCAGCAATTATCCCTTTTAAGTTGATAGAGTTAGTTAAGGACTTGGATAGTTTAGGTAGATATAATCGCGCTGAAGCTGTGTATTCATATTTTGCTAGTCAAATTGCACCCTTTGGTGGATTTTTGTGAAGGTGAACAGATGCTAAATATAATCTTCCATACCTGAAAGGGTGCATTCCTTCTTTTGTGGTTAGTCAGGATTTTTAACTTACATAAATAGTTCTAAATAATTCACATATCTCTCATAAGAAGTGTCTTTGATAGGTATGGTTCTATGATCACATTTTTGTATGGATAAACAGTGGTGAGGAATTGAATGACATAGCCCCCAGGGATGGAGGAAGTAGAGAAGGAGGATGGGGCAGAGGCAAGCAAGGAGGCAGGTGAAGTTGGGGAGCATTGAGTTCGAAGGGTAGCTTGAGGGAGGGATTTGACACAACTCAATTGAACATTAGGGAACTATCTGGCTTTAGAATCCCCTTCTGCCTAGTCACAACATTTTGTTGAGCCCTTCTCACTGAAGTGACTGAGCTTTCTTTCTATTTTTTTCCGCATCTGTTCACTTTTATTTTTCATCCACATTTGCTGCCTGAATGAAATCTTGTTTGCCTTGTGTGCTCATGCTGTTTATCCAGGCATAAGTCTGTCGGTCGAACAGTGGCAAGCTTTTCGGAATGCTGTACCTGATATCGTGGCCGCGATCAAGAAGCTCGAAGGATCAGACTAGAAGAACTTCCTGAAGATCGGCATCACATGTTTAGGCGAAGGTCTGAGAAGCATCAGCATTTTGGGTTATCTTTTTGGGTTATCTCCTGCTATGAATGCTGCCTCCTTTTGGGCCTAAACATTGTGTATGTGTGTTTGTTGTGGATATTTTGAAGCCCTTTCTCCTGCATTCTGAAAATTTTATGTGGACTTCAAGAGAATTGTAGACTTGTAAAATTGGAAATGGTATCCAAGATTTTATCGAATTTGTTGATGAGTGGGTAGAAATAATCTTGTAATTTTAAATAAGGGTAAATTGCTAAATTTATTTTAATTTAAACTATTATAAGTTTACAAAATGAATAAATTTATCATGGATTTATTAAATTCTTATTATTTATCAATAAATTGTAATTGGCTTTTCCACATGAATTAATTAAAAGTTTCTGCTACACTTGTTATTTTATGTCCTTAGATGGATGGATGTTATTTAATTTATTTTTTCACTTTATTTATAAGATTTTTTTTGTGAACATTCACATATATAAACCTAGCTTTCGTGATAGGAAAGTGGCGAAATCTTTTGTTTAGGTGTTGGCTGATGCTGATTTTTTTCAGTGTTTTGGAATTGAAAATTGATAACAATAAAAAAGAACAAGAACAAGAAACACAGTTTTCTCTATTGTAAAATATACATTTTTTTCTTTTTGATAATTTAAATATTTAATTTTTAATTTTAAAAATAATTGATTCAATCTCATACAAATTAAAATATATATATATATATATATGAATCTTGATGGAAGATCCAATATTTTAAAATTTTCAAACTCCTCATATATAATATCTTTTGGGTGAGATTTGAGCTGTTACCTTAAATTTTTTTTTAATTCCCTAAAATTTGAATTGCTAGATTTTTTTCAACCTAAAATGGTTATTAAGGATACTCGTGTCTTAATTTTGCATAGAATTTAAAATGTTAACACTTAATTTTTTAAAAAATAATCTCAATGGAAACAATATTAGCAAGATCAAATACTAAATCCTTAATAAGGAAAGAAACAATCAAGTAACGTTTGAGTTTTCATGAATCAAGAGGTAAAGCAGATTTTAAAAATTATTATATTAAATACTGAATCATTTTTATTTTTGGATATCAATAATTTTTTTATTTAATATTAATATTATTATATTTTAACATGATGAAACAAATATATCATATAAATTATATGTTTTAATTAATTTCATACATTGATAATATTATTATTGAATAAATTATATAAAATCAAATATTTTTATAAACTCAATAAATTAGATATTAAATGGATAAAAAAAATAAAATAATATCCTAGTTAAATGAGATTAATACGACGAGCTCTTGCTGATGAGTCCTCCTCTCCTCCTGCCGCCATGCCAGGTAGCTTCAACGACCACGTCACCGCGGACGTCACCCTCCGCCTCGAGTTATACGACGACCTACCCGATCGGGACGCTCCCATCCCCTTCCTGGATCTTTACGTTCGATCGGACGCCCTCCGCCGCTCCCACTATTTTTCTTGCCTTCTCTCCGACCGCTGGAAGCAGCCTGACGGCTCCTCCGACGAGTTTCCTGTCCGATTGACGCTCAAGATCTCCCGGGACGACGATCTCCGTCGTCGTGGCCCATTCCATTCCCATGTCGCCGTCCTCCGGCTTCTGCACACGCTGGATTTCTCCGGCTCGATCGCCTCCGTTTCCGACGCGCTGGACATGATTCCGGTCGCGTTGGAGCTCGTCTTCGACGATTGCGTCCGGGCTTGCGTCCGGTTTCTCGAGGCTGTGCCGTGGACTGAGGAGGAGGAAGAAAGGGTCCTCAAGTTGATGCCTTTGCTCGGTAAAGAGGAGTCCGAGGAGCTCCTTTCCAGGGTTCTTCCCGTGGTGTCAGCTTCTAGGGAATGCGATGGCATGCCTGAGGCTATGCTTCATGGGTTGATTGATACTGCGATCCGCCGGAATCTGAATGGGGCGACCGTGAAGGCCTTTGTGGCGAGGATTCTGAAGGATTTCCCATCTCGGGAATTGGTGGAGAGGGTGCTGGGTCAGGCATTCTTGTCGAGCTTGGAGAGGGTAAAAGACTACATGGGGAAGTATGCCAGCCCTGAAGTCAGGATCGCCGAGAATAGTAATGAAAGAGAAGCGATCCAGAAGGTGAACTTGCACGCCGTGCTGGTCAATGTGAAGCATCTACATTGGCTGATTGATAGGATTATGGAGCTCAGGGTGGCAGACAAGGCAGTCAGGGAGTGGAGTGAGCAGGAGGCCCTGGCAGCTGACTTGATAAAGACCTTTAGGGATGATACTTGGAGAAATATTGTGCCCGGATTGGCATTTTTGGTCACAAGGTGCAGCTACCGCCTGGCTGATGCTGTTGCTTCTGGGGTTACTTTGCCTCCTCAGCAGGTCTGTTTTCACATTCCTCATGCCTTTCATACCATATTTGAATCTGATAAGTGTTTATGATTATTTGGTTTAGTGGCATGGTTGACAGATTGATAAGATCTTTGCAACTTTCAAACATCAAGAAAACTATCAGCTATTGGAATGAACGAACTTAAACACTTATCACCCCAAACCACAATAGAATTGTTTCAGAATTCATGAATTGCCACTATCAAATTGGCGTGGATAGTTGTGTTCACCATTGAAGTTGACGAAATTAGCTAACCACAGTACTACTTTGTCTTAGGTGAGAATGAGACTTGTGAAGACCTGGCTTCCTGTGTTAAATGTGCTCAAGGATATATTTTTACAAGAACACCCTGTTGGTTATATCTTTCGAAATGAGAGTGTTGGTGATAAAACACTATACCTGGACCTCGAGGAAACATTCCTAAAGATTATATCCACCTTGCCACTCTCCAATGCTCAAGAACTGCTGCAGCAGTGCCTGTGCTTCTCCACCCGCAATCTTGACGACTGCCCACACTTAACATCTGCATTCAGAACATGGTTCAGGCGTGCTAATAGATCTCCACTTAATTTAAGAAATATGTCATAGCAGTTGCCAGGAGATTGTTGTCATCAGGTTAGTTTTAGTATTTTTTTTTCATGCAGATTGAGCAACTGCTTATTAGTATCATTTATTTTAAAACTTCTGAGTTTGTTAATCTTGTTGTATAACACAGCAATATGCAATTGCAGTTATAGTTTACTACCTTCATCAATAAACCAAAGTGTCTGACATTGTTCAATGTTGATTTTCCTATAACAAGAACGAGTGGCAATTATTACACATCTTATTCCATAATTAAACTATATTACTTTTTCTCCACCATATGACAAACTAATTTTATAACAAACACTGTTGGCCCTTATATAAGGTCATATCCTACATGGCTCCTGGAACCTAACACCATCCTCTACCTTTTTCATCCATGGTTGGGCTTGGGACCAATGTGCTTGTTTCTGTAGGAAGTTATATTTATGTACACAAACATTTTCTTTCTTGTTTGATGCTTGCTAGAAATCTAGTCTACTGAATTCATGTCGTGGAGTAACTATTCATGAATTTAAAACTGCCTCTTGAGATATTAGGAGCAATGACTTATTTTGTAAATGCTACTAGTTTAGACTAACTATGGTTCATGATATGAATTTGGGAAATATAGGTGTGGAAACATGCTTTTTTTTCCCTATAAATTGTCCTAATTTGCATTTGTTTGGAACTTAATTGTAAACATGTGTGGACATCATTGTAGATATACAACCTACGTGGATGTGGATGTAAAGATAACATATAGATAAGATTTATTACAATTTTCACATGGTATCAGAATCAATACCTAATTCATACGTTTGTCCTTCAAACCTCATGATCTCACCCTTCACACAAGCTGGAAAGCCACATGTCTTCTCTCTTCAGCAAATGCATATTCTTCCGTGGTTCCTTCAGTCTCCTGCTACCTCAACAGTTCCATCTTCTTCTTGGATGTTTGTCACTATAAGTGGGTTTTTCCTCCAAAAATTTGGTGTAGATGGAAAAAATTAGGTTTAATCACTCCAGTTATATGTATATAGCATGGTTGTCAAGATCAACTAATACTCCTCAGATTTGATTGTCAAGATCAAATCATTTACCAAGTGTCTCATCTTTATCTCTCAGATTTGATTGAGAAAATTTTGTTTAGAAATCCTATCAGCTCAATTGAGATGTGACATAGGTCCAACTGCCATATGATATGAAATATTGAATCATAATCTAATTTTTTCAAATAACATGTTGATCTTCCCACTTTAAATCTTTCCTACACTCTTCAAGAATATTTCTTTCCTAAGATCTCACCTTTCTCCTCTAATAAACAAAGCCTATGATTTTATTTCCATTAGATCTCGTGCGACTATTTGTGAATCTAACGTCGAGTATTCAAGATAACTATAGAGCACACTCATTTTGAGATTCAAAATGGAGCAAGAGATAGAGTTGAATAACACAATGTAAAATGTGAAAAATAAAAAGATCACCTATCTATCTTAATAACTGCGTTTGCAAAACCAAGAGGCAATTGGTACCTGATAAACTCACCAATTACATTGCATAGGGTTTATTCCTGAGCAAGTTGCTACACAAGGCTTACAGGTATGAGATAGCTTCTAATTACTTTAATTCAATTGCGGAAATCAGGAAAAAAAAGCCTAGAATCAAGAATAGCTTACAGGACCTAAAAAAAAAAGATAGATTTGCTACTTCAACCGGTTTTTCTAAAGTCGGTCTCATGGATATGGAAGGAGGTTCATTCAGGTACACAGATGTTAGATGCATGGTGGAGTTGACCATGCATATCATCACCTTTTGGAAATCGATTTTTGACCATTACGCTAGCAGTATCATACGTCTATCGTCTGTGCTTGACTTTCAAAGTTGTGTGTTGTGTCGACATCCTTTGGATCAGTTTAATTTGTTTTTTTATACGTGTAGTTTGTCTGGTTTGTCTCCTTCCAACCAAAGTTTTTCTTTCTACTAAGCAAGGAACGAAGATGAGGAGGTGATCTGCAAAGTAACCTGCTTGAGCTTTGCACAGGATCCAATGGGCCATAACATTCATGTAACTAATTTTTAACGGTTGGGATTTGCTGCTGCTGCTGATATTTGTAAGTGTAACGCTGGAAAGCAGATTTTACATTGTATTGTTCTCTGTGCTATTTTGTTTTTTTTAAGTAATTTAGGTATTCAATTTTTCGATTTAATTAATTTTAGAGATGATTAATTCTGTGTCACAGAAGTAATTGGAAAGCATAAATAGATCTCATCAGTGGGATAGGGTTAGAAATTTTATATGGGAGGAGATGAAAAATGTGTTTACATTGAAAAGGGGCGGCTTTGTGGGTGTTCCTCATTCGTCTCCCATTTATTTTTTATTTTTATATTTTGATAGGCGATTCAACGTATAAGTTTTTCAAACTCTCAGCCAGCATTCTTTACTTCTACAAATTCATCATTTTAACAGTTTTATACGATCGGTTCTATAATCATTTATGAAAAAGGAAACAAAGATTTTGATCCAACTAGATAGGCAAAAGTCTAATTGTGTAGTAATTCATATAACATAATAAAAAGAAAGCATACACATAAAGTTCGTGTCAATGTGAGATTCTGAGAAATGTTTTGTCATACATAATCTTATGTTTGCAAGAGATTGTTTTTGAAACTTGAATATGTGATTTCTAAATTACATGGCAACAAGCTCCCCTTCAACTATTCATATAATGCAATAAGAACACGTAATTTGGATAAGATGATTAAAGAGCACAAGTAGATGCAAAGATTCATTTTTGGCAGAGGACAAGGAAATAATTATTGAATGTAAGCAATTTGCAAGCAAACTTACAAGTAAATTCCACTTTCTTATTGTGTGTGAGATTACAATGTAGGCAATACCAAGAATGTAACGAGGTTTGCGAGCAAGATAAGAATACAAAAGGTTTTTTTTTTTTTTACGGATCTCTCTTTTTTTTTTTTTTACTCTTTATGTTGCGCAATCAATAATGGCCACTACCATCTCGGGCTGGAGGCCGTCGCGTCTGGCTAAGATTATCCAATCACCCATAATAACTTAAGTAGTCCAGAATGACAAATGACAATCTCCAGTTACGATAGGGCTTCCACGACGTTCTTGCCATCTCTATGTAAATGAGACAATCGAAGGAAGAATAATAATGACAGAAACGCCAATTACGTGTTCAAAGTCCTGTAGATTAAGTTGTTTTATCAGTTGTCATAATCAACCGCAAACTTAACTAAAGCAGAAGAATGAAAACGACCTGGTCAAAGAAAAGCCTAGTCTTTCCTTGTTGGGATTAAAAGCTATTTACTTGAAGAAAGCATACTTGATCATGCATGCAAACTACTTGATTTTACTGTAGTTTGTTGGATGTATACTGGCTATTAACTTAATGTAAAATTGAGAATATTTGATATAACCATAGATTTTCAGATGGCTTCAATTGCTACAAATCTCAGGACAAAACATGGGGAAAAGGGTAAGCTTTCCGTAATAATTTTGGACAGAATTTGTCCAAAATTTGTCTATGTAGTTCACCTCAAAAACTTGTAGAAATCTATGTTGTCTAGACGGTTAGTCCTTGAACAAACAAAAGTTTTATAGCATCGAATCCATTCCCTGAGGCAATAAATGAAATTCCAAAATGGCCGGAATTTGAAAAACTGAAGGAACAAAAGGGGGAAAAATATGACATTTCCTGATGCCAGAAAAGGAGGAAAAGGGCATAAATCAGTCAGATAGGAAGAACAAGATAACAACTGAGAGGCGGCGTACGTGTATTCAGATTTGTGACTGGGCACAGAGCTCCGACCCATCCCACGGTTATCGAAGCAGCATAGCTCGATCCCATCCTGCGCCTCCTCCTCATCGGATGCTTCCGATCCACGATCGTGCGCTGCCGGCAAGTCGTCATTCGCCTCCACTTCTCCCGTCAACCCCTTAATCTGGGGCTCCCACGAATCATGCGTCCCCGCCAATCCTAAATCCGATCGGAGAACGCAAATCAAAACCCATTCTCTGAAACAGAGTTCCCGATCCCTCGACAATCTTAGCAGTCACAAATCCTTTGAGGAAAACCCTCTTGCTACTAGAGCTTTCCCTGTAGAAATATGATAAAGTTGGGCTTTATAAATATTTGTTACTATTAAAGAAATGGTTCCTCCCTTGTGTTAGTTAGATTGTTGTTTTGATGATTTAGCAATAGGACTTGAGTTAGGTGTGGACAAATTAGTCGTGCTAGACGAATTGGACTTGAGGTAGGCGGTTCGAATTGAGTGGATGTAGAGCTATAGAGGTCGAGGGAGGATAGTCTAGATCTAGGAGGTGCTTAGAGCATGTGGAAGATAAGCAAGTAGCCTATATCAATTGTACACTCAGACGACTCAATAGTAGATAGCTTGGATCAAGGACGAGCTTAAAGGCTTCGAGAGCAAGTAGACCGGATGAAGGGGACCATCCGATGACTTAAGCATGGTTAGCCCAAATCAAGGAGTCGAAAACTCGAAGAGATATTATAATCTTGGGTTTGCTTTGGAGCATGTGTATTGTATTACAATCTTGGTAATTCTTCTTAAGACTTTGAGAGGTACCCTAGTCAATTTAAGGATTTAAATTATATAAGTTCTTGGATACAAGAGCTTAGACCAAACCTCAAGGCTTTTCAGTATCTTAAATTTTTGATAATTTATCTGTCATTAGCTTCCATTCCCAGTTTTAGAGAGAGATGAAGATATTATTTCCGATAGAGTTTGTGATATTATCCTCAAATCAAAATTTAAAATCTGAATGAACTGTCTCTGAATTGCCCTCTTTTATGAATCATGAAGCTAAAGAAATTCTTAGTTATTAACTCGAGATCTTTGAATTTGCAACTTCATGTACGATTCATTTGCGGCATTATTCTAGAATTACTGTGAGATTTCTGCCTTCTTGTCGATGCTCGTTTGCATCTTCACTGCAATCGCCCTGCTTAGATACTTTATATTACATTCTTTTCAAAAAGTTACAGTTGAGGCGAAGAACAAGAGGATGATGAAGATGATCGGCGGCAGGAAGAAGGCGATTTCTGATTACAATTGATAGGTTTGTTCTACTACTCCAGCTGGGCGTACCAGATGCCCTGAATCTTCACCTCTTTCGGGGTCTTGGCACCCAGATCGGTGTCGGACGGCTGCACGCTCTCGAAGACGCCGATGACCTCGCCGGTCTCCGGCTTGCTCTTGCTGACGCTGAGCGTGATGTTGCCCGTGGAGGAGGAGACGTTCTTGATGTTCTCCTTGCTCAGCTCCTCCTCGTCTCCCCTGCCGCCGGCGGGCAGCGCCACGGCGTTGTCGTACCCGGTGGAGCCTCCCCTGCCCTTGGGGTCCAGGAAGGAGGAGCCCCGGTAGGAGGGCACCAGGAACTTCCCGCTGAAGCTCTCCGGTTTGCCCGTCGCCACCAGCTGCTTGACGGTGAACAGGAACGGCACGCGCTCGCCGCCGGGCAGCTGCACCGTCACCGCCGCGTAGTCGATGCCGTCCTTCTCCTCGAACTTGACGTTTCCGTCGGGGCCCACCTCGAAGGGGCCCTCGATCTCGTCCAGCGTGTACGTCAGCCGGGTCATTAGCTTCGTCTTCTGGAACTCCGCCGGCGCGTTCTTCGCCACTCCCTCCGCCTTCACCGTGAACGACGTCGGCTCCAGACACAACTTCTTGGCGTTGTACTTCCCGGGCTTGAAGGCGAAGGAGTCCACGCCGCCGTCGATGGTCGGGCACTGGTTCGCCGTCCCCGTCCCCTTCACCTCCATGTACGTCTTGCTCTGGATCTCATCGTACGTCAGCCTCTTCGGCACCCCTCTGCGCTCGCTCCCTGTCAATCACCACCGCGGGCATCGATCAACAAACTAGACATCAATTAACAGAAAACTGATCCCTTTTTTTTTTTCTTTTTCTTTTTTGCACACGTACGGAGACGACGAGGGCGGAGGCGGCCAATGCGAGGCCGGCGAGCTTGGCGCCGTCAGTGCACTTCTGCGCCAAATCTCGGAGGTCGGAATGTAAGGAACAAGAGACCCTGGCGGCGGCCGGCTCGAACCCAAACGCCTTAGAAAGGTGAGAAGAAGACCTCACCGGCTGCCCTGCGATGCTTCGGCCGGCAGCGCCGACCTTGGACGGTTGCATCAGCGTGGCGGCGGCTTGCAGAGATGCTGCCATTTCCCCCTCTGTTTGCTGGGTGCCATTGGATTTGGATCGGATGGAGGTATATTGACAGTGTCGGATAAGAAGATCGGATAAGAGTTCTGCCATTGGCTACGTGCTGATTTGCCATTTCTGATGTGGAAACTTGCCGTATCTCCGCTTGTCATCGCTTTAGATTGTGTGGTGGCTAGCCACAGGCTACAGTCCACCTTCCATTTATAGCTTCTCTGCGCTTAAATATCATAAAAATCTTTCGTTGAGGTATGTTATGGGAGATCGGTCTTAGGCCATCTGCAACACGCGTTCATCGCGCGTTAAGACCATCTCCAACCGGTGCCCTTTTACACTAAAATGGTGTAAAAGTGGCACCATTTTCCTCCAACGGAAACACTAAAATAGTGCCCAAAATGGTGTATGTGAACAATGCGGCACCATTTTGGTGCCACACTGTTCACTTGCACCAAAATGGTGCAAGTGTATTATTTAATAATTAATTAATATAAAAATATTTTTAAATGTTAAAAATACTATAAACATTAATGCATTAAGTAGAATAAATTAATATATTAAATATTACATGCACCAAAATATTCTTAAATATTATAAATTAATATTATTTAATTTAATTGAATTAATTTTATAAATTTTATATATTATAAATTTATATTAGTTATTAACTTAAATAAGTAATATGTAAAATATTTATTATATTGCTAAGATTATAAATATTTTAAAATTTATAATATTGGTAATTTCATAACAAACACATATTTAAAATTTAAAATGCATAAATATAAAATATATTAAAGTAAACATGCATTTAAAGGATCTTCAGATAAACACTTCCTAAAATACATTAAAGTAAACATGCGACAAACATTAAAGTAAACATGCATTTAAAATAACTTCCTAATAAACATTTCCTAAAAAGATCTTCAGATATTGATCGGAGTCATTTAATGTTTAATATTCTGGCAAATCACTTCCCATAAAACCACCGAAATAATCTTGAAATTGATCGGAGTCATTCAAAGGATCTTCAAATTCTTGTCCTTCTTGAGACGAATTGAATGTAGATCCTTCTCCTTGATGTGGAATTGATTGAAATTTTTGGTGCATTTTCCTCTTTTGCATAATTCTGACTTGTTCACCGTGAATAAATTCACGCATTATCGGATCAGCGATGGTATTCAAATCTTTGAATAAAATTTTATTCTCTTCCTTGAATATAGCAACATCCGTACTTCGATCCAATGCCGCAACAAGTTGGTTATTCTGCGAAACAATTTTTGTGAGTTGTTGTTCATTCTTTCTCTTCAATTTTGCTTTCTTCACCCCAATAGGTCGTTTAGTTGAAGTATCAGCACTATCCGAATCAGCAATGTTAAGATCAAATGAAGAGACATGTGGAGATGAAGATGAAAAAACTTCTTTCTCAAGATTATAAGATTAAGAATAATCAGCTTGAGCAGTTTGTCGTTGCACTCTCGTAGATGCAGTTTTGTCATTGTCACTATTGAATTTCTCAATACCTTGAAGAATGCTCCACACATGTCCAAATTTGAAACCCTTTGAGCAATTAGGATCTTGCACTAATAACATTTGTGCACGATTAATCTATAAAAAATAATACAGAAATAGAATTAATAACTAAATTAGATATTGATTATAAAATTGATATACTCTACAAAATAAATAATGATAACAACTTACAATATCCTCCTCTGATGCTCCATTTGGATTCGTTTCTTCAACTTGTCGTATGCAACCCTTCAATTTGGAAATAGCAGCGATGATAGTATTCATTCTTTTTTGTAATGATCTTCTAGGTCGCTCTGAATTTTTAAATTTTGGATCTTGATTATACTCCATCTCAACTCTTGCCCAAAATTGATCCTTCTTTTGGTTGATTCCTATGATTGGATTTTGAGAGATATGAAGATAAACATGACATAAATGTTTATCTTCTTCAACTGAGTAGGATGATGAACGAGATGAACTTATTTTTTTTCAAGAGTAAGGGTGCA
Source organism: Curcuma longa (assembly GCF_044706935.1). Taxonomy (NCBI): domain Eukaryota; kingdom Viridiplantae; phylum Streptophyta; class Magnoliopsida; order Zingiberales; family Zingiberaceae; genus Curcuma; species Curcuma longa. The sequence continues at coordinate 4,410,075 of NC_133874.1, forward strand.
TTGTGATGGCCATGTCTAGTATGCCATTATATAGGAAAAACTTATGTGCATTGTATAATATTTGTGTATGCATTGTGATGTCTTGTCGCCTGCAAAAATGTGTCTGCATTGTGATGTCCCATTTTCTGAAATAATGATGTGTGATAATAGTGTGTGCATTGTAATGTCCCATCTCCTACAATAATGATAATAGTGTATGCATTGTGATGTCCCGTCTTCTGAAATAATGATAATAATGTCTGCATTGTGATGTCCCATCTTTTGAAATATTGATAATGATATGTGCATTGTAATGTCTTGTCGCCTGCAAAATAGTAATGTTGTGTGTGTATTGTGATGTCCCGTCGCCTGCAAAATATTAATGTTGTGTGTGCATTGTGTTGTCTCGTCGTCTGTAAAATATTAATGTTGTGTGTGCATTGTGATGTCCCGTCGCCTGCAAAATATATTAATCTTGTGTGTGCATTGTGTTGTCCCGTCGTCTGTAAAATATTAATCATGTGTGTGCATTGTGATGTCCCGTCGCCTGCAAAATATTAATCTTGTGTGTGCATTGTGTTGTCCCGTCGTCTGTAAAATATTAATCTTGTGTGTGCATTGTGATGTCCCGTCGCCTGCAAAATATTAATCTTGTGTGTGCATTGTGTTGTCACGTCGCCTGTAAAATATTAATCTTGTGTGTACATTATGATGTCCCATCTTCTAAAGTAATAATAATGGTGTTTGCATTGTGATGTCTCGTCGCCGGCAAAAATAATAATGTTGTGTGCATTATGCATTATAAATACATACCATAGCTGAAAATAATTCAACCACATTCTTCCTCTCAAACAATGAATTCTAGCTATGAAGGTATGTCAAATTCATCATCCTCAAGCTCTGAAGATGATGAAATATTTGAAGCACACAGAAGGCTTGTCACTCAAGCGATTTTCCACAACAATCAAGTCATTTTGAATCATTTGAGAGAAGAAAGCAACAAAGGCAAACATCGAGGATCTATTCCTGGTCACATAGTGATCAATCGTAATAGAGAAGCTGCTGATTGTAATCTATTCAATGATTACTTTGCCGAAAATCCTACATATAATGCTGCAATATTTCGAAGAAGATTCCGAATGGGAAGAAGTTTATTTATGCGTATTTTTAATGCGGTTAGTAATCATGATAATTATTTTGTGCAGAAAAGAGATGGAGTTGGAAAACTTGGTTTGTCAGGTTTACAAAAAATGACAGCTGCATTTCGAATATTGCCATATGGTGTACCGGCAGACGCCACTGATGAGTACATCAAAATAGGAGAATCAACTGCCATAGAAAGTGTGAAAAGATTTTGTCGTGCTGTTGTTGAAGTATTTGGAGGAGAGTACCTGCGATCACCCAATGCTAATGATGTTGCTAGGCTTCTTCATATTGGTGAGCAGCGTGGATTTCCTGGTATGTTGGGTAGTCTAGATTGCATGCATTGGAGGTGGAAAAATTGCCCAACAGCATGGGCTGAGCAATATTCTGGTCGCAATGGAAAGCCAACAATTATTCTAGAAGTTGTAGCTGATTACGATCTTTGGATATGACATGCATATTTCGGTTTACCTGGATCTAACAATGACATTTAATGTATTGGAGTCTTCTATTCTTTTTTCTAACCTTGCTCAAGGTATTACTCCCCCTGCTCGTTATGTCATTCAGGGAAAAGAGTACAACATGGGTTACTATTTAGCTGATGGTATATACCCAAAATGGTCTACACTTGTTCAAACAATTCATGATCCGCGCGGTACAAAGAATAAGTTGTTTGCAATAAAACAAGAGGCATGTAGAAAAGATGTTGAGCGAGCATTTGGAGTGCTTCAATCACGCTTTGCAATTGTTGCTGGACCTTCACGTTTTTGGCAGAAAAATATTTTACATGATATAATGACTTCATGTATTATTATGCATAATATGATAATTGAAGATGAGCGCAACCTGAATGCATCAATTGTTGATCAAGGTGAAGACTCGTCGACTACAGATGTTGATATAGCAGTAGATGACAATACCCGATTTCAAGAGTTTCTGGCTAGATATGAAGTAATCAAAAATAGAAATGCTCACTTTGCCCTTAGAAATGCATTAATTGAGCATTTGTGGGAACAATATGGTAATTCTGATAATTAAAATATATAAGTGTTAGTTGTTTTGTGAAATGTATTTTCAATGAAGTGTTAGTTTTGTTTTGTGAAATGTATTTTAATTTCAATGAAGTGTTAGTTGTTTTGTGAAATGTATTTTCAATGAAATGTTAGTTGTTTTGTGAAAATATTTAAAATATTTTATTTAATTTTTTATGATTGTATATTATCTTTAAATAATAGTATGTATACAAAATTATTTCCACCAAAATTAAGAAGGAAGTACTAATATTTATTTTTTTATAATTAAAAAAATATAATATTATGATCATAATTAAAATTAATTATTATGTACCATAAAAATATTATTTTTATTAATAATTATGATCATAATAACAATATTTAATAAATTAATATATTTGTTGAAATTAATATATATTATAAGATGGAAAAATAGAATATTCTAAGGAATATTCTTTTTAGTGTAGGAAATGATGTCTCTTGATTGGAGTTGGAAAAAATTTTGGTGTTGAAATGACACCCAATTGGTGTTGAAAGAGCACCAAAATGGATTTTATGGTTGGAGATGGTCTAATAGCGTGACGTGAAGAAGTAAGGGAGGGACGTGGAGGAGTGAGAGAGGAGTGATGCATTGAACGCGTTCAATGTTTTGAACGCGTTAATCTGTGGTAGTGAGTGTGCCCACTGTCACATGCATTTTTTTTTATTTTTTTAATGTTATAACGCACAGTGTGTTGCAGATGCCCTTAGCACATGACACATCGGACAGGAGGTTGACTTCGACCTCTCGACTTGTGTCCTCCTGTCCTGATTTTTGTCCTGCCCTGGTGAATTTAATTCGGTGTCAGGATTAGGAATTCCATATTTCTCGGTCTCTTGCTCGGCCATCCGACTCGGCGGGCCACCTGACTCAGCGATTAAGCTTGACTCAGGTCAGGCTCGAGATCCGAATCTATATTGGAAACCAAGCTTTGACTACCCAACTCGATTGCGAGGACTGACCTTTCCCAAATCCGAGTCCGCAATGGAGCACTGACTCGGCTATTCAACTTGGATAGACCTCTCTCGTGGTCCAAAGTTTACATCCAAGGCCGAGCACTGACTCTCCCAATTCGGTACTTCACTCAAACTTGAGCGTCCTAGCACCGCTCAAGAGGTCGACTTCTCCGTCGACTAAGCTCTCTTTTTCTTCAATACCTTATCTAACACCATACCGATTCCCCTTCCTATCATTAATCAGTCAATCAAATCGTCGAAGAAGTGGAGTAATTACGTGACATGATAATCTACCCCCTACTTGTGTTGTCCATTATCACAATATGATGTTGAATGATGCGATTTCATGCTATTAAGATAATAATGAAATATTTTTCACACCTTGATAAGACATATCACATTTTCACACCCTGATAAGACATATCTTTTGATAAAATCTTAACGCTCGAATATTCTCCTTAATTAGAGCATCCGCAACGGGATGTTAATCGCCCGTTAATAGCGGACGTGGAGGAGCGAGAGAAGTACGTGGAGGAGTGAGGGAGGAGTGAGAGAGGAGCGAGATATTTAACGTGTTCAGAATTCTGAATGCGTTAATAGATGGACCCATATTTTTTTTTTATTTTTTAATGTTAACACATTCGGCAGAGAAAAAAAGAGAAAAAAGGTAGAGTTGTGAGTGGTGGTCGACCACTGATCGACCACTAATGGTCGTCCAAATGTCAGTGGACCCAGTTGACCTCTGATATTAACGCATTATAATGCCACGGCGTTACAGATGCTCTTAAAGATAAGATAGGCATGTACGATTCTCTCACTCTAGCATATATAATCTCCTTTCTAGGTACGCGTGCTCACATCCTCAACACACTTCTCCATTTGAAATTATTCTTCTTTAACTTGGACGTAGGAGGGATTGAGTCAAGCCAACTCTAGCCTTCTTATTCACCGTGGTGGTGCTTGCAGGGTCCTGAAGATCACTGTCTTCTCCCTCCGTGCACAATCAACTTCGGTGCTCAATGGCCGATGATGCGTTCGCAGAGCGATTTCAACAGGAACAAGGTATAACAAATTTCACCAAACCCAGAATGTTTGAAAAAGAAATTCCAGCAAACAACAGGAATTTGTGTTAGTCAAGAAATTAACAGCAGGAATTTATGCTATTTTGCAGGTTTGTTCTTAGTGAGATCACAAATCCACAAGATGCTAACCAATATAGCAAGCAAGCGCTTAACCACATTGACATCACATCGCTAGCTTTTCCAGTCAATTTTTGTTGAAGAAGAACGGCCCGAGGAGTCTTCTCGTGATCGTATAGAAGACAAAGAAAGATGGAGCCAACTTCTAGTGGATCCTTCCGGCCGTCGGGGACTCTGCTTTCCTCATTCCGGCGAACGTCCATACATTCTGACAAGCGGCGGCGGCCTCGGCGAGCACAAGGACGACCAGTAGCGCGAGTGCACCGGCAGGTGACGAATACGGAGGGGCGTGGCAAAGGGCTAAAGATTAGGTAGTGGAGACGATCGACGATGACATAAGCGATGCTGAAGTTGGGCACCCGGTTCTCGAAACCAGTGTTAGGCGAGGCAAATGGTCGAACAGGTTGCTGAAGAATGCAACGGCGGCCAAGAACACGGCCGGGTTGCCGTGGCACAGAGACACGAAACAACGAGATCCAGCGGCGGAAGACCGAAGACGGCGAAGTATCCGAGCATGCATATCGCACATAACATGGAAACGAAACGGGGAAGGAGCCATTGCTCGGAAGCGACGAACTCCATCTCCATGGCTGGCGGAGGAAGCACAAAGAGAGCTTTTTCCGACGACAGAATGATCTAGGATCCAAAATAAGCAATGAGGAGGAATCGAGCGAAACATATTCTCTCTCCAAAGCTGAGCCAGAAGGCCGAAAGAACAGGTAGGGTTAGGGTTTCGGCGGCTTGCTCCGGCGAAGAACCACTTCGCGGAGTCGGCGTTTTGTTTGGCAAAGAGACGATATATAAAGACGTTACGTTATTTTGTAGAGCACGTTACGTTACGTTATAAAGTTGATTGCGGTGTCGGTGTTTTGTGCATAATATCGCTCTCTCCCTTATCCTGTCGCGTCTTCTCTCGAGCAAATTATCAAACAGCTTGCCTTCGCCCAGGCGGACCAAATGGCTCTCCTTCCCAGTGCCAACATCGCGGAGCTCCCTTCTCACAGCTCCTTCCCTCTCTGCTCCCGCCCGCTCTCTCTCTCCCTCTGGCTTCCCCGCTGCCGCTTCCATCGCTTCCGCTTCTCCGCGGCTTCGTCGTCCTCCGTCCGCGTCGCTGAGCGCGGGGGCGGTGACTCCGATGCACGGAGCTCCTCCGGACACCGAAGGCTACCGTGGGAAGACAACGACGAGGATGGCAGAGAGCCCAGTGGTAGCACGAATCCCCCTTTCCGCTCCCGGCCCCCCTCCGCTCCCTGGTTGCAGCAGTGGGATCCTCCTGAGCCGTCTACATCCCAGGCTCCTGCAAAGAGGAAGCCGACAGAGCTCGACGCTGGCCGAGGCGGCTCCATTGAGAGGATCGTGTATCGGTTGCGTAACCTCGAACTCAGTTCCGAGGAAGAAGAGGGCGTGGACGGAGACGGGAAAGAGACGCCTTTGAGCGGAAAAGAGAGGCTAGGTGAGCTTCTAGAGCGCACCTGGAGCCGCCCGCACACTTACCAAATGGTGGATCGAATTCTTCTGCCGTGGGAGAGGGAAGACGACAGAGTGTTTGTGGAGGAAAAGGGTACGAAGGGGGAAAAACGAAAGAGACTGAGGGCGCCAACTTTAGCAGAGCTTACCATAGAGGATTCTGAGCTGCGGAGGCTCAGGCGGCTGGGAATCGTGCTGAGAGAAAGAATCACTGTACCGAAAGCTGGTGTCACGCAGGCCATTACTGAGAAGATTCATGATGCATGGAGGAAGTCGGAGATAGTTCGGTTAAAGTTTCACGAGGATTTGGTCCATGATATGAAGACAGCTCATGAGCTTGTTGAGGTTGGTATTATTCTAGTAATGTCCTACTTGTTGATCTCATTTATTCCTTTTTTTTCCCCTTGTACATCTTGGAGCACTAGGATAATCTTTCTAGACAATGTAGTTAATCTGAGTATATTAATGTATATGCATACTCAGATACAAGTTCAATTTATATCGCCTACTTTGCTGTGTGTTGGAAATTTATCTAAACAAAATGGTTGAGGTTGTATCATCTCTTGCACCATTTGTTGACACTTTCAAGAAATCACTGTAAGATCAATGCCCAATAAGGTAGATGCTCTAATCTACCATCTTGAACTGCCCACAATGGATCAAGACTAATTCACATAGAATTTGGAAGTCACCTAACATGAATTCACATAGTGGAATCTTTGTCTTCGTGCTAAAAGCAATACACTCAGCACATTATGTAAGAAGAACCTTCTCCAGCATAATAGGATGATACACGAATACAAGAGAAACACAAAAGAAATATAACAAGGATGTACTTAAGCCTATTGTCCAAGAAGAGAATCCTAGTTTATATCAATTGAGAGCACAAGTATAGAGAAACTTAAACAAACCACTGCTTGCATCATGTAGAAAAGTCTATCAACCTCCCTAGGCTCCTTGCTCAACAATAATGAAAAAAAATTAAACTATGCAACCATCTCAACCAATGCTGATAGCTGTATATATCTTGAGGCACCATCTCAACAAATGCTGAATGCACGAATCCCTATGCAAGGGAATTAAACTAAGGTTAGAAAATTTCAATACATGCAGAACTGATGTAGTAGGCCGCACCCACACACCTTCTTTGAGTTGCTGGACTGCAGTTAGGCTGCCCTCTCACACAGGGTTGTGTGTATGCTGCTTGTGTGCACCTGCATGACTGTTGGTTTGAACCACCTGATGGACCTTTGCTGGGGTGTGAGTGCCTTGGCCTCCCATGGCAGTGAGTGCCCCATGCTTTAATGGGTTATGCAGCCACACAAGGTGAAACCAGCAACTCAAACAATCTTGTACAATGATCGTGTTTATTTTCTGCTATATGTGCAGAAGCAAGTGCAGATCCAGATCCTGGTTCTGAGATTGTTGAAGGAAAATTTCTATCATATGAAACAATTTTCTAATGTATGAAGCTAGAATAGAAATCAAAGGTGGCAGTATTAGTATTGTTTTCAGCAGATGATTTTAACATATACTATAAATCATTCACCATTTTGAAACAATTATGGTGGTCTTCTGTAGTTTTGTAGACAAATATTGGATGTGCAATCTTGTTGTTCACAATTTTATGATAGTTACACTACATGTTTTCTCATGCTGATGTATTCATAAAGGTTATGCTTGTGGACAGAGTAGGACTGGAGGATTGGTTATTTGGAGATCTGGTAGTGTTATGGTGGTCTATCGGGGTAGCAACTATAAACGTCCTTCTAGAATTCAATTGCCAGATGTGCAAAACAATCAGACATTAGTATCAAATGAAACTGAGTCATTATTTATTCCAGATGTTTCAGAAACCACCACATTGGTCGAGAATGTTGATCATTCTGTATCCTCAAAACCTGAAACTTCAAGTTCATTTGATTTAAACCTTAAACATGATAAAAATCTGACAGAAGAGGAAGTGGAGTTTAACAGCTTGCTTGATGGGTTAGGTCCTCGGTTTGTTGATTGGTGGGGAACTGGGATTTTACCTGTAGATGCTGATTTATTACCTCAAAATATTCCTGGTTTTAGAACACCTTTTAGACTTCTGCCTTCTGGTATGCGAGCACGCCTTACCAATTCAGAGATGACCAACTTGAGAAAGCTAGCGAAGAGACTTCCTTGTCATTTCGCCCTTGGTATGCTTGGTCAAAATGTTTTTTCTCAATTTTGTTTCTTTTTGCTTCTTTCATGCTAATGTTATCACCTCAAATTTTTATGGTAAAGGGAGAAACAGACACCATCATGGTTTGGCAGATGCTATTCTGAAGATTTGGGAAAAAAGTTTAGTTGTGAAAATTGCAGTGAAAAGGGGAGTTCAAAATACCAACAATAAACTAATGGCTGAAGAGCTGAAGGTTTGTAAAATTTTTTAGTTACTTCAGTAAATATTTTTTTCTTCTCTATGTTTCTATCTATCTAGCATCTTTATGGATTCAAATCTTGATACTTTGGGAAAATATTTATTTTTCAAGAGGAAAGCAGCTTTGTGTTTCATGTGAACTATGATTGTTCTACTGCTTTGTTATGATAGATACCACTTGTCTTCTTCAAATGGTTCTTTTTATTTGGGATTAGTTTCATTTTGAACTTGGTCCAAGGTTTGTCTTCCAGCATATTTGAACTTTTCTTTTTTAGTTTTTTTACAGCATTAAAAGGCCCCATTCCGCTTAAGCAATTAGTACCAGTATATAAGTTTTCTTATTGGAGATTGAATGCTGAAACCTTTTTGTTTTTTTTCCCCTTTATCAAGGTGTCATTACAGTTGGTCCATTTCCTTTTCTTATACTTCTAAGAATCCAACTGTGTAATGGAATTGCAATACACACTCATTTGCCAATTGTAGCAGTTCCAGATATTTCCCCTTGACCCACATCCTTTTTTACTTTCTAAATAGCTAGAAACATTTTTAACTATCAACTTAGTCTTGTTTGGTACTCATCTGTTTTTTATTCTATGTATTTACTTATTTATTTATTTATTTATAATCTCTCTAGTTTGTCCTTATATTTGACTTCCTTATCTTACATGTTGGAAAATAAATATATTTTTTTTGGAGCTAACCTTCTGCATGTTGGTTATACATCCTAGATAGGGTGGATGTTTGTTTACATATACTTGTGACAATGAAACAATAGTGGATTTATGTTTTCAAATGTTTTGCATCTTTGTGTCTTAACAAGTTATTTACTATATTTCTTTTAAAAAAAAAAGAATGTGCTTTTGCAGTTTCCACTAGTAGTATTTTATGCAAAATTCTATTTATGATTGCACAAATTGACATTTTTTTAACACAATGACTTAAAGATTTAAATGGTTGCTTGATTTTCAAGGCTTTGATTGGAGGAACCTTGCTTCTTCGAAACAAGTATTACATTGTTATTTATCGTGGGAAGGATTTTATTCCGGCTTCTGTAGCCACTGCTTTGGCTGAAAGGGAGGAACTAACAAAGGAAATCCAAGATGCAGAGGAGCAACTGCGGAAAAGAATCATTGGAGAACCTAGTGTAAATGCACCAGAGGGGGATGCGCCTGTTGGTACTTTAGCTGAGTTTCTCGAGGCTCAAGCACGGTGGGGAAGACATATATCCACTGAAGAGCGTGATGCAATGAAAGAAGAAGCTTCAAGATATAAAACAACCAAGCTTTTTAAAAGGGTTGAACATAAACTATCCATTGTAAGTTTGCTTCTTCTTTGGCATGCTGTGCTTCCGCTTTTATGAAATTTGAAATGTCATGTATCTTGAATTTACTTACATATTACTTTGTTATAGTAAATCTCTACAAAATTTTTTAAAGCTTTGTCCCCTTTGCATGTTAGCCAGATTTCAAGGAACCCTTTTAAGGCTGTACATCCTGAACTTGTAGGCTTTTAGTTATATTTTGGTTCTTTAAGAGTGTTCTTGATCTTTGCATTTAGAATGAATAACTAATGTTCTGTTATAGCCATACAGATGCTCGAAAGTGTTATAAAGTAGATAATATGCGTATGAAATATCCAGGATGCATCTGTGAACTAGCTGCTGCTGGTTGTAAATTCTCATTGTATCCTCAAATGTTCATATATAGTAGATATCTGCTCTAAATATATATAAAAAAAATCTCCGTTGTGTGTGATTGATTTTTTTCCTTTTCAAGCAATTCTTTACTGTTAATTATAGATAATTTTTAGCACCCTATGGGCAGGCTCAAGCAAAGAAGGCAAGAGCTGAGCAATTGCTTACAAAGATTGAAGCATCAATGGTTCCTGTCAATTCATGTGAGGACCAGGAAACAATCACTGATGAAGAAAGATCTGTGTTTCGCAGAATCGGTTTGCGAATGAAGGCATACTTGCCACTTGGTTAGTTTTTGTCTTTTGGTTATTTTTGCCGAATCACTACTTCCAACTTTTGGATTGATTTTTTGCCCAAACATAGGAATTCGTGGTGTTTTTGATGGTGTGATTGAGAATATGCACTTGCATTGGAAGCATAGGGAATTGGTTAAGTTAATTTCTAAGCAGAAAACCTTAGCTTTTGTTGAGAGCACAGCAAGACTCCTCGAATATGAGAGTGGTGGTATTTTAGTTGCAATTGAGCCTGTCCCCAAAGGTTATGCACTTATTTATTATCGTGGAAAGAATTATCAGCGACCTATCAGCTTGCGCGCTAGAAATCTTTTAACAAAGGCAAAAGCATTGAAGCGTGCAATAGCAATCCAACGCCATGAGGTATGTTCAAATTACTTTTATATCTATGATTGCAAAAGAAAGTCCTCTATCTCACAATTTTATCCCCAACTCTTTTATTAGATGATGTGTTGTACTTAATTGCTGTTTTTTTTCTCTATATTTAATGCAGGCCCTTAGCCAACATATAGTCGAGCTTGAGAAAAACATAGAAGTAATGAAGGAGGAATTGGTATGTGCCAATGTCAGTATACCCTTTTGGGAATACAATTTTTATCTTTTCCCCTGGAGAACAGCTCACCCTTTATGAATAGTCCATTCAGTAATGTTTGTTTCTTTCCCCTTACTTTAGCTAATAATCAAACATGTTCTCATATCATATATGGATACAGTTCAAAGTTCAGGATCTTCTGCACAATGCTCAGAACTATTTAGTGCTATTGTTGATGGAATTCTTTGTTCTATGTTAAAAGCAAACTGATGCAAAGCCTGAATCAAATCAATAGACTTGTCTCATCATCTATGGTCCTAAAAATTAGTTTTGAGTGATTGTTTTTGCGCTATATGTTCAACTACCAGTATATTATTGCTTTTTTTGGAAGGATACATGAGGGGAAAGGGGGCACACTGTTCAAATAATAGTGTCCAGTTCTACTTTGGATTATTGGGAACTTGTACTTGGAGGGAAGGGGGTCAAAATGGAAAGGACGGAGAGGGAAAGGATATCTACTTGGATGAAATTACAGAGAGACGGGAACCAATGAGGATTGCTTAGTCTCTCTCTCCTTTTAAAATTGATTTATTTAAATATGGATAGATTGGGAGAGACAAATGAAAATTACAACTTCTGATCCATTGTCTCTCCCACTTCTCCTTTCTCACAATTCTCTCCAACCTCTCTTGCTCAAACTAGACATAGTCATGGGCACTATGAGTAAAAAGATGTTAAATTATGGTAGAGACTATTTCATCCTAAAATGACTAGTCATTTGTGAGAGAGACATCCTCTTAATATACATACATAACATAACGGACCACCTCACTTGTCTATATTTGATATATTAGAGTTAAATTACAAAATTTTCTATTTTCAATTGATTAGTCATTTCGGATGAAATGAGATTCATTCCAATTCAACATGGTATTGAAAGTTAGACCTATACCTTGAGTCACTATGGCATTGTGAAGCACATTAGAGTTAAGATGTTCTACACCCAGTAGTTCTGAACAAGTGTGGTGGTCCATTATGTCTATATATCAAGAGGGTGCCTTGATGTAACATGAAAATTTGGGTCTCAACTTCAACTTGACTTTTGAGCTTACCTCTTACATCTTAAAACACACCTCAGCCATCCGCAACACTGCTTCATCCCAGGATCACTCAAGCCACTATCTTCCACCTAGTTGGGCTAGAGTAACTTTATGACAGCAAACTGCTTCAGGAAGTTGTCAGCTCGGTAGCATTGCAACTTTGCAAGTGGGCCGCCATGTTGACAAAGGCAGTTTCAGGATGTCCTCAATTCACCCTGGAGCTCCCCTCAGCCTTGAAACCTGATCTTAACTTACAGCTTGGCAGGACTACTTTGACCTAAGAACTATTCTCAGGCTGACATCTGAACTAAATCTGGTAGGTTGATGTATTTGATCATAATTTGATCAAATCAGAGAACTCCCTTTTCTGCACACGGTTGATTTTGTTTGAGGATGTGTGTGTTCATTAAGTATAACTTGTATTTTATAAGATAGCATGAAAAGTCAAGTCATTTACATTAAGATCACATGGGAAAATTGTCTCAACAACCTAATGTCATTTTAGCTTGACTCTATCACCTAGAATAATTGATTGCGTGAACCTTTTTAATATTTTCTAACTCATGTGTACAGGGAATCTCTGAAAAAGAGGAAATAGCTGCTACTGGCACAAATACAATGCAGTCCGACGATGAGTCATCGTTTCAGATGGAAGATGAAGATGCCTCTCTTGATTCTGATGATGATGACGCCAGTGATTTCTATGATTCTGAAGATGAGGAGGAGGATGAAGCTTCAAGATATTGAAGTGTCTTCGAGTAATACCCAATCAAGATATTAAATGTCATCCTGAAGGTGTTGTTGGAGCCTTCTTGAAGGTTAAGGTTAGTATTTTTTTTTCACATGCTTCTATAGTTGATGTGCAGTAGAAGCCATACTAATTTTGGGCAGTTCAAGGTGTAAAATTAATATCCCAATCGTGTGTGCGGCTTCAGCATATGCTTTTTCACGTTCCACTACTTGTCATGGACACTTCACCGAGGCATGAAGCTTTATTGTTTGGCAGATCATGTAAGATTTAACTGAATAATAGTCATAACAATCAGGGGAGAGAAATCAAAGGGAACTAGAACTTTGGTGGAAAGCAGGATTTCCCTTGCATACAGTGAGTTAATGAAGTGAAAACTAGTTTTGTTGTCATAGGCACTCCATTTTCACTCCTGATGTTATTGATAAACAAAGTGTCCCCTTGGGGTTTCGACCTAAAACTTACTTTGATATTTAAAAATCTTTTAGTCGTTTTATCTTTTTCATGCATGTCCTAGTCTTGATCTTCATTTAAAATATGTAAGCATGAGGGTGCTAGCATGGAAGAGAGCCATTGGTGTTGATCTAAGCAAACTAATCTTGCTCTTTTAGCAATGATTTATAAAAGATGATCTGCCACACAATGCTCCCTTCATCTACTCAGGCTATCATCACAATCTATATTGGATCAAATTGATTTGACGATAAGTGAAATTTCAGAATATGCAGGGTGACTCTCCATACCTCATTAGCCAGTAAATTAGAAACTTGTCGTTAAAGTTTGTTTCACCCATCAGGATAACTTCACAACCAATTGCATTCACCTTCAGTATTGGAAATATTTGGATTGTGTATGATGCATGTAATTCAAACTATTCAATGCTAGATTGAATCTCAACTGCCTAGCTAGCTGGAGACCCTCGGTCGAGAGTAATATCCGGGAGTATTTTCAGTTGGTTTGCAAATGAATGGACCATTTCATTTAAGATAAGAGGTCAATGTCACTGAGAAACATAATGTGTGATCAAGGTTGTGGTCTATTACAAAGCAAAAGTGAGAGGGAAAATAGTTTCTTTTGCAAACTTAAACAATATGCAGTTTACATGATAACAGTAACAATGAACTGAGAACCATCCTATCCAATGTTGTAGAGTTTCAGTTAGTCACTAGAAGTATGTTCTGCTCGCCTTTCTATCATTTGAGCTGAATGCATCTGTTACCTCTGCTACTTGTGTAGTACTAGTTTTCGGAAAATGTCAAAATTATGCATCCTTGTTTCCATCCTCTGGAAAATGTAACAGGTTTTGAACTCCTTGGCAGGGAATCTTTTTTTAAAAAGTACTGTATGCATCGCGGAAGCAGCTACTAACCTCCAAGATTCGACACCAAAGGAACCTTATGCGATAGCTCATTGAGTCTGTGTAAATTGTAAATCCATCTGCAGTAAATTTGTTCTTCATTTTTGTACTTTCCTCTGATGACTTGAGGTCTGTCTGTTTTTATACCTATTTTGGTGCTGGTGCTAGTCATCGTTGTTCTAGTTCATCATAATTGGGTTCTTATTCATCAGCATATGACAATTTTAATTAACACTTCTGAACTCTTCTGCATTTTCTGATTTATCAATGAGAAACTTTTATGGAGCTAAATGAGTTAAATACTTGAATTATTAAAAAAAAATGGACTGATGGACTTGAAAAGATGAATTTTTTTAGTGATGTATTTGTATTTGCTATGCATGTTTTCTTTTTTATCAACCTTTCCTTTTGTTATGTCACCTTTTTCCATATACCCTTCCGAAGCCTAATTCACAAAATAATATCTATAAAATAAAATTATTTCAAGTTGATTATAATTACTATAAGTATTATCATATGAAAATATTCTTTATTAACTTATTTAAATTTGATTGAAATCACTTTATCTAAAAATTGAGCCAATTGATAGTTATATGGACAATAGTTAAAGATATTTTAACATAATTATATTTCATGTATAATAAATTTAATTAAATTGAGTTAATTTATTTTAACACAATGTAATATTACAACAATACTAAAATAGAATTATTTTTAAAATAAACAATATATTAAATGTTATTTCTATGATTTTTGAAAGCAATATTCTTCTAATAACAAAAATAATAATAACGAGCATCAATTTAAATATCACCATCTTTGCTCCTAGGATTACGATGTAACAACACGGTAAGACATTTGATCGATTTTCACGTGAACAAAAAGTAAAATCTACTACCTAATGATTTCACACGATTGAACTCCTGATCATATATGAAAAGATAAACCGAAAAATTATAATTGATTACCTAATGATTTCACACGATTGAACTCTTAATCATCTATGAAAAAATAAATCAAAAAATTATAATTAATTATGACAAAAGTGAACATTAATTTCTTTCAATAAAAAAACAATCTTGATTCTACATTAAGTAAGCACTGTCGTCTATCACCACCTTCTACTAAATCGTCTTTTTTTGCTCTTTTTCTATTTGGGCAACTGATGAGCATCAGTTTGAATAGTTCAACAAAAGACAGCGTCAGTTTGAATATTCGAATGACAAGATAGCACCCCCAAGATTTTGTTGGGTCCACACGGAAACATCAAGATGCTCAAGTGCATCAATCTCTAGTCCAGATTTCCACCATGTTTCACTCAAATTTCCATTACGTTTCCGATGATCTTCTCCAAAATTTTAATAATCCACAAAATAAATAAATAAATTCTCAACGCGTCTTCTCGTTGATAAAAAGGAGCATAGTTCCACAAGTAGAGTTGCAATCCCATTGTTTGAAGTTCCAATCCTCCTCCTGCTTCAGTTTTCCTACTTTCACTTTCTCTACGATCTTCCCTGCCTTCTTGCTTCTCTTTCATATTTTTCTCTTTCTTCAGTTCCTGTTTCTGTGAGCACAAATCAAAACAAGAACAGAAAAAAAAATGGAATTCGGAAGAGCTCGGTCAGAATTAGCCAGCCACTCAAACCAACAGAGAGCTACAGGGATGAGGACTAGACCTACTTTCAAGGAGTAAGTCAAGTCTCTGTTTTTCTTTGCTTGTCGAATCATTTTTCTTATGCCACAATTTGGTGTAGTTCAGCTGCAAGTAAATCTTTTTCTTGCCAATTGTGTTTCCATCTGCATTTCTTATTCCAGGGTGATCATGCAAGCTCTAGGAATAAAGTATGTTGGCTTGGTGATGAATCCCCTGGTCAGAAATCTGGTATATCGCCTTGTTTGTTTGATCTTCTCTAGTTTAGAACCACAAATGGAATAGATTTACTCTGGGATTCATGCTCTTCTTTGTCTGGCTTAAGACTTGAATATGCTTGCTCTTCTTTGTCTGGCATCTGTCTGTTTTAGTTGCATGACGAGCTTGCGCGCATTGTTCCACAAATTGAGTTTGCTGTGAGACAGGAGGTGGAAATCATAACTCGATATGCATTTTGTCAAACAGACACCATGATATAGATTTAACACCATGAAACTGACTCAGGTGCAAGGGGAGCTGCAGAACATAATACCTCTGGTTGTCGATCAAATTGCTCTTGTCATGCGTCAACAGGTGCAATGCTCGATCGCTTCAAACAGACACCATTAGCAGGTTTGCAGGGGTTGTGATCAAATTGGAGAACTGGAAAGCTGAAACTAATCTTGAAATTTGCATCACTGGTACAGCTGCGCGAGGAACTGATGAATGCAATTACTCAAATCAACACCCAAACTAATGGTATTGTGGTTCAGCAGGTGGAACCTCTGATTGCTCATGAAGACCACTTACAGAGGTACAACTCATGAAATCCTTTTGTCTAATGTTTCATTTGTCGTTTAGAAATCATTCTCGGGTGCTGTAGATCTCGCAGACTGCATATCAGAGAAGTTGGGCCAGCAGCACCAAACCTTCAACTCTCCTTCCAAAAGAAGCTGCTACAATCAACCTTCTATGCCGAGGAACTTATCAAAGATGAGGATTGTAACAATCTCCAGGTTGCCCTTAGGCAAATTGAATCTGGACAAATATATAGCCTGCCTCTTGAATTCCCTGTTGAAGTAGAGATAGTGGTCATTGATGGAGAGTTCCCCGGTGATAGCAGCGGCGAGTGGAGTACTGAGGAATTCAATAGCAAAATATTGAAGGGACGGGAAGGAAGGAAGCCATTGCTCGTAGGAGCCTGCAAGGCCAGATTGCATGAAGGCATAGCTTCCTTTGGAGATATCAAGCTCACTGATAGTTCCAAACCTGGCAAGTTTAGGTTAGGCGCCAAAGTTTCCCCTAGCAGCCATGTCAGGCGGGTGATCAAACCAGCAGTTACAGAATGCTTTAAAGTTTTAGTCGAACGAAGCAAACGTAAGTCTACCTTCTTTCAGTGTACCTCTCTAGATCTAACAATCCTTAAAGTAACAAAGCATTTCATGATGTAACACAATTGCTTGCCGAACGATGGCTGTCTTTCTTTTCCAGAGCATCGGAAAAACTACCCCCCATCTCTGGATGATAAGGTATACAAGCTGGAAAACATTAGACTGAATGGTGAATACATGAAGAGGTTGGCGACTCACAAAATAACCACTGTGAAAGATTTCCTGAAGCTCTCAGTTGTTGATCAGGAGCGCCTTCAAAAGGTAAGTCGAACATATGCATTCTCTTCTCTCCAGGGCTTCAAGTATCTCAATGAGTGCGTTCATGATCCCAAAGTCTCTGTTGTTGTCAGATTACAAATATGAAGTGGCCAAAGTTGAATGAAACTGTAAGGCATGCAAACACTTGCGACAAGGGCGAGGTTCTCTACATGTATAGCAGGGAATCTTTTCATCTCATCTTGAACTCTATTTGTGAAGTCCAAAGCGTCACGATCGATGGTGTGCCTCGCCAACTTGAACATCTTACACTGTGGCAAAAGGTAAAGAGTGATCAATAAGCCATAAGTAAAAATGATTCACACACCATTTTAACATGCAAAAGAGAATCATGTTTACCTTTAGGAATTTGTGAAGAAGCTGGTCTCAGAGGCATATGACAAGGGGGACAATTTGGAGAGATTTTACGGTATGCGACATAAAACACATTAGTACACCTCTCCAATACTTACATGTTGATGTTTATGAGTAGTGTCTCCCTGGCCATCTTTCCAGGTAATTCTCCGAGCCAAGGTGAATTAGGGCCTTCTTCCCCTGTGTCTCAGAACATGATCTGGACTGGTACTGGAGCTCATACAAATGGGCTAGAACAGCTTCCTCCATCTCACATGGTGAGGACTATGCTATTCAATACGCGTAGTATTGATACTTTTACGAATTCGTATCTGATATAGTACCCCAATGTGTGCAGGACAATGCACAAGAAAATTTGAATCCCTTCCATGGAAGCAGTGGAGCATCATCCAGCGGAATCATTGGAGTACAACAAAATGGTAAGTAGTCCTATTTATCACAAGAATATCCTAGAAAGAATTAGTCATTCACATTTTCATAGTATCCTTCCCTTGAAACAGGCTCATTGTTCAATTTTAGTCGTCTAGATTCATTCTCGTACATTCCCTATGGTTTTGACAGCAATGAAGCATTTCAAAGCAATCTACCCCCTATTGAAGAGCTATGGCAAACTTGAGCCCTATCAAACTTAGTCTTGCTTCATTTAGCTGAAACCGTCTTGATTTGGACAGGGTTTGGTGTTTGTGCACAGATGATCAAGGATAAGTTTGATTAAATCATAGGTTTTTCTTGTTTGATTTGAAAAGAAAAAGTATACATAAATCATGTATTATTTCGTTTTTTCATTCATTTACATGTTATTTCTTCTTGACTCTTTAGCAAAGTGTAACACATTGCTTCTTTTCTTCTATCCTTTCTTTCCTTGTAAAAAAAAAAGACTCTTTAAGTATTGATGGTGGTAGTTAGATTGTGATCATTATGAAAAATGAGGGTGAGTTGGAGATCTGATAGAAAAATGTCAGAGACCCCGCTTTCCACTGGCGTCAGTGAATGAAATACCAAAAAGAGTTTCGATCTTATGAAGATCTTGCAACAAAATGACATTCTTGTGGGGTCTTCATGGGAGGGAGCTTAAGGTCTACCTGGAAAGATTAAGAATGGATAGGGATTCATCCAATCCATCAATTTGATTCCATTTAAATCCTACAAAAATTGAATCTTTATCCTTATCGAAATAAGTTTAGTGGTTAGTCCTAAAACAATAGTCAAAGAATACTCATAACTGTGAAACACTAGCTAGCTTGCTTCATCAGTACCACACACATAAGCACTAAACCTTGTTATCAAACTTTAGTTGATCAAGCTATCGAGCAGAGCAGGTTGGGTGATCTAGAGGAGCTAAAATAGTTAAATGTAACAGTTGAGCTAGACAAGCTAGTCACATTGGACCGGTTGAATGACTAATCAAGTTAGTCATGCTAGCTTATTGGGCAAGCTAGATAGACCGAGTGAGTCGAGTGGGTCAATCGCACTGGATGGGTTGGTCAAGTTTTACAAATTGGACAAATTGTGCAAGGCAAATGAGCCAATTAGGCTAGTAGAACAAATGGGACAGGCAGGCTAGTCTAGACAGTCTAGCAGACCAAGACAGTTAGGCTAGGCAAGCTAATCGATTTAGATGAGTCAAATGGGACAAACTATTTGGTCAACCAACCTTGTGGCCAAGTGAGCTAAACTTTTCATATGGGTTGAGCAAGCCAGTCAAGTTGGGCAATTTGGACAGATAAGTCGATTTCAGTCTAACCTAACAATTAGATGAGTAGATTGGCTGAATTTGCTAAATAGTTAAAATGAGCTGAGTGGATAATGCTAGTCAAATGATTCAAACGAGTTTGTCAGATCAGGCGATCTACATAAGTTAGATTGGATGAATCAAGTGAGCTAGAGCTAGACAGACCGAGTGTGTTGGACGAGTTGGAGAGGTTAAATGTGTAAGTCATCCGTCCCTTCATTTATTCCATCTTTTTAGTGTTTTTTCATTCATTGGAATAAATTAGGCAATATCCATTTACTTATTTATCAATTTGCTCATTCTTGTACATTCCTTCAGGCAAGTGTTTTTTATAGAAATGATCTCAGAAAACCTTTGGGTATAGCATGTTGCGAGATGATTGTTATTAGGGATGATAACAAGGTGAGACACTTATTAAGTAGGAAAAAGTTCATGCCTTAATCATAAAGTATTTGGAACAACCTACCTGATTAAAGAAGAGAGATGAAGCATAATGAACTCCATTTCCATACGACAAAATCTAAATTTTCAGATGGAACTTGACCCATTGCCATTGATTAATACATAAGCAAAAGAATTTTCAGATAGAAAACTAGCTTAAATATGATAACAAAGTGACTCGACATAACTCTTACATATATGGTTCATTTCTTCTGTTGTCAATTTATTTGAACATGAATTTCCACACTTCCCGCACATTGGATGAACCATCAGCAACCTCAGCAAGCAAAGAAGCTGTCATTACACCTAGGAGTAGAAAAAGGCAACGCATGGTCACCATTGGAAAAATAAACAGGCCAAAAGACATCAAAACTGAAGTATAAAAGTCAATGCATGATAACTAACCACTTGCACTAAGTTTAGGTGTTTCATAATTAATTCATCTGATGCCGAATTATCAGATACTGATTTAGGAATATAAAGAGTATTTTCATTTTTCATCTTCAACATCAACACCAAGTCGTACTATTTCAGGAATGCAATGCTTTCGATGGTAGTCCATTTACTACTGTAGTCATAACCAAAAGAGTATGTTTCCAACAAGGGAAAGAAATAAAGGAGAACACAATGTGACAAAAAGATTTTTTTCCTAGCGACACTTTCTCTTTGTTTCCTTTGATGGAAAAGTGAGAGGAAAGAAGACCAAGCATATGAACCATATATGACAGATTGCACAAGTGAAAATGGATAGGAATGTGATGACAGCAGCACAAGTGAAAAGAGAAAAGGAATTTATCAAAATGTGCCCTAGTTTCATTCTTTTTTCTTTTACTAAAATATCTTCTTGTTTGCGGGTTTTTGTTTACGATAAAGACATGTAAATATCTTTTCCTTATTATACCCTGCCATTTCAAAATTCCAATCCAAAATGTTTCACAGCTGATTTTAAAATCAGCTTAGAAGCTAATCTTGAAATCAGCTTGGATCAACATTTCCACATAAATCTTATGTGTGAATTATTGCCACTTGGCATATGCATTTTTAAGATATATCCTACAGGTGCCAAACTCAATTTAACCTAAACAAGTTGTGTTAAGGATTACTTTGAACGAGTTGATTTTGAAATCAAAAGTGGCAACATTTTCGCTTGAAATCTTATATAAACTCATTTCCACCTAATATATGTATATGCTCAAACAAGCAAATTTAGGCTTATTTGAAACCAACTAGTGAAACATTTGGGGTGGAAATTTTAAAATGGAAGGATATAACAAGTAAATGAGTGAGTTGCATTTTGGGAAAAACAAAAAATGGCAGAATGCTTTTGTAGAACAGGAACACTACAAGCATGTTTCGGTAAATTACAAGCATGGCATTCATGTTTGGGAAAGCTTACCATCTTCTTCAACCAAATTTACAAATTGCCTTGTACCCCCACCAACTCCAAAATAATGCTTCTTTCCTGCCATATAGATTACTCCAAGGGGATGTTGCAAACACTGCAAAACACGAGTCTCAGAGATATATTGAGAGTCTTATCAGAAGGCTTGCATATTGAACATCAAAGAAAAAACAGTAACCTTTTTGCCAAGTGCATAGAGACTACTAAGGGAGGATGGTTCATACACAGTTTCTGCCATCAAAATGACATCGTAACCATCACATAATTTTCCCTCTGAACCAGCAAATGTTGCTTTTTGTTGACCCACATTAGAACAGCAGAGTAGAAGCTGATGGACTTCATTCCAATCACCAGCGAAGAACCGAACACTAGGGGAGCTGGGAGTTGATGACTTGCTTATAGGCAATGATTCATGTTGGTTTAAGTGTTTCTGTAAGTTGACTTTCACATTTGGGATGGTTAGATTGCGAAGCACCTCAGCATTAAAGTCTTGAAAGTGAATGACTGATGCACCCTACAAATTAGATAACTGTAATTGTAATAATCACCTCACAGAAAGCAACAAACCATATAAGTTGGGGAACATACCTCAAGGCCTGCAAAGATCCCTGGAAGTCCATGACCACATCCAAGCTGACAAAACAAGATAGTTGCAAATATCAAATGAAAGAAATGATATGTTTTTGCCACCTAAATCTTTGATTCAGCAAAGAATAATGATGTGATTTCCATAGAGGGACCCAAATCCAATGGAAATTTTCATTTAATAATCAGTATCCATGATTAATTCTGGATAAATTAAGTGGAAAATAGGGTTACTTCATAGGGAATTCTATGACGGCTCAAGAATTTATGTCCAAAGAATTGCATCCTTTCCCAATGATGAGAAGCAAGAAACAGAAGAAAGACCATAAAAGCAGATATAGATAGCATAAAGGAGGAAAGAAACCATAATTTAAAAAACGGCTGCCTAAGCCACATATTAGATGGATTTGGAAGGACAGCATGGCCCTGAAAAAGAAGCCTTTTTTAGTTCATTTGAACCTATTCAAATTGAAATGAATTGACAAAACCCTGCTTCCTATTTAATTGACAAAACCCTGCTTCCTATTTGATATCTGGTAACTTATAAATGTTAATACAAGCACTTGAGTGATAATCATTTAGATATTAATTATATGCATGTTACTTATATATCATCCATTCAACAATGTCAATTAATATTGATTACTTCATGCTTTTTGCGTTGCATGATAGACATATAGTTTTCATATGGAAGTACAAGCCAAATGTGTTAACTAATTGATGTGTGTGTTTCGTATACATATTTTCGATATAGTTTTGCATACATTTGTTCCATTATATTAACATATTATGCATATTTTCATCTCTTTTGCATTGATTTTATCCTTGTAATTCGGAGAACTACTCTTTGTTCATTTTTATTGACAGAATATGAATTTGAAGCTTAACTGAGGTAAAGAATCCTTAGAACGCACATTCCAACATGGTGCACAATCTGGTTGTGTCCCCCGACATGGCCGTGCATCACCTATGGAGTTTGGCGTGCAACGGAGCAGCAAAAGAGACCTCCAGCAAGGAACACAACCTGACAGTGTTGGCCACCATAACTGTGTTCCCCTCTGTATACGAGGAAGTTTTCTAGAGTGCCACACGGTCAGGCAGTGCTTCCCAACACGACCGTGGACCGTGTGGCGGCAACCCCCTATTTTTAAGAAAATTTTATATTTTAGGAAAGTACCCCCAACTTTTTAAGAAAGTTTGTTAATTTTTTGATATCCTTGGAGGTTATAAAAGAACCAAAAGGGCACATGTTTAAGGCATTTGGGATAAGGGGATCTCCCATTCCCTGATCAAGGAGTTTCCTCGTAATAGGGAACCCTAAGAGAGAGACATTTTCAAGGAGCCGTCAAGATTCTGTCCACCGAGGAGCTTGGAGATCAATTTGAAAACAACTACAAACGCCACGTCTAAGCCTTCTCTCTCTTTTCTCTTTGATTTGAGTTGTAAAATATTATTCTTCATGTATTTTGCTTGTACCTCCATTTGAAGTAGTCTCTTATTCTAGGATTAGTGAATAGCCCGATGTAATCGTTGCACTTGTTTTGTTTAATTCAACTCTTCTATGGTATGACGTGTTTAATTTATGATCCGACTTTAGTATGTATACATGACTATGACACTAGTGTACGTTTTCATATCACAAGGATGCAAAGAAAGGACTGAGAGGTGAACCTAATTCTCCAACTCCTAAAGTTCGAGACTTGAGAGGTTGTTCATAAAAGTAGTTCAAAATCTTACAAGAGTACCATTGGCTATCATGGAGCTTAATGGATCTACTCCGATTCGACGTCATGAAATAGGGGATAACACCTAAAGAATCGTGGGACATCGTGATAGGAACCTCCTTAAGAAAACAGTCGCTCTAGTAAGGTTACCTTGAAAGTAGGCGTCACATTTGGATAGATACTCCGGTATTATTCGAAAGAAGATATCGGGTACCTTGGAATAGACCACCTTCATACTTATCAAATACAGAGGTAAAAGAGTGAATAACAATTAGGGCATCAACGATCATCGCAGTGAAACTGAAGTCCTAGAATTGCTTCCTCAAATCGATTTTCCCCACGAACTCTTCTTGCTTTCTTAGACCGTTTTCTTTCTCACACGATTTTCTTGATTTCGATCCATTTAGATAACCTACTTCACATAGCGAACTAGTACTCGATTTAACAACCCCAAAGGATGATATTTTATTATTTGACGACGTCGTGCACTTACAGATTTCACACATCACTAATATCCTTCATTATATGATTAGCCATTTCTATTGATCTAAATATTCTTTCTAAAAGAATTATAATGACTGCATATGCCTCTGCATACATGCCATGTAGGCTCATGCTACATTACTGAAAGTGACCCATTAATTTGAATTAGGCATGAACCCTCGCTGCTTCATTCCAGGTCAATACTGGTAGATGTATCATCCAGGCTTTATAACTCAATTATCCCAGAACTCCAATATAGGATTAACTTGGGGAGTCATCTTGTAACGCCCGAGTTATTTTTGTCTATTTTTGAATTTTAATTAGATTAAAAAAAAAAAAAAATGAAATTATAATAAAGGTCCTTTAGTTAAATGGTGGAAGGGAGTTGGATAAAAATCAAATAGGTAAAAAGATTCGCCTTGTAAAGACGAATCCAACGAGACCAAGTTTGACCAAATCGGAGGTCGTTTGAGGGCTGAACCAGGAGAACCAAGATTGAACCGAGGTTCGCTACAGTAACCGGTTCAAGGATTTAAGTTGAACCCGGTTTAATCAAACACTGTTCATCGGGTAAAATTTTTCGGGATTTTCTTGATCACGCCGCGCGCTCCGGCTTCTTCGCAACGGACCGCGTCCGACAGCGAGAAAAGGTCGGCGGCCGCAACTATAAGAAGGAGGGCTGAGGCACGGAGGAGGAAGCCACGCAAGGATCCCTCGCCCTAACCCTAGCCGAGCTCCTCCGCCGCCTGGCGCTCACCGCCGACCCAACTGCCGCCTTCCCTGTTTTCTCTGCATCCGCCGCCGTCGCGTGGAGAAGACGAAGCAGAGCAGCCCCGCCCTTTGCTCCCTTGCCCTGTTCGCCGGAGAAGCACGAGCGCCAAGCTCAGACCGCGCGCCCCGCCTGTGACCTGCTGCCCTGTCCGCGCAAGGAGAAGACGACGCAGAGCAGCCGCCGCCTCCCGCCTCCCTTGCGCTGTTCGCCGGAGAAGCACGACCGCCAACGCCGCCTCTGTCGCCGCCGGCTGCCCTGCCTCAGCTGACGCCGACCGCGAGCTCCGTTCTGCTCGTCCGCGCGGAGAAGACGAAGCACAGTTTTTTTAATTAACTAGGTTAATTAAATACGGTAAGTTTAATTAATTAAAGTAGCTTGATTAATTAAAGTTTGTTGATTAAATTAGTTTAGATTATTAATCTAATACTAATCCAGTAATTTGTTAAGTTAATAATTAATTAGTTAATTGTTGATTAATCAGTTAATTAAGTAGTTAATTAGTAAATCAATTAATTAGTTTAATAGTTAGTATTTGATTAATCAAAGATGTATATGTTTGATTAATCCAATTGGAAAGGTGAATGAGGTTTAACTAATTAATTGATTAGGTTATGATTAGGTGAAATTCAGATAAGATATAAGAATCATTTGGAATTATTCTAGGATATGTTATTTAGAAGATGTTTTGTTACAGGAATTTGACTCGTGGATCTAGTAGTATTTCGAGGATCGTATTGTGACTATTCATCAATAAGGTAAGTACATCTAAACATGATTTTGTTCACCTGCAGTATGAGTTGTTCCGTTACTTTCGTTATTGTTTCCATGATGTGATTTGATAGAGCATGCATACAGTATTCCTGCCATGACATCATTTTAAGTTAAAGCATGTGTAAATTGTTTCTTTCAAAATTGCATGATATACGAAGTATAAGAAAAGTATTTTACTTTATTTTGATGTTGACAAGTACCGGACCGTGAGGTGTCCAAGGGATGGGCTCCATAAGTTGCCCCTAGGCCGCGAGGTGCCTAGTACGCTCTAATCGGCTTCGGTGGCTAGCTACCCCGAACCGGTTAGGGATGCGCGCATTGGTACTTTGTCAGGGCCCAAAGGATGGATGTTTAGTATGTTTAATTATTATGAAATAGTATGTTTTGAAAATCCCCTCACATGTTTAGATATGAACATTCATGTTGCATAAATTAGTTATTACGAAGTTTTCTATGGTTTTTGTGAGTTAGATGATGTACTTACTAAGCGTTGCTTATAGTTTGCATTCCTCATATTGCAGATAAATAAAAGGAAAAGTTTTAGGAAAGAGGAGGCAGCTGGAGAAGTGTTTGATGTGTGGTGTCGGCGGAACCGCGGAATAAGATCAAGAATTATATAAATGTTTATTTTATGTCCAAGAATTTATATTTATTTCTTTTGCTTCCGCATGCTAAACAGAAAAAGAAAAGTTTATTTGAGTTATTTTATTTAATGAGTAAAAGTTAAGGAAAGTTAAAGTACGTAACGTCTCCCTATGAGTATAAGAAAGAGGGGGGCGTTACACATCTAAATGATTATGATTCAAATAGAAATACTATAAGAAGATGACTCTTGTCTCTTTAAATAATATTGCACATAACACATGTAAAATAGCACATATATCACCTGGGATCAGGCAGCCCACCTCTAAAACACTCTTTCCTCTGAGAACTAACTCGCCTTTGTGGACCTCAGAATGCAGTCTCTTAACAAGATCAAGTGAACCTTCCCACAGCTTCAAGCCCCCTACTCTTGGAAACCCCGGACTTTACTTTTAGGCAAGCACCAAACAGTGTACACGAGCCGCAAGTAGATACATAGAGAAAGAAAAATGAGCAAAACTAAAGCACTAGCGCACCTTCATATTTTCCTGGAACTAAATCTGAGTTGGCCAAGCCGAACACATCAGAGGTACTTACTCTTCCCTACCACAACAAGAGAACACCAAATAACAGGAAGAAAAGAACAAGGATAAGAACTATCAGACACCATACTTGACACAAGCAAACAAATTCAATTACCTTATGAAGAGTAAGCCCGTCGGCGATGACTATAGGCTCCACACTTGATTCCAGCCGCGATTCCTGGAAGAACGACCAACAAAATTTTGATTTTTTATCCTGGGTCGATCAAAGATAGAATTTTGAAGTTTAGACAGAGTAACCTCCTCGGTGATGAGAACTTCCACAGAAGCCGGCGATGGTGGAAGGGGGTTTCGTGAAGATGCGGATGGCCCAAATCCCAGACTTGAGAGAGAGAAACTAGGGTACAATTTCTGACGGAACAGAGAGAGAAAAAAAAAGTGAAACAACAACAGCCGAGGGGAAAAGGAACTGAATAAGTAAGATAGAAGACCTCGGAGAGTTCAGAAGCTCTATTATTCTCCATCGCTCGGGAGTTAGAGGAACCGGCGACGACAGCCAACGGAGCGGCGGCGGCGGCGGAGGTGTTGATGTGATGGGAAATCGAAGCGGAGCGGCGACTGCGAGTATATAACTAACTATTGGGCCTCATTGGGCTTCATCGGAAAGACGGCCCAATTTTATAGTTAGAAAGATAACCAAATTAGGAAAGTTCAAAACCACTTCAAGTTTAGGAGGCAGAATGATACTATTTAGATATCGTATCGATGTTTTGATGTATCGACCATGTTAGTAATGCGACAGAGCTCCTCGACTTCAGAATTGAAGCAGTTCTCCAACAAGCATGTGTTGTTTGAACAATCGAAAAAATTGAGTCCAAGATGTATAAAATAGGTGTGAGCACAACACAGTCTATCATCTCAGGAATGTGAGACTGGATCACACCATAATCTGGTTAGCATATTCTAAGTCATGATCATGACCGACCCGCGTTAGTTGGAAGCTTAAGCTGTCGACGACACGGTAGATCTCATCGCGACTCGGGTGATACGAGTCTTCCACCAGAAATTTATGAACTTCACCATCCAATTCTATCCAGCTATATGCAGATAGCTTCTGCACATTCTTTCTCTTCATCAGATTCCTAATCTCTTTTACATCGTTCCATCTGCCTGCGTCGGCGTAGACGTTGGATAGAAGCACATAGTTAGACGAGTTCTCCGGCTCCAAAACTAGTAGCTTCTTCATGCAGATCTTGGCGAGCTCGACATTCGAATGAATTCGGCACGAACTCAATAAGGTCCCCCAAATAACCACATTAGGCTCTACTTCCATCTCGCAAATGAACTTGTAAGCATCTTCCAATCGCCCTGACCTACAGAACAGATCGACTATGCAAGCACAATGCTCGACCTTTGGCGCGATGCCATGTTTGAGCTTCATGCTATGAAATGTTGCGAGTCCTTGCTCAACTCGGCCTGCATGAGTGCACGCTGTTAGTAAGCCAACAAAGGTTATGTCATTCGGCTTGAAGTTCTCCACCTTCATCCTCCGGTAGAGACGAAATGAATCTTCGGCGAGCCCGTTCAATGCGAGTCCGGCGATCATCGAATTCCAAGTAACGACATCCCTTTCTTTCATTTTATCAAACACCCTACGAGCTCCATGGATGTTCCCACACTTGGAGTACATGTCGACCAGGGCTGAGCAAACATGAACCCCTGTTGCCAGACCTTGTCCCTCGATGTAGCTTCCTATGCGTTCTCCAATTTCTGCACTGCCGAGTTGCGCGCTGGCAGACAAGATGCCGACGAGTGTGACCTCGTTCGGCTTGCAATTCTTCGTTCTCATCCTCTCGAAAAGATCAAGCGCCTCTTCCGACTTCCCGTTCTGAGCATAGCCGCTGATCATGGCGCTCCATGCAACAACATCTCTGTGCGCCATTTCATCAAACACTTGGCGCGCCTTGTCCACATCGCCACACTTCACGTACATTTCTAGCAATGCGGTTTGCAAAATCAAATCTTTCTGCAAGCCAGTGTCGGCGATCAAGCACTTTACCTTCTCCCCTGTCTTCAAGTCGCCTAGCTTCGCACAGATGGATAGAAGTGTCACCGCGGTGATCCCGTTGGGCCGAGCATTCTCCTGCTGCATGCGCTCGAACAACCTAAGAGCTTCAGGGAAGTCTCCACTGCGGGAATAGCAAGAGATCATGGAATTCCAAGAAGCCGACGTTCTCTTAGTCATTTCATCAAACAGTCGGCGCGCTTGGAGGACATTTCCAGCTTTGGAGTAGCCGGAGATCAAGCAGTTGACTGGAACCGGGTCCTTGGCGGCGATATCATCGAAGGCTCTCTGCGCGGAACTTAAATCACCGGCCTTGCAGTAGAAATCAATCAATGCGGCCTGAATGAAGACGTTAGATCCGAGCCCACGAAGCAAGAGGTGGCAGTGGACTTGCCTGCCTTGTTCGGAATCTGGGATCGAAGCGCAGGCTTTGAGAGCGAGAGAGATGGATGGAAACGGTAACGGAGTCCCTTTGCGGTGAGCGGAGAAGAAGGCTGCGAGGACCTCTCGGTGGAGAGAAAGCTTGGAGAAGGCAGAGACGATCCTGCCGCAGAGGTCGGATTCGGGCTGGGGAATGGATTCGAACATCTCGAGCGCGTCCATTGCGGCGGCGGGGGAAGGGGAGAGAGTGAGGAGGACATGATCGAGGAGGAGAGGGAGGAGGTCGGGCTGGGACCGGATGAAAAGAGAGTGAATCTGAGCGAGGTGGCGGTGGAGATGGACGGCACCGGGCTGTTGGAGGAGAGAGATGATGTTTGTAAATCGATCGGACATGAGCGCCGTTGCTTGGCCGGGGCTTGGCGGCGGCGGCGGCGGCGGCGGAGGGACAAGGAAGGAAGAAATGTTATTGTACTGTATCTCGTTAAAATCATTATTATTACGTTTTATTAACTAGAAATTTTAAAAATATAAAAAATATAGACAAAAATCAAAAAATAGCCTTTATTATCATTTTCATCAAAAGAATATTTTTTTTTAAGTTAAAAAAATAATATTTCATCGTATTTCTTATCATAAAAATATCTTTATTTTAACATATAATAAAATTATTATATATGTAACACATAGAGAAAATACTTTTTAAATAATTTAATTAATTAATAAAAAATATTTCAATATAATAATATTTTAATTATAGTAATTTTAATCATAGATTTAATTTATTACTACTACAACAATATTATAGAGGATACTTTTTAAGATGAGAAATAAATATCTTTTAATAAAGAATACCTTTTTAATTTTTATCTAAAAATATACATTTTTAATATAAATAATTTTAGAATAACAAATTAATATCTAAAAGTTTTTGTTAATTATTCCATTTAACATATTTTATACCAAGTGGAAATATTCATATTTAAGCTATTAATAATGAATAGTTTTTTTACGTGGTTCAATAAAATATCGTAAAAATTTAAAATAGATGGCACGAACCGGCCTTGGCCCTATTCAATCGAGCCGGAATTTGGCGGTCGATCTCTAAGTTACGGGTCATGTCCGGCATTGTCCTTGACGGACCGGACCCGGACCGGACGGATTCCAAGTCTAAACCTAAATCAGCCCCGGCATGCTGACGGACGGCCAGCGCGGCGACCCAGTTGCCATTTCTGTCAACATGACGTCATCACGCACGCAGAGAGAGAGAGAGAGATACATAAAAGAATACCTGCAATACTCAACGTAAAATAAGCAGTTTGAAGCAGCCCACAGAATTGAAAGCCTCGCCATGGCACCTGGTTTTCCTTACGCAACCCATTAAAAATGGTATGGTATCCGTATCCTCAATCTCCACCTCCATCCGCCACCACAATCCTTCCCCTTTCGCATCCCAATCCCGCCGGAGGAGGAGAAAGAGATCCCTTTTCACCCTCTTATCTTTTGAGGAATCAAAAGTGAATACCTTTGGCAACTTTATGTGTGTTTTTGTGCATGCACCTTCGTCGCCGAATCGCCGACCGCGGCAACTACCTTTCCTCGTTGTTTTCCCTCCCGCAATCGCGGGCTGTTCGCGTTTGTTCCAGTTTTCGCGCTGTGGCATTCCGTGACTCCGTAAAGTTCGGCTTTTGATCGCGTTTGGGGTTTCGGAGGAGGCTGTGCCAGCGGCAGAAGAATCCGACGCTGGCTCCGATGCCGAGTGCTGTGCAGAGGCTGTTTGATACCTGCAAGGAGGTGTTTGCTGATGTCGGATCAGGGGCCGTCCCGTCGCCGGCTGATGTGGAGCGCCTTCGATCCGTCCTCGGTACTGTTCTTATATCCACCATGAGAGATTGCTAGATCATAAAAGTTTTCACTTTTCCTGGTTTACTTTGCTGTTTATTGAGTTCTTTGATGATCGTCTGTCAATGTGATTAACTAGTTTACTTTTACTGTCACTGCGTCAAGATGCATACACAAATAGTTAGAGAAGATATCATTTAATGCTTTATTTCCAAGTCCTGAATAGTATATTTAAACAGATCGTAAAAGCCAAGGTACTTGCTGATTATGATGGCCAATCTTAGCTAACACTTAAATTAACAATGGCAGATGAATAACAGGAGTTTAAGGCATTTTGTTATTACTGTTTTTTCTTGTATGGATACGGGGGTGTTTTGGAAGATGGGAGAAACTTTTATCAGCAACTGTGGTGGTGCATGGACAAGTTCAAACCTAACACATCAACTAGTGAGTAAGAGCCAACTGAAGCTCCCTTAATGACCCAAATGAGTCGCTCATGGTTTTTCAACCTTTTTATGTTGCTACATAACCAACTTCAAGAACATGAACTATATGGATGTGGTCACACTTTTCTCATATTCTCTGGTTGTTGATTGTCTATGATATCATTGGGATGCTCTGTTGTTTAAGGAACGACATAAGACATTGGATTTATGTTGATGTAGCCAATGTTTCTTTGACTATATATTTTGAAAAAACATGCATTCATTATGGAACTGGATACATTCATTGGGATACTTCAGTTTGTTTCTTGGATCACCTTCAGGATTGTTTAGGAATTGATGGAGTTCTGATTATTTGTCTTCGTCTGCAGATACTTTAAAGCCACAAGATGTCGGTCTTAGTCGCAACCTACCCCTTTTCAAGCATGCCTCAACAAATAGACCTCCTCCTGTAACATATTTGCACCTTTCCGCACTCCCCAATTTTTCGGTATCTTAATATCTTCACATTGATTATAAACACCACCTGGTGTGTATTAGTTCTTCCTAATTGCTTCCTGCCATGCTGCAGATTGGTATTTTTTGCCTCCCACGAACAGCAGTCATCCCACTACATAATCACCCTGGCATGACTGTTTTTAGTAAAATTCTTGTTGGCTCCATGCATATTAAGTCCTACGATTGGGTTACTGATCCTCAGAGTCCCAATGAAAAAATCATGTCCCCGACCGGTGTGTGCTCTGTCTGAAATGTTCAGTTAGCACTAAGTGCCTAGCAAGCATAAGCCTCCACGACTTGTTTTGATGATTGTTAACTAGTTGTTGCTTGGGAAATCTGCAGGTGCATGCTTGGCAAAGGTGAACACTGATGCCGTCTTCAAGGCACCTTGCGAGACATCCATTTTATACCCTACTACTGGGGGTAACATACATCGTTTCACGGCAGTGACCCCTTGTGCAGTTCTTGATGTCCTTGGACCACCATACAACGACAATGAAGGAAGAGCTTGCACTTATTACAAAGAGCACCCATACTTGAGTTTTCCTGGTAGTTGCTGTTCTCTTGTTGGCAATAACCTTTAGTCAATTTGCTGTCTTATAGTTTCACTACTAAATTATAAACAGTACAGAAAAAAGAAAAGGATGAGGAGATCATCTATCTGTTTATTATCCAAATTCAGTTAATATTTACCTCTTAACCCGGATAATCTTTGAAAGCTTTGATTATCTGAATCAGAAATTGTTTTGGTTTTTCGTCGCTCTAAACTTTCAGAAGACCCATCTCATGTTGAGCATCTGAGCTCATGGCTTATAAGCTTCTTGCATAAATGAATAAACATTAGTTTCTGATTGTCATTCCAGTCTTCCAGATTTAGCAGATGTGGTCTCACTTGCTGTCTTTTTAGGTGCAGCAATTCCAGGGGCAGGTGATGGTGACTCCGCATGGTTGGAAGCTATGCCTAGTGATCCCGAAGAACTCGTCGTACGTGGTGGCCAATACACAGGACCAGAAATTGTAGACTACTGACCTCTTAACTTGCTATGATGCTGCAAATTTTGCAGAAAAGCAAACAAGACTTGCTGGGTTGCATGTAAATACACAGAAAGCAAAGGAATTTTAGGCAGTAAAGGGGACATGAGTAAGGGTGCCTTCTCTATTCAAAAAGTCTTTGGTTTCTTCAACATAAAAAAGCACATCCTCAATGTGCCTTCAAGTTTGTTTATAGCCAATTTGTCTTTATATAGAATTTCTCCATTCTCTGTATTTTTCATTGTTACAAGTTACCGACAGCCTTGGTAATGAAGATTAGTTTGCTATTGCCATTTTGACATAGCCATTGATTTTAACAGGAGGAACTCTATTTCTCTAATCACTTGTATCCATCCATTGACATATTTCATGGTTTCTCGGTTGAAAAACAACCGAGTAAGGTGATAGAAATGCAGATTGTTATGTGCAGAATTCAGGCCATATCAACAAAAACACACTGAAGTTGAATTGTTGATGGCAGCCCTGATATGATCTTCATTAAGTCTCTTCCCCAATGAATTAGCCATCAGAGTTTGGCAGATGGAGAGCTTCATGCTGCGCAGCTGCTGGTTGCTGGGCATGATGGTTATGGACACCTTCATATGTGGTTATCACAAAGCTTGAATCTTCGCGGTGTCGCTCGACTCTCTTCTTCACATTGCATCCGGAACTCGAGCACCGATAGTAGTTCCTGTCTCTCATTAAGGTATGTCTTAGATCAGGTAGAGGATGCAAAATCTGATCAATTTGGAATAAACTCGTTAAAACAAGTAATCATTTTGATAATTTGTTCCTTTTCCTTCAGTTACAGTACAGATATTACTGATCTTTGATTTGTTAGAGGAATTGAAAACAGTTCCTTCAGAATTTTTCATTGTAGGAGGGCAACTAATGAACTTGTGAGGGTGATTCATTATAGTTATGGAGGCATACCCTTAAACATGAGATGTAGTTGATCATCTACAAGGTCTTATATGTTGCTCTATAGCTCTGTTCTTGCATGAGCTGCTAAATAACCGAATGATATTTGATTCGGAAAATGATCGAATGTTATCTAAAGAGTTCATTTACCTTGGATTTGGACTACTTTTAACCTTCTTCCCGTACTTCCTCCACTTGTATCCATCATCTAGCATCTCAATCTCAGACTTTGTAACGAACCCGACTTTCGGGCCACTGTTCTTCGCGGAAGATGATGAACTTCCTGCATTCGGCATTCCTGATCCTGTTCAACAAACACACACACATTGAATCAAGATAAGAGTAGCAAAGCTTTGACTAACTGAACACTTGCTTTCTTATTCTTGGTGCCACCGCAGTCAAGCTCCCGAGTAGGGGGTTGTAGTTCTTCTTCGACTTGATCGGGGAAGGCCAGGAAATTGTCGACCTCGAACAGCATGTCGTTCTGATTCATTTCCGAAGGACTCGACCGCTGCATTGAAGAAGAGGAGTGGTAAAGAGTTGTTTGATCTCCTCCACTCCACAGGGAGAATCTTCAAGCCTTGTTATCCTTTTCTTGGAAACCTTCAGTTGAGGCAAAGACTTATGGTTGACTTGTTGTGCGTCCATATCGTTCATTCCAATTTCCACGGGGATGTGAAGTGAACTACTCTTCAGCCAAGCCACCAGGCCGGGGTGAAGACGACATCGAAATGATCCGGCGCTTCGAGCATTATTCGATCTATTTGGATGAGCTTGTCGTAAAACTTTGAGCACAGCTCGTGACATTCGAATAGCTATTACAACGTGAATATTCAATATTATTATATTAAAATATTATTTATTAATTTAAAATTATTTAAATTTTATTAAAATTATTTTAAATGGATCAAAATCACTCTTAAAATAATTATAACAGTAGGTATGTTTCCTTGTGGCCAACAGCCAATGATCAAAGGGCACGAGGCAACGTAAGCAGTGCGTGAGAGTTGCCTTTTAAAGGCAATCGCTGACTGACATTGAAACTTGAAAGTCAAATACCATCCAGAAAATACATTTTTTATATAATAGATAATCAGTTTTTTTATTAATTCAATATATCGAATAAATTTAAAATATAATTTATTAAAATATTCGTTTTCAATAGAATTGGAATTATATATATTTTGAATCGGTTAAAAAAATAGATTGTTGATTATATTTTTAGACATTTTGAATCGAAAATTTTAAGATTTGATTGATTAATTTAGTTGTATTATGTTCTTGAATATGTGTTGAAGAAAATAACTTTGAGATTGAAGGATTGATATATCAAATTGATAAAGACTAAGGTCGAAATTTTTAAATTTAAATTTATTTTTAACTTTTATATTGAAATTTTGACTTTTGGATTGTAAAAATCGACATACATTGATGTTTGAAATTTTTTTAAAAAAATAGCATATAATTTTTAAATATTTTTAAGTTTTTAAAGTTAAATAAGTTAAATAGTTTGATTTTGAAAGTATTGATGAATTATAATTATGAAATATAATTTTTAAAAATTATTATGTGTAATTGTGAAGTAAATATAAAATTTGAGACTATTAAAAAATTTTATTTATTATTTATTTATGAATTGTAAGAAAAAATAATCATTAAATTAATTGATTATGTTTGTAAAATATTATATTAATGATAAATTAGGTGAAATAGAAATGTTAATGGATTTTAACAAGATGATAGATGAACTTACTTCAAACATACCATCTCCCACTCGATCATCTCATCCTCCTTCATCTCCTCCACCACTTCCTCCGTCATCTACTTATGTTGATTCGAATGAGTATCTTAACGATCTTGGAGTAAGAAAAAATATCATCTGAGTATAATCAAAATTTCATTTCGTAATCAATTGAAAGATGATATGATAAATAATTATTTAATATCATATATTGAAGAGATGTATTTGATACGATAATAAAATTATTATTTAAAAATTTCAAATTAAGTATGAAATCTAGAAAAAGTATATATATACACACACAATTCGGATGGATCGAATGTGTTCAATTCAAATTAAAATAAAATATTATTAAAAATCTCAATCCAAATCTTAAATCTGAACTCGAACTCGAATAACTTGACCAATCCGAAAAACCTCCGAATAACTTGGGAGAATTTTTTTTACTAATTTTCTAATAATTCTTCTTTTTTATTTTAATAGTTTATTATTATCATACAAATATTACATAAAACATCTTAATTTTTAAAATAAAATTTAATTTAACTCTTAAAAAATACCTTAAATTTTAAATGTGCATCAATTCAAATCTAACTTAAACCCAACCTGAAACCAACTTAAATTTAATCCAAATTTAATACAATCTAAAACTCCCAATTTGAACTGGATCTGAATTTGAAAATCCTCCATTCTAATCTAATTTTTTCGAATCGAAGAAACAGATCATGTTCATTTTTACACCAAGCGTGTGTATATATATATATATATATATATAGAAGAAAAAGAGCCGTATATATATATATATATATATATACATATATAGAAATGATATCCCGCGCGACTCCCGTCCCCGACTCCCGTGCGCGACACCCGACCCACGCCCGCTGCCGCCGCTCCCGTTTCGCCGTCCGGCCACCTCCGGCCGCCGGACCGGCCCCGATCGACGCGTCACTCGTCGGCGCGTCGACCGGCGTCGGTCCGGCGGCCGGAGGTGGCCGGACGGCGACGAATTTGGCCGGAATCGAGACCACAGTGGCTGGCGGCGATTCCGGCAAAATCGCGGCCGGAATCCGGCCAAATTCCGGCCGGAGACCGGCCGGGGAAGGACCGCCCGGCGCCGGCGGTCCTTCCCCGGCCGGTCTCCGGCCGGAATTTGGCCGGATTCCGGCCGCGATTTTGCCGGAATCGCCGCCAGCCACTGTGGTCTCGATTCCGGCCAAATTCGTCGCCGTCCGGCCACCTCCGGCCGCCGGACCGACGCCGGTCGACGCGCCGGCGAGTGACGCGTCGATCGGGGCCGGTCCGGTGGCCGGAGGTGGCCGGACGGCGATGAAATCGCGGCGGCAGCGGGCGTGGGTGGAAGAGCGGCGTTTCCGGCCGAATTCGTCGCCGTCCGGCCACCTCCGGCCGCCGGACCGACGCCGGTCGACGCGCCGGCGAGTGACGCGTCGATCGGGGCCGGTCCGGCGGCCGGAGGTGACCGGACGGCGAAACGGGAGCGGCGGCAGCGGGCGTGGGTCGGGTGTCGCGCACGGGAGTCGGGGACGGGAGTCGCGCGGGATATCATTTCTATATATATATATATATATATATATATATATATATAATTTTTATTATATATATTTTTTTATTATTTTTTTAATTTATTAAATTCGTTCCTAATCGAAAATCCTGATATCCCAGTAAACAATCCACAATTACGATACATAATTAACACTTTTTATTTAGCTAAATTATTCCCATGCATTCAGACGCCTCATTTTCTTTTCTGCTCTGCATTCAGACGCCTCAAAAAAAATGATAATCCTAGTTAGTCGCCGGGGTGATCGATCCGGTCCCACGAAAGTTTCCGACTGGTCATTAAGGTAAATCGAGAAGCAAAAGCAGCGGTCAATCCAGATGCCCAGCATCCTTTGATTACGATCTCATTTGAAGGAAAATTCTTACAAATATATCATAGATCCGGATGTCCTACTGTGCGGCACCATCATGGCCTCGGGGACTGCATTCAGACGCCTCAATTCTTCTGCAAAAGGTGGAATCCGCCACCTTAGCAGCCCTACACGGTCAGCCCCATGACCATCTGTGAGAAGGTAAATGCGAGGAGGTAAATCGAAAAAATGCAGTTGATCACAACGCAGGAGGATATTACCTGACTTCGTCAAAATTTAAATTTTTGTTCTTTTCTACAAATCTGCTGCGTAGTAATCAACTTAGTTATATGCTGGGGCTGCATTCAGACGCCTCGAGAACATCGAGAAGGACGCCGCCGCAATCTTCCGAAATTAATCTGAGTCGGTCACTGGATACGTCACCGTTCCTGCCAATTTCTTCGTTATTTTTAGTAATTATCAATTCGATCGACCGGATTCCCTATAAATTTACGTTACGTCGTCGATCGAGTAGCGAATCGGGGAGTTGCGAGAGCATGGATTGGGATTTGAGTTCGATAGGCTCTGTTTTGGCCACGCTCCTCTTCCTGAGGACGGCGTACTGCAACTTCCTCCCGTCGGAGCTTCACCGCTTCATCAGCTTCCTCCTCCGCGGCATCAGGGCGCGCCTGAACAACGACGCCAAGATCATCATCGACGAGTATGACGTCGCCACCTACTCCGCCAACGAACTCTACAGCGCCGCCAATGCGTACCTCGGCGCACGCTGCCTCGACGCCGCCGCCATCGTCCGCCTCACCAAGCGCCGCGACTCGCCCCTCCCCGCCGCCTCCCTCCCCGGATGCCACACCACCCACGACTCCTTCCGAGGCATCCCACTCCGGTGGAGCTCCGTCGTCGTCGGACAAGATAGTTCCTCCTACCCCTTCCGTAGCAGTTCCAGCGCCGCCGAGCACCGCTCCCTCGAGCTCACCTTCCACCGCCGCCACAACCTTGTCGTGCGCTCCGCCTACATCCCCCATGTTCTTGAGGAGGCGGAGCGCATAGCGAGCACCTCCCGCGAGCGACTCCTCTTCACCAACCGTGCCGAAATTTTCGGCGACGATCACCGCAGCCTCTGGTCTCCGGTCCCCTTCTCTCACCCCTCCACGTTCGACACCCTTGCCATTGACCCGGCCCTCCGCGACGACATCCGCCAAGACCTCCTCCGCTTTGTTTCCCGCCGCGACTACTACGCCCGCGTCGGCCGCGCCTGGAAGCGCGGCTACCTCCTCTATGGCCCGCCGGGAACAGGGAAGACCAGCCTCATAGCCGCTATCGCTAACCTCCTCGAGTTCGATGTGTACGACCTCGAGCTCACGGCGGTGCACTCCAACACCGTCCTACGCCGGCTCCTAGCCTCCACCACCCCCCAAGTCGGACGTCGTGATCGAGGATGCCGATTGCTTGCTCGATTTGAGCGATCGAAAGAATAAGAAGAACAAACACGACGACGAAGATCCCGGATCGAAAGAGGAAGAAGAGGAGCACACGCCCGCTACCAACGGATTCGGGTCGTCGACAGTGAGCCTCTCCGCGCGTGCTCAACTTCGTGGACGGGCTCTGTTTTGCTCTTCGCTACTTTTGACTAAGCAACGTGGACTTTACGTGGACGCAAAATTCCGATCACAGGTCGTCGCGCGCAGGCCTACGTGGACCATAACGCGCGGGCCTACGTGGACGATCGCGTGAAGGACTCCTTTCACAGAGTATTTTCCTTTTTTTTCTCCAATATAATACGCGCATAAAATTATAAATATTTTTTCAATTAAATCCATGTATTTTTTTCAATTTCTATTGGATCTATAAATTTCAAGCTACTCTAACTTCTCTGGGCTCTTATGATTAAATAGCATGAGAGCATCCGCAACGCTCGTGACGTTATAACGTCTTTAACCAGTGGTCAACTGGGTCACTGCCACGTGGTCGACCAGTGATGGTCGACCAGTGGTCGACCACCACTCACAACTCTGCACCATTTTTCTCCGTTTCTCTGCCGAACACGTTAACATTAAAAAAAAAATCACAGACCCACCTATAACGCGTTCAGAACTCTGAACGCGTTAAATATCTCACTCCTCCCTCACTCCTCCACGTCCTTTCCTCACTCTTCCACGTCCGCTATTAACGTCCGATTAACAGGGCGTTGCGGATGCTCTGAAACAATTGCTTACATGCAAACTCACCTCCCTGATTAAAAGTTCAAGCAATTGCATTCCATATTATTATTATTATTATTATTATTATTATTATTATTATTATTATTATTATTATTATTATTATTATTGATGCAATATATCTAATCAAGACCGATTAGTTAATTAAGCTCGATTGATCAATTTTGAATTGATTCAAATTAAATTTTGATATTTAATCAATATATTAGTTGATTGATTGAGATATCAAATAGATCAAAGTTGATCAAATATTTGATGATTTAAAATTCAATTAAGTCGAGATTGATCGGACACTTGACAATGAGAAAAGTCCTGACCAATTAAAGTTGATCAAATGTTAACCACAGTATTAATCGACTATGCCACAATAATCATGAACAATAACGTTGACCCGTGATTATGAACAGTAACAATCAACTATTACTATAACAAATAAAAAGTTGATCAATGCCACTGTTCTGGTATTTTTGTTATGGTAATAATTGATTGGTGAATAATAACACTCAATTAATTGTTATTGTAGCAGATGGAAAGTTAAGAAATCGTTTAATCGTTCGAGCAAATAGAAAATTCAGAACTTGAGAAGAGACTCGATTGATTGCTCATCAATCGATTGATTAGTTTGATCAATTGACTGATGGCACTGTAATAACAAACAGAAGATTTCTTAATCGATTGCAACACTCGACTGTTTGAGCATCAATCAACTAATGAATAGTAATAATCGATTATTCATAATCAGACATAATTGTTAAAAACCGTTTTACAAATATAAAGATCGAATTCAATAGAGCAATCAACTGATGATAATGATCACTCGATTGATAGACGAAAATCAACACCGATGCTATAAATTTTTTTTTTAAAAGATTTTCACAATCAATTCTTAAGAGTTTTAAAGACACATACTGTTACATTTCTATAACTCAAGAAGCATTCTAAAGCAACAAAGCTCTCAAAATAAAAATTTTATTTGTAAAATTATTATTTCCATTTATATTTGTATATTTTTATATTATTTGGATAACAATGCGATGTTGTAAGAATTTTTTTTCATTTCTAGAAGGTATCCTATAAGAAGTGACCTAGTGATAATTTTGATAAGATGATAGACCCTAGAATTGAAACCGAGGATATTTACTTCTGAGACATAGCTGAATTGGTTACTACGGAGTAGACTTGCAGAAGAGAACAAGAGTTCAAATATCGACGAAATCGAGTAATATCCTTCTCTATCGTGATATCGTAGAACTACTGGAATAGCAAATTCTACCTTTTACTTGTATTTTTTCTGTTACGTACTAAAACAAGAATTCCTATTCATCCTCTCCACCGACGCCTATTCATCCTCTCTACCGACGCGGTCCAACACTTAAAATACTAGCGTTCTCTCAAAAATACTCTTTGTTCCCAAGAAAGAGGCACTCCCCCGGTCAATTCCTTCCTGCCGATAAAGTTGGGAATCAAGAATTATTCTGCTGTTTCTCGACATCAACAAGAAAGAGACATATATTTCAGTATATATTTTTTTAAAACAAAAAACTATATGCACAAACTCTTCTGCAGAGAAAAATGGTAAAAGACTTAAATAACTCCAACGTGCAACCTTAGAACCACCGTACAGATGATAAGCACAATAATATTTCAGGCATTTTGTGCTTGCTGATGGCAAAGTGTCGACACCTGTGAAAGATCGCAATCTGTATACTAAAATTATTTAATCATTATTATCTTCTTCACCATCAAACCAAGTTTGTCCCAAATATTTGGATTTTGTCCCTCTATTCAAAACCAGTAGATCATTCTCGAGCGGCGAATTGGGAGTTGGGAGAGTTGGGATTGGAGCTCAATAGCATGTTTTGGCGACGATCCTCTTCCTGAGGACGGCGTACTGCGACTTCCTCCCGCCGGAGTTTCACCGCTTCATCAGCTTCCTCCTCCGCGGCCTCGTGGTGCGCTTGATCAACGACGCCAAGATACTCATCGACGAGTACGACGTCGCCACCTGCTC
Source organism: Curcuma longa (assembly GCF_044706935.1). Classification (NCBI taxonomy): domain Eukaryota; kingdom Viridiplantae; phylum Streptophyta; class Magnoliopsida; order Zingiberales; family Zingiberaceae; genus Curcuma; species Curcuma longa. The sequence goes on from NC_133874.1 coordinate 4,451,726, forward strand.
CGCCAACGAGCTCTACAGCGCGGCCAATGTGTACCTCGGCGCGCGCTGCCTCGACGACGCCGCCGTCGTCCGCCTCACCAAGCACCGCGAGTCCCCGCTCCCCGCCGCCTCCCTCCCTGGCTGCCACACCACGCACGACTCCTTCCGAGGGATCCCGCTCCGGTGGAGCTCCGTCGTCGTCGGACAAGAGAGATCCTCCTACCCCTTCCGTAGCAGTTCCAGCGCGGCCGAGCAACGCTCCCTCGAGCTCACCTTCCACCGCCGCCATAGCCAGGTCGTGCGCTCCGCCTACATCCCCCATGTTCTTGAGGAGGCGGAGCGGATAGCGAGCGCCTCCCGCGAGCGCCACCTCTTCACCAACCGGGCTGAGATTTTCGGGGACGATCACCGCAGCCTCTGGTCTCCGATCCCCTTCTGTCATCCCTCCACGTTCGACACCCTCGCCGTTGATCCCGCCCTCCGCGACGACATCCGCCAAGACCTCCTCCGCTTTGTTGCCCGCCGCGACTACTACGCCCGCGTCGGCCGCGCCTGGAAGCGCGGCTACCTCCTCTACGGCCCGCCGGGAACAGGGAAGACCAGTCTCATAGCCGCCATCGCTAATCTCCTCGAGTTCGATGTGTACGACCTCGAGCTCACGGCGGTGCACTCCAACACCGTCCTACGCCGGCTCCTAGCCTCCACCACCCCCAAATCGGTCGTCGTGATCGAGGACGCGATTGCTTGCTCGATTTGAGCGATCGAAAGAAGAAGAACAACAAACACGACGACGAAGATCCCGGATCGAAAGAGGAAGAAGAGGAGCACACGCCGGCTAACAACGGATTCGGGTCGTCGACAGTGAGCCTCTCCGGCGTGCTCAACTTCGTGGACGGGCTCTGGTCGTCGTGCGTGGGGGAGCGGCTCATGATCTTCACCACGAACCACCCAGAGCGGCTCGACGAGGCGCTTCTCCGGGCGGGGCGGATGGACAGGAAGATCCACCTCTCGTACTGCGGCCCGGCGGCGTTCCGTATCCTGGCGAGGAACTACCTGGAAGCAGGGGCAGAGCACCCGCGGATGCCGGAGGCGGAGGCGCTACTCGCGGAGGTGGAGATGACGCCCGCCGACATCGCGGAGGTGTTCATGAGATGCGACGCCGAGGGAGAGGGCACCGACGCCGCGATGGACGAGGTGGTGGAGGAGATGCGGCGGCGAAAGGAGGACTCCGCCGGCGCCGCCACGAAGTCGCGTGGAAAATTAAAAGGATAATGAGGGTGTTTTTGTAAATTAATTAGGTTTGAGAAAGAGGAAAATGAGGTGGCACGTCAGACGAGAAGACACTGCAAACTCTGGAAAGTTCTAAAGGAAGATAAGCAAACCGACAACGGAGACGTCGACGTGGCTTAACCGATGAGATTGCTATCCTCGAAGTTTCTTTCGACTGAGCCACGTCGACTTCACGTGGACAGAAAACTTGGAGTACAGCTCATCGCGCGCAGGCTTACGTGGCTGTTCGCGAGAAGAACTCCTTTCCCGCATAATTTTAGCATAATACATGTATGAAAGTCTAAATATTTTTATATTAATGTCACATCTCTGGGATTAGTCGGTCCGGTCTCACGGAAGTTTCCCAT
>NC_133874.1:4453441-4467115 GCF_044706935.1 Curcuma longa
ATCCATAGCACATCATCAAACCAATAACAATTAAGTTTGTGACTTGTATTGGGGTTTGGCATTTATTACATATTGTAGAAGAGTTGGCAATCTTCATCACAATTGGGGAAGGGGGTAGTAAGTGGATCAGATAAGGAACTAATAGACAATAAGGACTAGGTTTGGCCCAGGGTGGTTGCTGTAATTATATGTTATATTGCTGTGAGGTTAAGGTGCATATGAATGTAAGTTGCACCATTGGATGTCAATAACTCATGAGAGGGAGGATTTGAACCAAGTTTAAGAGATCATTGGTAATTGTAAGTTTTGATATAGGGTTTGGTTTGAAGTCAAAACTAAGCAGAGCTGGTTATGTGTAGAGTTGAATTAAATCCAGATGGTTGAGTTCTTGAGAAACCAAACCAGACGAGGAAATTCTTTATATTGGCTCAATTACTTCCTTGAGTCATAGATATTATACTTACACTTGTTATCATGTCATAGTGATTTACAAGTTATCCACGTCTATTGTACGATCATATGCATCACTACTATTGATCATACATATTTGTCATTAGTTAACATGATTATCATTTTGCTATTGCAATGCATCATGCTATATGATTCAAACTGACCATCACATAGCATGCTGAGAAAATTGATAGATTAATGATCATCTGAGTCGGATTCAACATGTAAAATGATTTGATATGTTGCCTAGACCTTCAGAATGTGATCCATATATGTACGGTTCTGGTGTTTATCTCAAATATGGGAGTCACTCAGCATTTGCACAATTTCACATTCTACCTTTAGGTGCAGAGTGTCAAATGTGATACTAATCAAACAACAGAATTGTTGAGGGACAACCACATGTGTGTTTGCTATTCCAATTCCAAGTATTCTCTGCTTTCAATGATGTATTTTCTCTCTAATATGTAATTCATACATTAAACTTTTTCCCTTTTATTGAATCCCAAAAGAGGGCTTTGTAAGGGCCGGCAAAAACTGTCATGGGCAGTTGCCACATGCCCATGACAGTTGCCTTAAGTCAAATTTTCGTCGAACCTCATGGGAGACCAACTTCTAACGATGGCATCGTTGGAGCACATCTTGACAACACTACATCAATGTAGACCCGACCACAGATCGGATCTGAACCAAAACCGACCCCAGTTCAGTTTTTTTATTATTTTTGATAGTTGGATTAACCAGCGGTTCCGACTACTACTACTACAACAACCAAGCATTATCCCACTAAATGGGATTGACTATATGGATCTTTTTACGCCATTGGACTCTATCCCCTACTATATCATTATCTATACTTAAATAAATTTTATTTTGTTTTATTGTTGCTAACCAAGTCTTTTTTAATCTACCTCTTCCCTATTTGATATACTTAGTTTCACATCGCCTAACTGGAACATTTATTAGTCGTCTAAATACATATATGTACCATTTTAAACGTGTCTTTCGGAGTTTTCCCTTAATAGACGCAACTCCGACTTTCTTTCTAATGCTCGCATTTCTTATTCTGTCCATCCACGTATGTCCATACATTCATCTTAACATCCTTATCTCTGCAACTCTCATCTTCTACTCATCTGCTCGAGTCATAACCTAACATTCAGCGTCGTATAGCATAACAGATCTAACCACTATTTTGTAAAATTTCCTTTTAAGTTGTAGAAAAACTTTACAATCATATAAAACACCCGACGCTCTCCTCTCTCCTCCATTTCAATCATCCTGCTTATATTCTATGTAAAACATCTTTCTCAATCTCTCCATCGTCTTGCAAAAATGACCATAAATACTTAAAACTCTCAGTTTTAAACAATTCGTTATCTCTTATCTTAACAATTGTCTCATTACGTCTAATATTGTTAAACTTAAATTTTATATATTCTGTTTTTACTCTATTAAGCTTTAAACCTTTCATTTCTAGTGTGTCTCGTCAAGATTCTAGTTTAGCATTGACTCCTTCACGTATCTCATCTACCAAAACAATATCAACAAACAACATACACCACAGTACTGTGTCTCGAATGTGTCTTGAATTCGTCATGGGCGAAGTTAACTAGCGATTCTGACTATTTTTAAAAAATAACTTTTTAAAAAACAAAAAATAAAATAAAACTTTAAATGTCGATTAATCCAACAATCAAAACTTTAAAAAAAACTAAAACGGCGATCTTGGGGTTTTTTATTATTATTATTTTTATCGATGACACCTAGTGCAATAAGATTTGATTATTATTGTTGTCGTCTTTTTTTAATGGTTAAGATTATTTGATCATTCTTTTATCAATGACTACGATTTAGTGACGATTATTATCCAAAATGTATAAATAAGCTGCTCATATTTCATTGTTTTCATATTATCTTCTCTACTCTTATTTCTGAGTTCCGAAATCATGATCACTTTCAACTTCAATTCTCCAATTATAATGGAAGAAGATTCATCTCGGTCTCGAAAGGATAAAAAAATAGTCACTCCAAATGTCGATCTTGACGGCATTCAATTTATTGATGATGAACCAAAGCAACTTCCGACAGCTGAGACACAAGGAAATACCGAAACTTTTAAGGTTCGGGATACTATACTACCTTTAAACTTGTCTATTTTTACTAAAGATTTTGAGAAAATCAATCTTTTATCTGGAAAATTACGTACAAATGTAAGTATTGCAAAGTCTCCTATAAATTCTAATTGAGCTACAATTATGGGTCATTGAAATAACACGTTGAAACGAAGTACTCGACAGAATTTGGAATCAAACGTTCTCAAACATAAATGTCTAGATTTTCATCAACTAGTGAAGATACTGATTCAAGTTTATTTAAATATTTTAATAATAAATTAAGAGAATTATCAGCTAAGTTTATTTCTATAGGAATATTTTCTTTTAGTTTTAAGTTTAAATACACATTTGAAAATGTTTATCAAGAATCACTAACTCATCTACTAAATATGTTTCTCAAACTACACTTACTCCTATGATTAAAAAATTAGTAAGGCAATAAAAAAATTAATTGAAGAGTTTAGTAGATTAAATAATAAAATATCTTTATGTTCTAATATTTGGAGTGACCATTGACAAACTCATTCATATATGAGTATAACTCGTTATTGGATTGACAACTGCTAGACAATTCAAAAACGTTTATTAGCATATCTAGTTTTTGATGAAGCGCACACTACACACAACATCAATAATTATTATGCTTAATTCAGAAGAATATAGATTAATTTCTAAAATATTTTCAATATCATTTGATAATGTTAATTCTAATACTGTAAGTGTTAACGAACTTAAATTTATGCGTTTAAGATAGATTAAAAAATTTTAAAAATCAAATTAAACTAATTAAAAATGTTATTTCTTATTTATAGTCACCTCCTTATATAATGAAACAATAGGATAGATTTTGTAAAATTAATAGAATAAAACCTAAAAAAATTTCATGTGATGTACTAACGCGTTGGAATTCAACACATATTCATTTCACTATAGAGAATTATTTTACTTATTTTTATACAAAATACTAATAATACTAATATATTTATGTTCAAACCAATGGAATATATATATAGTAGTATTTGTGAAATTTTAAAAATATTTAATAATATAACTGTACAACTCTCAATGTTTATTATCCTACTTCTAATTTAATTATGATGAATTTTTGTAACAACAACAACCAAACCTTATTGGGGCTGACTATATGAATCCTTCTATATCATTGCGCTTTATTCCTTATTATATCATCATTTATATTTAAATAAATTTTATCTTATTTTATTATTGTTAACCAAGTCTTTTTTAATATTCCTCTTTCTCGTTTGATACGCACATTTGTTATAGGTTTATATCGTCTAACTAAAGCATTCATTGATCGTATAGTGCATATCCATACCATCTTAAATGTGTCTTATGGAGTTTTTCCTCAATAGGTACAACCTTAACTTTATTTCTAATATTTTATTTTTTATGCTATATATTCTTGTATGTCCCACATCCACTTTAACATCCTCATTTTTGCAGTTCTCATCTTCTATTCATGTGTTCGAGTCATGTCTAACATTCAGCTCTATATAACATAGCGAATCTAACCGTTATTTTATAAAATTTTTCTTTAAATTTTAGAGGTATTTTACGATCACACAAAACACCTAATGTTCTCCTACATTTCAATCATCTTGCTTGTATTTTATGTAAAATATCTCTCTCAAACCCTCTATCCTTTTAAAAAAATGATCCTAAGTACTTAAAAACAACTCGTCATCTCCTATCTTAATAATTATCTCCTTACGTCTAATATTTTAAATTTAAATTTCATATATGCTGTCTTTATTCTATTAAATCTAAAACCCTTCACTTCTAACGTTTCCCGCTAAGATTTGAGTTTAACATTTATTCCTTCACGTGTTTCATTACCAAAATAATATCATCTGCAAACATGTACCACAGTACCATATCTTAGATATGTCTAGTGAATTCGTCCATGATTAATGTAAAACGATAGGAACTTAGTATTGATCCTTAATGTAACGCTATTTTTATGAGAAACGCTTCAGTTAATTCGCCTGAAGTCTTCACTCTTGTCATTACTTCTTTATACATATCCCTAATTTGTTTAATATACGTTATACTAACATCTCTATTTTCTAGAATTCTCCATATAATTTCTCTTGAAACTCTATCATAAGTTTTTTCTAAGTCGACAAATACCATAGGTAAGAATTACTTCTGTTTTCGATACTTTTCAATTAATTGCCTGAGAAGATGTATAGCTTTTATTGTTGACCTTCCAAACATAAATCCAAATTGATTTTCGATCACCATAGTCTTCTTAGAGAATTATCAGCTAAGTTTATTTCTATAGGAATATTTTCTTTTAGTTTTAAGTTTAAATACACATTTGAAAATGTTTATCAAGAATCACTAACTCATCTACTAAATATGTTTCTCAAACTACACTTACTCATATGATTAAAAAATTAGTAAGGCAATAAAAAAATTAATTGAAGAGTTTAGTAGATTAAATAATAAAATATCTTTATGTTCTAATATTTGAAGTGACCATTGACAAACTCATTCATATATGAGTATAACTCGTTATTGGATTGACAACTGCTAGACAATTCAAAAACGTTTATTAGCATATCTAGTTTTTGATGAAGCGCACACTACACACAACATCAATAATTATTATGCTTAATTCAGAAGAATATAGATTAATTTCTAAAATATTTTCAATATCATTTGATAATGTTAATTCTAATACTGTAAGTGTTGACGAACTTAAATTTATGCGTTTAAGATAGATTAAAAAATTTTAAAAATCAAATTAAACTAATTAAAAATGTTATTTCTTATTTATAGTCACCTCCTTATATAATGAAACAATAGGATAGATTTTGTAAAATTAATAGAATAAAACCTAAAAAAATTTCATGTGATGTACTAACGCGTTGGAATTCAACACATATTCATTTCACTATAGAGAATTATTTTACTTATTTTTATACAAAATACTAATAATACTAATATATTTATGTTCAAACCAATGGAATATATATATAGTAGTATTTGTGAAATTTTAAAAATATTTAATAATATAAATGTACAACTCTCCAATGTTTATTATCCTACTTCTAATTTAATTATGATGAATTTTTGTAACAACAACAACCAAACCTTATTGGGGCTGACTATATGAATCCTTCTATATCATTGCGCTTTATTCCTTATTATATCATCATTTATATTTAAATAAATTTTATCTTATTTTATTATTGTTAACCAAGTCTTTTTTAATATTCCTCTTTCTCGTTTGATGTGCACATTTGTTATAGGTTTATATCGTCTAACTAAAGCATTCATTGATCGTATAGTGCATATCCATACCATCTTAAATGTGTCTTATAGAGTTTTTCCTCAATAGGTACAACCTTAACTTTATTTCTAATATTTTATTTTTTATGCTATATATTCTTGTATGTCCCACATCCACTTTAACATCCTCATTTTTGCAGTTCTCATCTTCTATTCATGTGTTCGAGTCATGTATAGCATTCAGCTCTATATAACATAGCGAATCTAACCGTTATTTTATAAAATTTTTCTTTAAATTTTAGAGGTATTTTACGATCACACAAAACACCTAATGTTCTCCTACATTTCAATCATCTTGCTTGTATTTTATGTAAAATATCTCTCTCAATCCCTCTATCCTTTTAAAAAAATGATCCTAAGTACTTAAAAACAACTCGTCATCTCCTATCTTAATAACTATCTCCTTACGTCTAATATTTTAAATTTAAATTTCATATATTCTGTCTTTATTCTATTAAATCTAAAACCCTTCACTTCTAACGTTTCCCGCTAAGATTTGAGTTTAACATTTATTCCTTCACGTGTTTCATTACCAAAATAATATCATCTGCAAACATGTACCACAGTACCATATCTTAGATATGTCTAGTGAATTCGTCCATGATTAATGTAAAACGATAGGAACTTAGTATTGATCCTTAATGTAACCCTATCTTTATGAGAAACGCTTCAGTTAATTCGCCTGAAGTCTTCACTCTTGTCATTACTTCTTTATACATATCCCTAATTTGTTTAATATACGTTATACTAACATCTCTATTTTCTAGAATTCTCCATATAATTTCTCTTGAAACTCTATCATAAGTTTTTTCTAAGTCGACAAATACCATAGGTAAGAATTACTTCTGTTTTCGATACTTTTCAATTAATTGCCTGAGAAGATGTATAGCTTTTATTGTTGACCTTCCAAACATAAATCCAAATTGATTTTCGATCACCGTAGTCTTCTTTTGTATTCTGTTTTCTATTCTTCTTTCCTAAAATTTTATGGCATGACTCATTAGTTTAATACCCCTATAGTTTGTACAATTTTGTACATCTCTTTTATTTCTATATAAAGAAACTAGAGTACTTACCCTCCACTAATCAGACATTTTTGTTAGTTTTTAATATCAGGTTGAATATTCTTGTAAGTTATTCAATACCATATTTCTCTCAACACTTCCATATCTCTATCGGAATATCATCTAATCCATTTTCCATTTTGCATCCCATTTAAAGCTTGTTTTACTTCTGAAGTTTGAATTCTACGATAAAAATTTAAATTTCTATACTCATTTGACCTACTTAAATTACCTAAATTAAATTTGAATTTTTGTAACATAGCTTTAATTTTAAATGAATATGTTACGAATGAATTTTTATCTCCTTACGTATTAGCAATGAAAGCAAAATTAAAAAAATATTTTTATCACATTCTTGATATTTATTTAATTGCATTTGCTTTAGACCCTAGATTTAAATTAGATGTTTTACATAGAATTTTAGTTATATATTATAATGCTTTAATTCTATTTAAAGATTATTTTTCTCCTATTCAGGCAAATATTGTAGAAAATACTAGATTTAATTTATATGATATTTATAAGGATTTCATATTAAAATATGAATTAGAAACTAATGTCTTCGAAACATAAAATATTAATGGTAGTAATAATTTAAAACTTACAAAAGCATAACTTTTATTAAAAAAGGATAAAACATCCACAGGAATCCTCATATTCCTATCTCTCACATTCCAGATAGGAATTTGAGAATTATTTTATAACTTCTTTTGATTTTAGTGAAACAAACAGTGAGTTGAATTTCAATATTCTACGATGGTGGTCGCAGAAAATCCAAAGTTTTCCTATCATCTCCATCATAGCAAAAGAAATTCTAGCTTGTGTCAACCATTGTTGTAGAGCAGACGTTGAATTCCTAAGATAATATATTGAATGAAAGACGATCTACTTTGTCTCCTGAGCTGCAACAAGATACAAGGAATGCAACTTTCATATGAAGAGGTAGAAGAGTTTCATACGTAAGGAACTAATACTATGGGAATGAAAAATAGACGTGAATAAAATATCACTTACTAAGATAACAAGAATAAAAAGATATATGAACTACATAGGCTTTGATTCTTCTATACCCTAAAAGAATACATAGACAATTTAAATAACACTACAAGAAAAAAAGGATTTCCCGGCGGTTTAAAATTCGTTTAGCGGCGGTTTGGAACCGCCGCAAAATCATTTCCCGGCGGTTTACCAAACCGCCGCTGATACCGGTGTCGTTAAACCATTTAGCGGCGGTTTTAGAGAACCGCTGGAATAACCGCCACTAAAATAGATTTCCCGGCGGTTGTTTTTGCGGCGGTTCGAAATATTTCCCGGTGGTTGTTTTTGCGGCGGTTCTAAATATTTCCCGGCGGTTGTTTTTGCGGCGGTTCGAAATATTTCCCGGCGGTTTGCTAAAACTGCCGCGAAATGGTTTCCCGGCGGTTTGCTAAAACTGCCGCGAAATGGTTTCCCGGCGGTTTGCTAAAACAAAATAATTTCCCGGCAGTTTAAGCTTTGAGTGTATTTTTCAGCCCGCGATAGTTTTTATAAATAAATACAAAAATTAAACCAAAAATTGTAATAAATAGAAAATTTTACTTGCATTAATTTCTTACAAAACTAGTAAACAAATATCAATCATTACACATGGATATCAAAGTTGTCAGATGTCAAATACAATGAATTTAGGTTACAAAAAAACTGAAACTTTGTTTGGTTACAAAAAAACTGAGAAATCTCTCTAGCTTTCTCAGATGTCAAATCCTAGAAATAGATCCCTCTCTTTTCCTTCAACCAGGTTGCAAATTCGTTGTTTTTTGAAAAGTAGTCATCTGGAGCGCTCTTCAAACATGTAAAGTAGGCATGTCTGCACAAGTACAAAAAAAAAATTAGAAAAGACAAACTAAATCTTGTCACTCATGCTAGATTCAATACTACACAAAATTATGTACATAAAAAAAAGGCATACAGACAACACAAAGCTGGCCTAAAGTTTGATTCAATATTTCACTTAGACAAACTATAACCTCTACGGAACCATTGCAAATAAGGAACCAAAGTGATACACACAACAAATCTAGTTACAGGAACTATTTGCTTACATTACAGGAACCTTTGACTGGAAGATAGCAACAAGTGCATCTACTACTGAAGACTATTTTTGCTTACATTACAGGAACCTTTGACTGGAAGCTTGTCTGAGCCTGCTCCATTAATGCTGACGTCATCTACTGGAGGAGGCAACAAATTTCCAGACCGTCGCTGTGAATTGTTTAAAGTAGTTTGCGGAACCCTACCCCTGCAATGGCATAAGTTAAACTAGTTCATGGATTATTAAGTACAGTAATAGGAAAAAAAAAGTTTATAAACAGCCACTAGAGTGCGAGTGAAACAAAAAAAAGTATGCTCAAAATGAAAAAACAAAGGAAGTAGTTGGCTTGCCTCTAATTTATGTAAAGGACCCATGGTAAAACACAAGTAGATGCTCATTTATACAATTGAATATTTTCAGTGTATTCTTAGTATGGCCCTCAATAATCAATAGGCACTCAAGTATGAGTTAACAGGTTGATACAATAATGTAGGTACTCAAGTATGACTTGACAGGTTGATACAATAATATAGTGTAAATAAATGTATTCTTAGAGTTAGCAGGCAGCAATAACTAATAGCCAATGCAAAGAGTGCCAAATTACCTTGATATAGAATTGATGTAGAATTAACACATGAAATGTACCTAATCAGTCTTTAACATCTCATAAGCCATATGATACTAGAAAAAACACTGATATCCTACATTTCCTCCTCGACTACCCTAATTGTGAATACTGACCATTAAAAACTAAGGATGATGCATACAAAAGTTTGTTTGAAGGTAAAATAGCAGGCACACAGGAGAATTGAACTAGGTGGCATATCATTGAAAGGTTGACAATCATTCTATATTTCGAATTTTACCTCAAAACACTATATCTAGATATTAGTTAGTGTATACAAGGACTAATAGGTACGATTAAAGGCAGACTAGCTATTGAGGACCATTGTCAAATCAAACGGTAAATCAATGGCTAGCACATATAGGCACATACAACTCTGTTTATCACTTTACAGTCTTGCTCATGCATCTAAACCAGGATATGTACTGGATCTGAATCCCTGAGGATGACAATCTACTACCTTATAACCCCTTTCATACAATGTGTGGTCACAATAGACAGATTATTAAATTCACATGGTTAAACCAAGTGATCCACCAAGTTGCTTATGGCTCAATGATGATCTACCAATATAACCTGTAGAAATTTGATACAAAAATTCAAGATATAAGAAAGAGAATAGAACTTAACAGGATTCTTCACTTGAAGATCGGAAGATAATTGAAATTAAGACCAGAACAGACAGGCTGATGCTGAACAGAATTAACTAATTCATGCTAATTCCAAAAACCAGAAGCCGATTAAGAAATGAAGGCAAAAAAAAAAAAAGAGGTTAGAATGAAAGCAGTTGCAAAGATAACTAATTGCTTAACCTGTTTGATATATAAAGTAATTAGGGCTGCAATGAAAAATGAAGGCAATGAAAAAGTTCCTGTCGTGTAACCTTGTGGTCACAGGTTCAGGTTTGAGTTGCGGAATCAGCCTCTTACAATCAGGATAAGGTTGTATAAAATAGACCTAACATGGTCCGACCCTTCTCCAAGACCCTGAATTGATGAGAGCTTCATACACCAAACCACCCTTTTTGTAATGACTCCATACATCAACTACTACACATATCCTATCAATTGAGTGATTAATGATGCATGTTGTAGTAAGATACACATTCAATAAACACAAGGGTTCGATCACAACACACAATTGCATCTTTATACTGAGAGGTAAAGATTTTAAAGTTCATGCAAACTTTGAGGGAGAAATACCTAGTATATGCTGAAATTGTCTCATCTTTTGTAAAGCTGTCCTCCTGGCTCCCTATGTCATGTAAATACAGACAATCGGGATTGCTGCAGGTCTGAATCAAAAACAAACTCAGCTTATAAAATCCTGCAAATAGACGAGCAGATAAATACGTAACCTGTGAGAGGACAAGAGGAGATGCTACATACCAAGTTCCTCAACCATGCACGGCAATATTTTGTGGTACCAAAGCATGCTCTAAGAAAATCAAGTAAATAGAATAAGAATTCCAAGCAATAATTTCAAGAAATCAGAGGTCAGGTTATGTGCTTACCTCAAGGTTTTACCTTCTAAAACATAATTGTGCGCTGCTTGTATGCATCGCACTGCTTCTTCCTCTTTGGCATATGTGATATACCTACACATTAACCATTACATGAAAGTGTTAAAGTACTTCGCACTGGAGAGAGGATGAAAAATACATGCTTGAAACAATATCAAGACACAACTTAGCTTATCTGAATGAAAGAACAGTGAACTTCTTTGATATCATTTGGATGTCCATTAAGAATTATACAAAATTGGGACGTATTAACTATATCTAAAAATGATTAGAAAAATCTTAGTTGACAGTGAAGTGAAAAAGAATGATAACAACAGTCCACAACTATAGCAACAAAGACTCGGCGGCGAAGTCTCTGCACGGGCTGGGTGGAAGGCTCGGCGGCAAGCAATCGCAGGAACCCGGAGAGGAAGTTTAGGGTTCGTGCGAGAGGGAGCCGCGGCGTCCGAAGAGGAAGTCTCGGCGGCGAAGTCTCTGCACGGACTGGGTGGAAGGCACGGCGGCAAGAAATCGCAGGACGCCGGAGAGGAAGTTTAGGGTTCGGGCGAGAGGGACCTGCGGCGTCCGGAGAGGAAGTCTCGGCGGCGAAGTCTCTGCACGAACTGAGTGGAAGGTTCGGCGGCGCAGGAAGTAGGGTTCGGGGCGACAGGGAGACGCGGCGTGAAGTTTAGGGTTGGGGAGAGTTGAACCGCGGCGTGTTCGGGCGAGAGGGAGCGATTTAACGGGTCGGTAGGGTTAGAAAATAACGGCGGTTATTGTAAACCGCCGGAGAAAATAAAATATAGCGGCGGTTAAATTGTAAACCGCCGTGAATAACATTTTAAACTGCCGCAAATCATTAAACCGCCGCAAATCAAATTTAAACCGCCGCTAAAAATTTATTTTTGCGGCGGTTAATTCAAACCGCCGGGAAAAAAGACAATAGCGGCGGTTTTAAAAACCGCCGGTAAATAACTGCCGCAAAACTGTGATTTTTTAGTAGTGACGGTTAGTTAAGGACACATAAATTGTTGACACTTGGCAACATAATACTAGGGTGGGGCGAGATGATAGTACGTTAGGGAAGCTTGGTCTAGGTAGTCAAGTGGAGTAAGGAGTACCTTGCTTGGTCTGCTTAGCTAAGTGAAACTGACCGAAGCTACCTTGCCACATTCTAGACTAGTTAGACCAAAGTTTCTCAAGAAATTGGTTAAGGTCATAATTTCTTAAATCAGTTTTGTCTTAAAACGTGGTCGTTGTTCCGATATCCAAAAAGGCTCCTGTGCCTCGCCACTGCCTGAAAATTGATTTTTAAAATGTGGACTTAATTGATTGATAGTTAAACCTGAATCTAACACAAGGTAAAACATTCATTAGAAATTAACTTAAATTTAATAAAGATAAAATTGATAACTCGTCTCACAGAACCTATAAGGTAACCCTTGTTTGCCATGTACTGAGGCACTTAGAATGGGTGAGATGATAAGGACATTAAAGTATAATGTTTTTAAAAAAGGCTTTCAAAAATTATTATAAATACTTTTATAAAAATTATTTTTAAAAATTTGATATTTACTTGAGATTCGTGCTTGCTAGGTGTATCTATATTATTATTTTTAAAATATTATATATTTAAAAATTTGATTGACCGGCCAACACATTAGACACAAACCTCTAGGTCAACACTAAGTCTAAAAACCCTAAGACACATAGGCAGAAAATTCTTGGGGTCAACAAGGATGTCCTAAGAGAGTGTCTAGTTTAGGGGGAGATCATTCTTGAAAGACTTTATATTTAAAATACCTCTTAAAAATAAACTTTAAAATTTATAAAATTATTTTTGAAAACTATTGTTTGGCAAAATATATTATAAATTGTTCTTTTAACTTTAACAACCCCTAAGACACATAGGGAGATTGCCTTGTGGTCAACAAGGAGCCCTAAGGGAGTGTCAGATTTAGGGGTAGTCCAAACTTAAAAGTTCAAATAAAATTATACTTTGAAAATTATAAAATTATTTACTCTATTTGATTTAAATTAACCTCTAAGACACTTAGGGAGTTTGCCTTGTGGTTAACAAGAAGCCTTATGGAAGTGCTAGATTTAGGGGAAGGTCCAAATTGAAAGAGTAAAATTTATTTAAAAATTATTTTCTACAAAATTATTTTCAAATTTATTTTATACATTATTCTTTTAATTTATGATCAAACCCTAAGACACACGGGGGAGTTTGCTTTGTGGTTAACAAAGGGCCCTGAGGACGTGTCTAATTAAGGAGGAGATGCTAATTTAAAAAGGATAATAAGTAGTTTTCAAAAATCTATCTATTTTGAAAATACTTGTTTTTAAAAACACTCTATCTCAAATCATATTTCAAAAATTATTATCCATTATTCTTTTAATTTGAGTCAAATCCTAAGACACACAGGGAGATTGCTTTGTGGTTAACAAAGGGCCCTGAGGATGTGTCAGGTTATGGCGGAGATTCTGACTTAAAAGAATAATGATTAGATTTTCAAAAAAAATTT
>NC_133874.1:4467215-4503934 GCF_044706935.1 Curcuma longa
TCATTGAAATGACACGTTGAAACAAAGTACTCGATGGAATTTGGAATCAGACGTTCTCAAACACAAATGTCTAGATTTTCATCAACTAGTGAAGATACTAATTCAAGTTTATTTAAATATTTTAATAATAAATTAAGAGAATTATTAGCTAAGTTTATTTCTATAGAAATGTTTTCTTTTAGTTTTAAGTTTAAATACACATTTGAAAATTTTTATCAAGAATCACTAACTCATCTACTAAATATGTTTTTCGAACTACACTTACTCGTACAATTAAAAAATTAGTAAGGCAATAAAAAAATTAATTGAAGAATTTAGTAGATTAAATAATAAAATATCTTTGTGTTCTAATATTTGGAGTGGCCATTGACAAACTCATTCATATATGAGTATAACTTGTTATTGGATTGGCAACTCCTGGACAATTCAAAAACCTTTATTAGCATATCTAGTTTTTGATGAAGCGCACACTACACACAACATCAATAATTATTATGCTTAATTCAGAAGAATATAGATTAATTTTTAAAATATTTTCAATATCATTTGATAATGTTAATTCTAATACTGCAAGTGTTGACGAACTTAAATTTATGTGTTTAAGATAGATTAAAAAATTTTAAAAATCAAATTAAACTAATTAAAAATGTTATTTCTTATTTATAGTCACCTCCTTATATAATGAAACAATAGGATAGATTTTGTAAAATTAATAGAATAAAATCTAAAAAAATTTCATGTGATGTACTAACACGTTGGAATTCAACACATTCATTTCACTATAGAGAATTATTTTATTTATTTTTTATACAAAATACTAATAATATATTTATGTTCAAACCAATGGAATATATATATAGTAGTATTTGTGAAATTTTAAAAATATTTAATAATATAACTGTACAACTCCCCAATGTTTATTATCCTACTTCTAATTTAATTATGATGATGAATTTTTGTAACAACAACAATCAAGCCTTATCCCACTAGATGGGGCCGACTATATGAATTCTTCTATATCATTGGGTTTTATCCCCTATTATATCATCATTTGTACTTAAATAAATTTTATCTTATTTTATTATTATTAACCAAGTCTTTTTTGATATTTCTCTTCCTCGTTTGATGCGCACATTTGTTATAAGTTTACATCGTCTAACTGGAGCATTCATTGATCGTATAGTGCATATCCGTACCTTCTTAAATGTGTCTCATGGAGTTTTTCCTCAATAGTAGGTACAACTTTGACTTTATTTCTAATATTTTATTTTTTATGCTATATATTCTTGTATGTCCGCACATCCACTTTAACATCCTCATTTCTGCAACTCTCATCTTCTATTCATGTGCTCGAGTCATGTCTAACATTCAGCTCCATATAACATAGCAGGTCTAACCGTCATTTTATAAAAATTTTCTTTAAGTTTTAGAGGTATTTTACGATCACACAAAACACCTAATGCTCTCCTACATTTCAATCATCTTGCTTGTATTTTATATAAAATATCTCTCTCAATCCCTCTATCCTTTTACAAAAATGATCCTAAGTACTTAAAAACAACTCGTCATCTCCTATCTCAATAATTATCTCATTACGTCTAATATTTTAAATTTAAATTTCATATATTATGTCTTTATTCTATTAAATCTAAAACCTTTCACTTTTAATGTTTCCCGCTAAGATTCAAGTTTAACATTTATTCATTCACGTGTTTCATCTACCAAAATAATATCATCTGCAAACATGTACCACAGTACCATATCTTAGATATGTCTAGTAAATTCGTCCATGATTAGTATAAAATGATAGGAACTTAGTATTGATCCTTAATATAACCCTATCTTTATGAGAAACGCTTCAGTTAATTCACCTGAAGTCTTCACTCTTGTCATTACTTCTTTATACATATCCCTAATTTGTTCAATATACGTTATACTAACATCTCTATTTTCTAGAATTCTCCATATAATTTCTCTTGAAACTCTATCATAAGTTTTTTCTAAGTCGACGAATACCATATGTAAGAATTACTTCTGTTCTCGATACTTTTCAATTAATTGCCAAATTGAGAAGATGTATTCTTAGCTTTTATTGTTGAGCTCTTCCAAACATAAATCCAAATTGATTTTCGTATTTGTCATAGTTTCACACCATAGTCTTCTTTCGTACTTTCATTTCTTATTCTGTCCATCTTCGTATTCCTGCTCGAGTCATAGCCCAACATTTTTCTATTCTTCTTCTTTCCCAAAATTTTATGGCATGCCTCATTAGTTTAATACCCCTATAGTTTGCACAATTTTGTACATCTCCTTTATTTCTATATAAAGAAACTAGAGTACTTACCCTCCACTAATTAGACATTTTTTTTAGTTTTTAATATCAGGTTGAATATCCTTGTAAGTTATTCAATATTTATTTCTCTAAACACTTTCATATCTCTATCGGAATATCATCTAATCCATTTTCTATTTTGCATCCCATTTAAAGCTTGTTTTACTTCTGAAGTTTGAATTCTACGATAAAAATTTAAATTTTTATACTCATTTGGCCTACTTAAATTACCTAAATTAAATTTGAATTTTTGTAACATAGCTTTAATTTTAAATGAATATGTTACGAATGAATTTTTATCTCCTTATGTATTAGCAATGAAAGCAAAATTAAAAAAATATTTTTATCACATTCTTGATATTTATTTAATTGCATTTGCTTTAGACCCTAGATTTAAATTAGATGTTTTACAAGAATTTTAGTTATATATTATAATGCTTTAATTCTATTTAAAGATTATTTTTCTCCTAATCAGGCAAATATTGTAGAAAATACTAGATTTAATTTATATGATATTTATAAGGATTTCATATTAAAATATGAATTAGAAACTAATGTCTTCGAAACATAAAATATTAATGGTAGTAATAATTTAAAACTTACAAAAGCATAACTTTTATTAAAAAAGGATGAAACATCCACAGGGATCCTCAAATTCCTATCTCTCAAGTTCCAGATAGGAATTTGAGAATTATTTTATAACTTCTTTTGATTTTAGTGAAACAGACAGTGAGTTGAATTTCAATATTCTACGATGGTGGTCACAGAAAATTCAAAGTTTTCCTATCATCTCCATCATAGCAAAAGAAATTTTAGCTTGTGTCAACTGTTGTTGTAGAGCAGACGTTTAATTCCTGAGATAATATATTGAATGAAAGACGATCTACTTTGTCTCCTGAGTTGCAACAAGATACAAGGAATGCAACTTTCAAACGAAGAGGTAGAAGAGTTTGATACGTAAGGAACTACTATGGGAACAAAAAATAGACGTGAATAAAATATCACTTACTAAGATAACAAGAATAAAAAGATATATGAACTACATAGGCTTTGATTCTTCTATACCCTAAAAGAATACATAGACAATTTAAATAAGTGCAAGTCCTTTTTATATTTTTTTAATTTATAAAAAATTTAAAAATAATAATAATCTTGAATTGTCGCAAACCGTAAAACGAACCGTAACTAGCGGTTCCAAACCATGAACCGTAATCATCTTGGAAGGCTAACTGTCGAATCAGCGGTTCCGAACCGGCGGTTCTAAACCATCGAACCGGCGGTTCCGAACAGTGATTGGGTCTACATCAATGTATAAATATATATTACCGGTCTTTATTTACATTATAAGATCATTAGCAGTGCAACCAAAAGTAAAACTTAACCTTGTAGAACTTAGTAAACAACCATAAAATCAAAAATGCTCAAACTTATGCAGTAACCACTATTAAGCACGGGAAAAACAAACTCACTTCAGTGAACAGTGGAGTAAAAAACTAGATATGCAAGTTCAAGATAGAAAACCTGCAAACATCCTTGACCAAGGGCTCCTCCTCCTAAATACTCATTTGCAAAATCCACTTCAATAGCTTCATACGGCTGGTCTTCTATCAAGCCTTCAGAAAAGACCTATCAGAAAATAAGAGAGACAAGAATTCAATAGTGTACCACTCTAGAACTCAAATATTTTAATGAAAATTCACATTTGCATCGAACATTACTTCAAAGGAGCATAAAGGCGTAGTAGATGACCTCCAGTAAGTAGTTGATGAATATGCTAAACCATGGTCAGAATTGTCGACATGCAGAACTTTTCGTTCAAAGGAAACAGATCCAATTGGTCTTTTCGAAGTTATCCTTTCAAAATAGTGAACAATGCATTTAACTTTCTGTACTTGGTGCTGCTTCTCATCCCAATAGAGAGGCCTATAATCATTTCAGCAGTTGCAATGAAAAAGTGAACCAATTAATAACTGAAAAAAGGAGCAAACAAAGGCACTGCATGAGAACAAGGAGGTGGGTACGGGAAGGGAGTGAGTTCACAAATCAGGGACACCAAGGTAGATATCAATTTTCAAATGCAAAAAGTAAACTGATTAAAACATGAAAAATGAGGATGCTGTTTGAGAGCTAGAAGGTGGGTCAGGGAAGGGTGTGACTTTAATTGGGACACTAGGATATCGGATATCAATTTTCAAATGAAAGGTAAGAAAATCAACCATGTATCTTCTAACTAATGCATGCAGAAAATAGTCTGGATACATGCTGCTAACTAATGCAAACAAAATTAACAACCAGTTAATGATAGAAAACTAAAAGCTCCAGGAGTTTTTTTTTTCTCTTCCTCACTATCTACTGACACCATGTTTCCGTCGAACCAGAAAACTATGCACCCTAGATTGTCCCGAGTTGCAAACTTAATGATTCATTGGATTTACAATAGTATGGATCAGCAACTACGAACAAGTGCAAGCAAAGTTTTGAAGTACATTGCTATTCTGGAGTTGGAGTAATTTTAATTTGTTGATAAAGTGGCTTAAGAAAACTTGGTCTAGTTCAAAATGACTAAAAACTTCAAAGAATGCTTGAGGTAGCAATTATATATAATTTTGGCCGATAGGAGTAGTTCTATTTGATAATTTTTTACATTCAAGATTTTTTATTTATATGGCACATTTAGAGGTTTCAACTTTTTTTTCCTACAACCTATGTTAATTGCAGGCAAAATTGGAAGTAACCAAATTGTATATTTAAGGAATCTGAAACCTGTTGAATCCATGGCCTTGTGACCAAAGACAACAAAGATTTCATATAATAATAATCAGTTTACAAGTTAGAAATACAGAGATGGGCATCTCAGGAGATGTTTATGCAGGCAATACAAGATTCTTGTTTCTCAAAATACACACTGCTGCTAACTGCATCTAGGTTTAGTTTAATGGTTAGTACTTGCTTATGAGTGAATATTAAAAATTCTTAGCTAAGCTACAACACTTTTTATCTTCAAGTTACAAATAGCCTTACATAGAATGTTAGATAGCATAAAACAGTTGAGCATTCTCCTAGTTCAACATTTAATTTAACTACTACTAAAATAAATTTTCTAGCATAGCAAGTACTTACAACCAGCAAATAGTAATTCAAAATTACACCAAAGTGCCACTAGCTTATGAGACATCGTAATTCTATCTTTTGAATAAACCTAAAAGGAAGTGAGACAATCAGACAAGAAACTGAAATCAAACCTATCATAGATCTTATACGGGAAAATAATGAGATCATGCCTGTCCAGGTAGTTTACTTGATTAAGAGAAAAACAATGGTAGCTGGAGAGATGGTTGAAACTTGAAAGATTGATAAATAAACTTCTTGAACATACAGAATATGCATATATAGTCCAAGACCAAGTCAGTGGAAAATTTCTGTACTATCATAAGAATCTAATAATACATGTTTGTGCATGATCATTAATGCCATCAAATCCAATTTAGCAAGTACATATAATATTAAAAGTTCCTGCTTATACATTGTATAATAAAATGAATAGAAGGACATACGCAAACAAGTTGTCGAAGTTGATGATTGGAAGGTCTCTAAAGCCTCTATCACTGGTGGGAAATAAACAAAACATTGCACACGATAGAAGAGCAGCTATCAGTTCCTGATGAATGATGAAAGCATGAAATGTTAATGGTGTATTAGAATAAGCATGGTAAATAAAATTAACATGAAAAAGAATTAAGCTAAATGGCCAGGGAAAATGGGAAAAAACTGTTGGTGTAGAGGTACTTTTCCACTATGGAAGTTGTTTTTAATATATTGTCTTAAATTGTGTTGTTAAAGGGACCTTTGACAAAATTATAGGGGGGAGAAGCTAAATAGCAGAAGTCATTGGAAAATAAATTTGCACAGAAAAAGTATAATCTTCCATTTCTATAGTACATTTTACACTTCATTTTCCAAACTTCAATATACTTCTTAAATACCGATTATAAGAAGCAATTTTTTTATTTAACTTTTATCCATTACCATTTCTTCTTCATTACCAGTATATTCTGGAAATTATCACCATCAGGCCACATTAATCCTGACTATTTGAAGTCAGTTATATGAATCTTTTATTTCTACAGAATGAATACTGTGCAAGGCCACATGATTAATGATATTTCAATCAATTAAATCAAGTCCTGTTACATTTTCTAGAGTTTTTATCTTCACCTTATAATGTAATTAATTCTACATTTTTATACTAGAAATTATTGGTGGCCTTTAAACATGACTATGCTATCTCAATCTATTTTATCTCATGTCATCAACCATTGAAGATACACCTAATTCCTCCAAATCTTTAACTTTGATAAGGATTTTACCTTTGCCTCTCATAGGTACTTTGGAGGAATCACCAAAAGAAACATTTTTGTCCACTGATTCACAAACAATTCATTGTGCTCATGCATGTGGTTACTTGCACCACTATCCAAGTACCACAGGCTTTGATTTCCAACATCTCTCTTGCATGCTACAAAAGAATGGAGTCTTCCTCTTCTTTCTTTGAGATAAGAATTCTCATCAACTTGATTATAATTGTTGTGCTAACATTCTAAAGCATAGTGAACAAATTTTTACAAACATAGCATTGAATTTTGAATTTGCATCCCTTTAAACATGAGAGTTTTCTTGTCCAAGAACCCTAGGGCTTTGATGAGGGGCATGGCCTCTTTATTGGCTACGCCCTCTTTCTTATCCTCTTTTGATTTTATCCTTGCTCATTCTTTGATCCCTCTTTGTTAGCCTTCATTGAGACTTTTTTGCAACACTTGCTCAAGAGGTTCTTTGTTCTTCTTGTTGAGTCAATGTACATGGGCCTGTAAAGAACCCATGAGCTTGTCAATGGTGAAAGACATCATATCTTTTGACTCTTCAGTCACCTATTTGTCATCCAAAAGAACATAGAACCTTTTTTTGCTAGCCGAGCATCTTTAAATTTCTCTCATATTTTCACAATTGGTTGACTATGGATAAACCTCTAAAGAAATAGTTTGAAATAGATTCAAAAACTGACATATGTAATGCCTCAATATCACCACGAAGAACTTAGAGTCATGCCTTTATTACTTTGCCAAATCCTTAATAGACATTTTCAAGAATGTCCCATGCTTGTTTTGAAGTACTTGTGGTTGCAATATTTCAGAAGTTGATTCATCCAGTGCTTGATAGATGAGGTGTAGAGCCTTCTTGTCCTTCTTACAAGAGTCTCGTAATGCTTCTCTTTATTGATTGGTGAGGACAATTTCTTCTTGCAGCTCCATACAACCTTCAATAACATTTCAAATACTTTGGGATTCAAGTAGATGCTTCAATTGCCATAGTTTCTATCAGTATGACGAACAAATGAAGGTTGTAGGAAGCTTAGCATAGCTTTGATACCACATTGTTGTTTTTAGGACAAAAGTAGAGAGAGGGAGAAGCTTTGAGGAATGAAACAAAATAGAGAATTTGTTATCATTCACAGACAAATTCCACATTTTTATGGGGGTTTAGAGATACAAGATATCATGACCACACTAAGAGTATAAATCCATATTGTTTCCTCCACTTCATGACACTTGAGTGACAGAGAATTTTATATTATTTTCTCTACTTGATGGCCCTTGAATGACAGAATTTTAATAAGAAGACTATGTGGAGGACAAAAGAAAACTAAATCAAATTTAAGTTTATCAACAAAAAAAAAAAAAAAAATCAACTGACAAGGTAAATACGACTCGTTATGTTGATCTCATCGAGTCTCACCTGACTAAGAAACACTCTGCCCGGTTCCTGAGGACCCATGATGCGGATGCCAGAATTCCCTTCAGAAAACAGTTCATCGGATTTCAGATAATGCGACTCCAATAGAGAAGGTAGCTGCAGCAGCAATCTAGCCATCTCAGGAACTACATTGTCGAACCATACCCTCGAATCTTCCTTTGACATCAGCTGCCAAAAATAAAGGATTACCAAAAAAACAATTTGGGCTTTCAAATTCGTCATTTGTCAAATAACACAATTTCCCTTTGGCTTACTATCTTCTTCACTTAAAAAAAAACACATTTTCAGCCGTCGACGTAAACCTTTGTCAAAGATACAGAGAGATGAAGGGTTGACGTCATAAAGAGAAGGGCACACCTTATCGAAGAAGGAGGAGAATCCAGAGGCAGATCCGTGGGCCAAGGGGCGGAATGAGAGGCCGAGTGATTCCCTCAGGTCGAGAATGGCGTCAAAAAGGACCTCGCCGGAGCGGATGCGACTGACGTCAGGGCCCAACGCGAGAGCTTTGAGCGATCCGAGGGCTCCGGAGGGCCAGTATAGGGAGGAGGAGCGGAGAACCAAAGGGAGGAACGGGATGATGGAGGCGAGATCGCCCCTCGTCTCCATCCCCTCCAGCCGAGCGAAGTCGAGCGTGACGACCGTCGCGTGGACTGGGGGTGGAACCGCCTATTTATATTAATATAATTAAATTTTAAAATTTCTTTTCGAGATTATTAGGTTTAATAATTGAAATTTTCTTTTCCAAATAATTCATCTTAATAAATTTAAATATGTCAAAATTAATTCTAAATACTTATTTTTAAAATATTAAATTTTGTGAATTCAATAAACTCTTAATGGGCCTTTATTATTTTTTTTCACGCCTAACAAATATCATAAAAAAATAATATAATTATAATGTTGAAAAAAAATAGTCTGGTGTATAAATCTTTCATCAATTTTAATTATTTTTCATAATTATTTTAATTGAATATAGAAAAATGTTTGAATTAGATCCCATTAAGGAAAAATTACACCAAAAATTTTATATATGTGCAATGGAATTAACAATGATGGTCAAATTAAGGGAAGGATTGTCCACCTTCAGAATTAATTGGGTCTGTAAGGGGTCTGGATATCTAGATTATCAAAAATAAATAGAAATGGAATGAACAAAGGTAATCCTATCGATTAATGAGAGGTTTTGCTCACCCAACCCAACAATTAACCTTTTCAACACTTTCTCTAGGATGCATGAGTAGGGGTGTAATCGAACCAAGTTGAGTCAAACAGTAAGAAGCTCTCGAGCTTGAGTTCGGTTCATTTTTCGTAAGCTCGAGTTCGATTCGAGCTTTAATTCTTAAGTTCAAGCTTGACTCGTAATGAAATTAAATAGTTCACGAACGGCTCGAGCTCGGTTCGAAAATAGCTCGTTTACTTTTAAACGAGCTTAGTTCGAGCTTGGCTCGTTAATATATAATATTTATAATTCATGTGATATATATATATACAGGCTCGAGCTCGGCTCGTTAACTTAATCGAACGAACTCAAACGAAATTTTTTTCGAACCAAGACTTGAATAGCTCATGAGCAACTTAGCTCGTTTACACCCTTATGCATGAGACGTGCAATTATAGTATCCTCTTGACATTAAATTAAGTTTGCGCCTAGATAGATACATGCCTAAAGTCTTTTAAGTTGAAAATTCCAAAGACTACAACTAGTTTCTTCTTAAGGTTTTTGTCAACATTCTTATATATAGAAGCAAATTAAAGATTTCTCAATATTAATCACCTTTAAAGTATACTTTAGGATTGATTCCCAATTCAAGGTACAATTGTCCACAAGAGGCCTTCATAATCAAGATGAGATTCTTTAATTATAAAAATAGGTGAGTAAGCTTTGGACCCTCTCTACCTATTACCACTTGTTTAATTCCATTCATCATTGTTTGCCTTGTCTATTATGAGTTACAAAAGTTGATCTAAGCATAATGTAAACAAATATGGCGAGAGAGGGCACCTTTAATTATCACACTCTCCTTGTCGCCCAGACATATCTAGCTATAGCTTCTTCGTTCTAGAGAAGTTTGAAAGATGAATGATGAGGATTTAAATTCCACAATAACACTATATATTAGTTAGCTTCAATTCCTAGCTAGGATGACTTGCTAGCTAACTCAAGAGTTAGTTTCATAGAGGAAGTCTAATTCAAGTTGTCATAAGCCTTCTCCAAGATAATCTACTTCAAGTAATTAATTAATGTGTATCCTTAATTAATTTCTTTCCTTTTGATGTTTAGATAGCTAGTGTATCTAACTAATTAACTACCTAATTATAAGAGCACTGGATCAAAGAGTCATTAATGCATAATCACTTTTTGAGATATGGCTTGTATATGTTGCTCAAGCTTGATTTCTGTTCAAAAGGATTAATTAATTCTCACCAACTTTACAGCTTCATCATCACCCACATCCTATATATCTAGTTATTTTGATAAAAAAAAAACTTTGGTGTTGGTCATTTAGTATGTTAGTGCAATAATGCTTCTAAGGGGCTTTGGGAGATTGTTAGCATAACAATGCTCATAAATGCATGGTTGAATCCAACTGTGTTGCCTTGTTGATGCATGTGTGACCGAGAATTTTAGTTAGGTTTGCTTGTATTACTAGTTTATAGAGATTATGTTGGTACAATCGACCTCTAGTTAATTAAGGTTTCACCAGGTTGATCAAGTTCGAGTTGACTCGAGTTGGGATTTCGATGTTTGATCAATATGTTAGTTGGTCGAGTGAGATGTCAAGTAGGTCAAGATTGACTGAATATTTGACAGTCAGTCAATATGTTAGTTGGTTGAGGAAGAGTCAAGTAGGTCAAGGTTGGCCGGATACTTGATGATGGAAAGGTCTAAGTGGATCATGGTTGACCAGACACTTAATGGTCAGAAGTCCAACATAGAGTTGACACGAGATGGAAAGTTCAAGTGGATCATGGTTGACCAAACATTTGGTGATCGGAAGTCTAACATGGAGTTGGCATAAGAATAAAGTTCAAGTGAGTCACGGTTGATCGGACACTCGACAGTCGGAAGTCTAACAGAAAGTTGGCATGACGTGTGAAGTCCTGATAGGTCAAAGTTGACTAAATACTAAGTAACAAAAAAATCCTAACAAGTCAAAGTTAACCGAAAGTTAAACAATGAGGAAGTTTCGATAGGATGCTAGCTAGGTAACGAGAAGTCTCAGTAGGTCAAGGTTGATCGGACATCGAACAAAAAAGTCCTAGTAGATTGAGGTTAATTGGAAATGATCATAAGAATCTAATCATTCTTTCGAACTTATCAAATAACTTGAAATGATCTTGTAACAATTTTAGCCATTATAATTTTTTTTCAAAAAATTCATCAAAAAAATGTTTTAAAAAAATATTATAAAGTAATATAAATTCTGTTATAAATTTTTAAAATTTGCTACATGAATAATAAATGAAAATTATAAAATTTCAAAAAAAAACAAAGAAAATAAGAATTTTAACCAAAACTACTATATGGTTAAAATTTGGGCATAAATAAATACACTTTTTGAGACCATTATAGTATATCAAATTTTACTCAAAATTTGTATCTAAATATACAGATGCAATTGAAATCCAATCAATTCTTTTAGAGTGATCAAACAACTCAAAAATATTAGCATAGCAATTTTGACCATTTAATTTCAAATTTTGAATAAACATGGTGATATAGCTATTAGCAAAACGCTATTTTTCAATATTTTTAAATTTATTCTTTTTAGAATTTTATATTTAACAGTTTTTAATTTATAATTTATGTAATAATTTTAATGAAAATTGCTATCAATTTATATAAGCGTATAGTTAGACTAATTTGAATGTTTAGTCTAATTCTATAATGAATTGGTAGTAAGGCGCAAAGGAATACAAGGATAAATTTGATTACAAAAAATGTTGTAATCTACAAAAGGAAACGCAACGCTGTGTAAATTAATTCGATGAAACAAAATGCCTAGCCCAAAATATTTGTTACTTAGTTGGGAACCACAACCCACCCTGGAATGCTGTTTACTATCACATACAATGACTTTGCGACCATTCAAATTGCATCTACCAATGCATAGTGACGGATCCACGTGTGCTCTTTTATTCTAAAATATTGAAGTAGAACTAAACTCTTCTGCATACAACATAAGAAACATAATTATCAACTAGTGAAAAATATTAGTGCCTAAACAGTTGGGGAAAAAATTGTCATTATAACCTTTTATGCTTCAATTTTGGTCGGTGAGTCCTAAAATTTTGCTTGTTTTTCTCCTGATTCTTGGTCGGATTACTCAAACAAGCTTTGTTTCAATAAGCAAAATTATCTAAGTATATATCAAGGTCTTGGTCGACCAACTAAAACCTTAGAAGGCCAAAAGCGGATAAGCCCTTGACTTTTGGTGAGTGTATTGGTTCCCTCATCAAGAGGACGAGGCAGATATGAAAGCACAACCCACGCGAGTGGAATCCAACATGCATTTACAAAGAACTGGATAATTAGATGCAAACATCCTTGGAATAAATGCAGTACCGTAGGGACAGCAGCGAGCCTCAGTAGACAAGGAGTGGGTGACCCAATTAGGGTGGGCAACCTTCGAATGAACAGAATGCCAGCCTTCTTTTGGATCAAGATGATACTTTCTCATTCCTACGTACCTCAGTTTTCATCGTGCATGATACCATCTTTCTTTCACTATTCACTATATCTAGAGCAAGTGATTGCTCAATAGATATGTAGAAGCCATTCAAATGATCATAATAATAAAAATAAAGCTTCTTGTCACAACAATCTACTAGTGAATCTAAAGAAGATACCACTGCCCACTATTAAATCTTGAGTTCAGTCTGGCTTCTAGTTCCAAGTGTTTGGCTTATTCCTGCACATTCAGAGAAAAGATTCATGAGGGAAATCCATGAAAAAAACAACTTAAAGATCGATGAAGTTACAACCCGGATGTCCTACCGTTGCACCATTGCCCCGGGGACAAGAATAGGCACAACTAGAATGATATCAGAGTGTAATTTATGATGAATGAATGGGGCAATCATCTCAAAACTAAGGTATGCATCGGAGAGCTCTTTCACCCCGAAAGTATCATATATCATTGTCTTGCAACATAAAATGACAATAAATACACTAAATACCAGATTGATACACTTGATAACAAAATATAGTAGCATTTCATTGTTATATTTCTCTGCAACTATTATGAATGCTAAGAGCTCTTTCACCCCGAAAGTATCATATATCATTGTCTTGCAACATAAAATGACAATAAATACACTAAATACCAGATTGATACACTTGATAACAAAATATAGTAGCATTTCATTGTTATGTTTCTCTGCAACTATTATGAATGCTAAAAGATATATTAGGGGGACAGACTGAAAAGTAAACTCTATCTCAGATCTATAAAATCAAGCTCGAGGGTTTGTCTACGAGAGTAACTTAAAATTCTCTTGAGGATATCATTGGCTACACTGAGCATAAAAGATTTATCTTAGTTTGATTACCACAAGAGCGAAGCCACATTAGGATGGATACATGGGTATGTCTCGAAAGAGAATATGAGTTACCTTAGGATAGGCCACCTTCAAGAGTGATCCAACATTGAGATAAGAGAGGAATTCACATTTGTATTGTTAGTGATACATCATGGTTAAACCGAAGTCCTAGAATTGTCTCTTAAACTATTTTTCTCACAACTCTTCATTCTATTTTCTCTAGTTCACTTATTTTCATAATAATTTTCTCTTTTCGATTTGTCTAGATAATTTCGGTTGCACGTAAACTAATAATTAAACTCTACAGTCTC
This sequence comes from Curcuma longa, assembly GCF_044706935.1. Lineage (NCBI taxonomy): Eukaryota > Viridiplantae > Streptophyta > Magnoliopsida > Zingiberales > Zingiberaceae > Curcuma > Curcuma longa. Next base: position 4,481,211 of record NC_133874.1, read on the forward strand.
GAGGACGATAATTTTTACTACTTGATGACGATTGTACAATTGTGGTAGTCACACATAAACTTTTTGACATCGTTGTCGGAAATGTATTTAGTTAATATTAATTTTATTTGCAATTTAGTTCATTTAGATTTCTATTTTATTTTAATTTTTCAATTTCTTATTTTACTATTACTTTTTGATTTTTCATTTTTAGGATGACCAATTTACTTTTATGTGAAGGTTTGACAAATTAAAAATTATTCTAGATTTAAATCCTAAAATTGAAAGAACCTTCCATAAAAGAAGAAATCTACAAAAGCAACTTAAATATGAGCAAAAACAATACACATCTATCATGGTCATCGACGAAGAGAACAAGCCTCTGATGATCCCTTCGGTAGGTACTAATAACTTTGAACTAAAACCAGATTATTTTCCATGATACAATAGCATCAATTTGAAGGTGTACCTACTGATGATCCAAATTTATACTTGAAGCATTTTTTGAAATTTATGAAAAATCCTAAAGTTGAACAGAGGATCTACCTGAATAATTTTGATGATATTTATTTGAATTAAACAAAATGTTAGCTCAGGGTCGGCTTTAGACATATATAGGTCTTAAAGCCTAGGACCTCTATTTTTATTGAGGCTCATTATTTTTAATATATTAAATATATTTTTATTTTTATTTTTTTAAGAGAATGGAAAAGAATAGGACCCATGTGATTAAGATTAATTTGTACGATCTCATTCTCTTATCAAAGTTTTGAATTTCGCAAAAATATTATTATGGTTCCAAAGGATAAAACTATAAAGGGGATTTTTTTTAGTATTTTAAATTATTTTTAATTATGTATGTTATTTTATAACATCTAATCTATTCTTCTTCAAGATCTCTCTATCCTAGTCTTCACTACTTGTTACTTTTTTCCTTCCTTGGTGATGCTTTCTCCTCTAATTGGTACGTAAGAACATGAATTAAGAATATTTTTATCCATATAATGCAACCTCTTCTTTTCCAACTCCCTCTCTCTGTGCTTCTCTCGCTAGCTCGTTAAGATTGGGAAAGAGAAATCGCACCTAATGCTATCATGCACGCTAATCCGATCGATTGGTGTTACTATGCTCTTAATTTGCTTGATTGAGTTCAAATGTTGATGCATTCGTATGTCCGATATATCAAATGGAGGACTTTTTATTTTTGAGCAATATAATAGCGAATTACGTACATACATATATCTCTACCATTTCATTTCCTTGATAAATTAAAGATTAAGTTTTACTTTTATTTAAATGTATTTACAGTCATAAATTTTAATTTTGATTTTCCCTTTATCTCCATTCTATCATGCATTTACCACTGTTCTATTTAGGTGATGAAAAATATGATTTATTTTTTCTTATGTTCTGTGCTTAAAAAGGTTAATTTATTTAGTTCTTGATAAATGATAATGATTGGTTTAATTTGGTCTTGTTGCAATCTTCATTTTCTAAGGATTGTATTGAGTTTTATCATTTTGTACATGTGTTTTTTATTTCTTTGATTTTTGTGCTTTGCAAATGATGACGATGAGTTGAGGATGGGAGGATGATTTTTTTTTATTGTTATCTCAGTTCATTATTATTATTTCCTCAATTTTATTTCTTTGTTCTCTCTGTCTTTTAATTTATTTGAGTAATTAAACATATATACTTCTATCTATGTTCATTTTTAAACAATTTTGAATACACTAATTGTTTTAGACTAAGTGAATTATATTGTCCATTTATTATCTACTTGAAGTGTATTATTATATTAAATAATAATACACCGTCAAACTTATACTTCTCTGAATTAATTAGGGTATCCAAATGCTTATACTTCGTAAGCATGTAACAAGTTCTTGATCATATTACAATTAGGTTATTTTAAAGACAACAGTAGTACTCTTTTATAAAAAAGATAGAATCTGTCGATCGGTCCCACGACCATATGTGAGGAAGTAAATTGAAAAATTGTAATTGACCATGATAGAAGAGGGTATTGTCTCGACTTCACCGAGATTCGAACCTTTATATATCCTCTTCTACAAATATGTTCTATCATAACTAACTCAGTTATATTCCGGGAAAACAATAATAGTGCTCCTCACTTATAAAAGTTGGTAATCTTTTCCTTGAGCATAAGTTATGAATTAGATTTCACTATGCTTCTTTTAATTTGTTTGATTCTCTCACCAGCATTTATATAAATAAATAGCTAAGGATTTGTATTGCAGCGACTAAGATAGCAATACAAATATTTATTTACTTACTGATTCTAATTAATCAAAATAATAATTAAATTAAAATATCATCAAATTAAAATTATAAAACATAAATCAAGATTTTATTATTCATTTAATTTTAAGTAATTTTTTTAATAAAATAAGAGCGACTAATATTTATTATTATTATTATTATTATTATTGAATATAAATATGTCCAATAAAAAATATAAAAAAGATGAGAGAAAATTTTTTAACCAATATGAAAGACTTTTTTTTTTTTTTTTTGCCTAAGGCCTCAGATAGGCTTGAGTTGCCCTATGCCGTCAATTTAGGTTGGAGTTGGTTCACCTTACAATTAATAATTTAAGAGGGTTAAGTTAAAATTTTATCAATCCATTTTTAAGATGGGTTGATCCACCTAAATCCGCGACCTGTGTGGGTTGACCCGCGACAGATTTGGATTAGACCTGCGTCTAAATTACAATTCAAATTTAAAAATTTTAATTGAGAAAGTTTATTTATTTATTTTAAATTTTAATTTAAAATTAAAGTAAAAAACTCTTGTTGGATCGTCTTAATTCTATCTTTAATTAATTAATTAATTCAGTCCAATGGCGGTAGAGTTAACTCAATGCGTATCAAGAGAGAAACGTGGAGAATATATTACTGGTCTCTAGCTGTCTCCTTAATTTCCAACTTAGCAAGGTCGATCCATGCATGCATCGATCGCTATTAATGATGTTAATTAGTTAACTAATTATTTTGTCTGCATGCCTAGCTACTTTAACAATTATTAATAGGCATGCAATTCAGTACCCCAAATGACGACGCATCATTAATCTTTAATTAACCGTACGTACACTTAGATTATATATATATGCTCATTTGCCTAGCTAATTTCATTACTACGTACCCAACTAACGACAATTGAGTGAACCTCGTAAAAAGAAAAGTTTTGGCCAAAAGAACTAAAGGCAACATAAACAATTAAGCACAAATAAACAATATATTAACGATCGATGTAAAAGTCTATTTTTTTAATCTATAAATTAATAATTTAATTAAATTATTCCTTAATTTAGAGGTGTCACAATGTATAAAATATTAATTAATTAATATGCGCGCATGATATCGTTTTCAAAAATATTAATGTCTAAATCACTTTCATTGTCATTTAATTAGGTCTAGTTTGGCCAAGTGTATTTTTGCACACAACTCTCGTGTTGAGACTCGAAAGGGATTTGGCCGATTCCACATTTCCACTTCGAGTTAATTAGGCGATCGATTCGATATGTTTATTTCGTAGAAAAATATAATTAATGCCTCCTGGATTGATTTGCATTGATATATTAATATGTTTGGCCGACTCAAACTAATCGAATCATTTGGATCGGCCAACTCGTTTGGATTGATTGATTAGCCCAAGCAAACTCGGTCATCCGAGCAAACTAGACTGCTCAAATTGAACGTTATTCAACAAGACCGATTAGCCTACCAACTTTATCAACTTAACAACCTAACCAATTTGATTGGATCTGTTGGTTGGTGTAGAAAGCACCAGATAATGGAACTTTTATTTTGATCATGATAAAGGATTCAAGTTAAGGTTGTGTTGTGTGCTAACAAGATAATCTAAGCATGCAAGTAACATAAGAAAGTCTAAATTGGAAGCTAAGTAAAGAAGTCTTAATTAGTTAGTTGGATCAGGCAAGAAGTCCTAGTTAGGTAATCGGGCAAGAAGTCCTAGACAGGTGGATCAGACAAAAAGTCCTAATCAGGTGGATCGAACAAAGTCTTGATAGATCAAGGGCATGCACCAAGTGGGAAGTTAAGGTAGATTCTTGGACCAGACGTCTAGCTAGCAGATCGATGGGTTAGCTAAGATTGGATATCAAAAGAAAATTCTGGGGTCAGAGAATCAGATGATGAGAAAAAGTCCAACTAGGTCTGAAAGACTGAATAGTTGGCAAAAAAGATAAACTCTCCTGAGAGAAGTAAATGAAGACGCATTTTCTTGAAGGGAACAATAGGCGTCAGTCTGACCTAGGATTTCATTGGAAACTTGAAAGTCAAAATCAGATAGTTGTAAAATTGTCTAAAACTAATTTCCTGTTGTATATATATATATATATATATATATATATATATATATATATATATATATATATATATATATATTGTGTTAACTATGTGATGCAGAAAATTAAGGAACCGAAACTTCAGAGTCCAGGTGCTTCTATTAGATCTAGGCGCCCGAATGGTCCAAGGGCCCAGAACAGATTCAAGCGCCCAGAAGTTATCTTTTCGGACCAATGAGGTGGATGAGATGGCGCATCATGATTTGTTGGGGACACCTCAGCTTCTAGGTGTCCGGAAGGCTTCCAAGCGCTCATAGGAGGATAAAGCATGGCAGAGTCAAGACTGATTCAGCAGCCTCTACGTCAACATTCCAAGCGTCTGAAAGGGATTCAGGAGCCCAGAGATACTAAGTCAGCTACGATGGTGGATTGACTCACTGATATAGGGGGGGGGGGGGGGGGGGGAGTGCTCGAAAGGAGATCCTAGTGCCTGGATTGGTCCATGTAAGCAATTGCGACCAAAATCCTAGATACAATTTTCAAGCTCAGTCTACGGTGCTTATTCATGCAATCCAAGCTCCTGAGACACTGCTGCGACGCCGAGACACTGCACCAAAAACCACACACAACCTCTAATCTCTTTGTTGGTAGCATTAGCATATTTTATTTAAGTCCTTTTATACTTAATTCATAGAAATGGTAAATATGTTACCGTTTCTATCTTATTTGTAAAGGTGAGACTCTTTCTCATTGTGAGAAAGAGTTACTTAGTGAATTGCCCAACGAAAGCAATCAAGGACTGCGAAAGTTGGAGTAGCAGCAGCTAGAGAGTATAAACCCAGTAAAAAAAATGTCCTTAAGTTTGTTTTTACATATTACTTTCCACTGTGTATTTTATATTTGATTAACAAAATTTTTAAAAATATGTGAAAAAATGACAAACGTTATTCATCCTCCCTCTAACGTTCTCACCGGTCCTACAAGATCAACTAAACTAACTGATACGACTAACCTGATAGGTATGACTACTGGCTTGACCAAATCAATGGCCCAATTAGACATATTGCCACCTAACTTGTTTGGGTCAATTGGACCAGTTGCCTCCCAACCCTAACCCAATTTAACCGATCCAATTGTCTCTTGATTTGATCAAATTACTTAACTAGCTACCCCACTTGAGTGATCAAATCACTTCAACCAACCATATCATCCAACTTGATCGATCGACCTGACCCATCCAACTTAATTGGATTGGCTCGTCTAGACTGCTTGGATCATTTGTTTCCCGATCGAGTTGATCAAATCACTTGGCCTTCTCAATGTATTTGGACATATCACTAGTCCCAAATTGATGAGTTTGCATAAAAGAGTAACACTCACGTATTGAACGAAATTGAAAATATTTTAATAATAATTTGTTATTTTTTTCACATTTGAATCAAAACAATTTTCCCTCCCGAGAACAGCTAAAATCTTTTCATTCATTTTATTTTATTTTATTTTTAAAAGGAACCGGGCAATGGGGCACTAGAAACTTGTTCCTAACATTCTTGCTCGACCATACAAATGGCATTGTCTAATGCACAAAAGTGGAAAAATAAATACAAAGTGATCATGCAAATTCATCTGCCTGTGAAAATAAAAATTATCTGACACGAGAAAAAAGAGACGTTTGTTTATAGAATATATAACTTAAAATGAAATTATCCTAGAACTATATATAATTTGTGAAATATATTGAACCTCTTGCTTGTTTATTAGTATCTAAAAGAAGCATGCAAATGACAAGAGGGTTTATGCAATTTTATAAGGATTGTATCAAAGTAGTTAATATCAAATTAATTATGCTTTCTTTCGATACACCTACAATGATATGCTTAAGAGAGGTAATCAGAGGGAATTTCACTAACGGATCCTGACATAGCTTATGGTATCCCTACAAAACAAAACAAATGATATTTATAGTTAATAATTAAGCATGTTCGATCGATGTGAGCAAAATTTTTGAGAGCAGCAGCAAATCACACAGGAGTGGAAATGGCGATAGCATACCTCAGGTTGACCAGATAACAAAATAGTCCTAATTTTAAGGAGAACAATGTTAATGTTCTGAAGATAGTTTTCGATGTACGCCATGGCATCCTTTACAGCAATTATTTTCTGGATTGTATTTGAGGGTGGCTGATCACGTATTACTACTCTACCAAAAGATCTTCCTAGACGCCCTTGTTCTTTGAGACCCTTCAATAAAAAGCATAGTGGTAGCTGTAAGACCCTTAACTCGGTGGCGCGGCTGATCACAAGGATTTGGGTGCTGCTCCTTTGATCCAACCTAATGGGCATGTGTGCAAGACATGCTAAGCAGAGAAACTGGCGGCAACACAGGGGTGTTGTCCAAGCACAAGTTATGCAGGAGGCAGACTTGACATTCATGCGAGCAGGGCATGTGCGCAAGGCATGCCAAGCAACGGCAAGGCGCGCGGGGCGCCAAGCAAAGGCAAAAGTTGGGCATGTGCGCAAGACATGCCAAGCAGCGGCAAGGCGCGCGGGGCGCCAAGCAGCAGCAAGGTGCGCGGGGCACTAAGCAGCGAGACGGCAGTGCGCGGGGTGTTGTCGAAGCCAAGTCAAGCAGGAAGCAGACTTGGATTGCGGCGAACATATGCGAAGACGGAACGTGCGGAGTCTAAGCATTTTGCCAAGCATGGCTCGTAGGAAACGCGAGCCACGCATGCGGTGGGCGCATGCAAAGAATACGGAGCAGCAGGAAGGTTGTTCTCGCCTAAGTCCGCGGTGCAGGACTTAGGCCACGCACGAGGCGCGCGGCTGGCAGATGGCATGGAGCCAAAGCACCATTCTGTGGAGCCACGCATTAGCCAAGCAGACTTGCGGAAAGACGCGAGCCAAGACATGCGGCGGGGCGCATGCCATGCGGCACGACGACGGAGCGGCAAGCGGGCTGTTTCGCCTATGTACGCGGTGCAAGACATGGGTCATGCACATGGTGTGCAAGCTGACATTTGGCAATGGTGCCAAATAAGCAATGACATGGACAAAGCGGTTTTGCCATGTAAGCAAGGTGGTTGGTGTACCTACTTTGTAACCATCCTAACTTCCATTGTAACCTCTACCTATGCATGATAAATAGGCAAGAGGGGGAGGCATTGGGAAGTGTGCCAAGGGTGAGTGTTGTGCCAAGGGGTGTCAACGTGAAGTGTGCCTAGAGTGAGTGCATTGGGTGCCTTTGACGTTGAGGGCAGTGAGTGCCATCAACGTGCTCTTCTTGGGTGCAATTGGGAATAGGTACCAAAGGGGTGCCAACGTGAGCCATTATGGTGTGTGCATGAGCAGTAGCAAGGGCTATTCTCGTGTGCTATTCTGAGGGCTACACTTGTGTGCAATTCTTGAGGAATTGGTGAGAGCAATTGTAAGGTCCTTGTATTCCTTTGTTATACGGAATAATAAAGGTTGGGAGTTTCCTGTACATTGCTTGTGGTGCTTGTTTGTGGCTTTTGTTCCTAACACTTGCAGAAAATATTCGCTTGTGCGTTGGTGTGCTTTCGGAGGCTTAATCAAGTGCGGGACTTGATCGCCGCACAGGGGATTTTTGAAGGCGGAAAAATAACCCTGTGACAGTAGCCATAGTCATGATGGTTGCCGGGAGCACATAAGACAGTAAATTTCTGAAAAAGGCAACGGATAATGATTACGATACCCAATGTAATCTTTTATTGACAAAACGAAAAAAACAATGCAATATTATTAAAGAAACAAATGGAGATGTTTTTCTAAGCAAGTAAATGCCTACCCAATGCCGAGGCAATTTAATTAACAAGATAAACATTACAACAAACAAATCCAAGAACAATAAAAATCAGGGATGCATTCTTTATTACACAAAAGATTAACGTAAGATGATGTTGATGAAAGAATTGACAACAAGCAGATGATGCAAACTGGAAAGAAAAGATAATCCATCTGAGCCCCCTGCTGTATAAATGGAAAGACAATCTAATTTAACGGGTTGGTCCTGTAGTTGTTTGTGGGCTTTCCCACTTGAATGAACCATTTTATCGAGGTTTAAAATATAATCTCAAGTTGTGCCAGAGTTTATCACAGTTTTGATTGTGCTGCTGTTCTGACTTATAGTGCTAGTGAAGAATCATAAGTGGAAGGAAGAAGGAAATGAAGAAAAAAAACAAGAGATGGCATCTACATATCTCATTTTGCACTTTGTGTTACATCTAAAATGATATAATTCGGATATTATATTGGGCAGACACACTTTCAAATTTATTTTATATCATTTCAAGTGTTAGCATGACACAATATTCATCCACATAACTGACAAAATGACATAGGAAATTAAGATTAGTTATGCGATTAATATTGAGTTTGGATAACTAGAAGAATATATATATTTTGACCATACGCACAACACAGTATGAGATTCCAATACATGATTTGTATATTGACCTTTGGTCACCTAATTCTCAGTTCTTAATTCATTTGTTTCTTTCGGGTGGTGGGGAAAAAAAATGACATTTAAAATTTTAAATTATTTTGGCATGTATCATAGCATGCCAAGAGAAATTAAGTGTTATTATGACACTATATTCATCCATATAATTGACACAATGATGATATTCATCCACATAGTTGACACAATAATATAGGAGAGATTACTTGAGCAGAACAATATCAAATGCTGATAATTTTCCCAACCAATATGTTTTGACCATAGCGCATGACACAGTACAAGATTTTAAACAATGATTTATATATTTTCCTTTGGTCAGCCAATTCCCAGTCCTTCATTCATTTGTTTCTTTCAGGTATACAAATTATGGATGGCTTAAACAAGAAAGAGTTTAATTGAAATTTCTATAAAAGACTAAAATATCATGGTCATTGAGTATGAATTGGTCTTTTACTTTATTCAACCTTCCTTTATGGATCACAGCTGGGATGGACAATATCTACCTTCTAGGTCTCTATAGATTGTGGGGGTCTTAAACGTAAAACAGTTACCTATTTTCAATATCATGAGTAAGGTGAAAGCCATAAACAAACTCGAGGGACTAATTACATAACACTAACATGGCTCATGCAACTTGACTAGCAATGGTTTGGTTCCCTCCCTTGGATTTTCTTAAGTCTGCTACTAAAATATCCCTCACATAAAATATGCACACTGACAAGATACTGTTCTAGTATCGTGCCGACGATCCGATGCATTATATCAGTAACAGAGGTTGAAGGAGGAAGGAGATGAAGCAAAGGAGACGTTGTAGTATTAAGTTTCAGTAATTTACCAAAATAGTAGGTTTCGACCGTTTCGACCAATATCGTATAAGATTTAAAATCATGTTCGCAAATAATGTCTCCTTCCTATACTTCATCTCCTTCATTTTGAACTCCAATCCATTATCGATACCATGCATCGAAACATGAGCACGATACTAAAACATTGTTCTAGTAAAAATTCAAAACTTCAACACAACTCAAAATTTTGAGCCTTGCTAATATCTTTCACTACAACTATACATTCTGAAATTATAAGCACCACTTCTTTAGGGCATTCAAATACTATGTTTTCTTTGAGTCACCGAATTGAAAATTTTAGCAATAAAACTTGAAGGGTACACAAAAACTTTCAAGTATCTAAAAGCAAAGAAATTATCTACATACCTGAAAATAACGGTATAGACAATGAATAAAAAAGATAGAGTTACACGTGGATTCTTCCACTGCCTAAGCTCATCAAATCTTTTGGCAACCACTAATAAGGGAATCAAAAGCTCCTGAGGTCCATAAAGATTGAACAAGTTAATCAACTGAAGGAAGAATATAACTATGGATAAATAACTGTTAACAAATCAAAAGATTGCTCAACTAGAGGTTCAATTGTCCTGATCGGCCACATCATCCAGGAGAAGATAATTGTTCAGACCAACCCAGATTAATATTTCCAATTGCATATTAATCACATTAATTTAAGATTAAAAAACACTACCTAAAATATACTTAGAAATCATAATCACAGATGAACCAATATTAAAAATTAATTTATTATGATATAAAATAATTGTTGATATATAACCAGAACAACCAACTTGCAATTACTTTTCAATTAGAGAATTCTAGGATTTTTTTGGATGTATTTATTATTTCGATAGGTTAAAAATATAAAAATGAATTATTTTTCAACTCATAAGTCAATTATGTCAAACTGTGAAAGGTCATTTTTGACATTTTAAGTCATATGACAAGTCAACTTGATTTTGTGAAGACTACCATGTTTAACAAGTTTTTGACTATTTTTTTTCCACATCTAATCTGTGAAATAACCTGAGTTGAAGAGATATCAGGTCTGTGAAAGTTTACAATAAGACAAATAGAAATAAAATAAGAATATATGAAATGCAATTTTAGTAAGAAAAGATAACAAGATGGATGAATATTAAATTCATGTAAGATTTTAGATATCTTCAATCTATTACTAAACAAGGAGATGTCGATTAAGGCATCACTGATAAGACGAAGAATGTATTGGTCAAAAAGAGAGGAGCCTTTTTACACACGTGTGATTGTGATTGTTGTGTGCCTTTTAAGTTAAACGAAGTATTGGACTAATAGCAAGCAACATATATAGAAGATTAATGTATAAGAGATAAGGATGCTAAAATGAATGTATAAAACTATTATGAAGGATAAAATAAAAAATAAAAAAAAAATACTAAAGAACAATTTAGTGTAACTCTAATATATGATAAAATGAGAGAAAATAAGTTAAAGTGGTAACATCATGTTCAAAGGTGACCAATAAACTTTATAGTTAGAAGATTTGAATTTGATTAGAATGAAATGTCTAAAAAGTAAAGAGAGGCAAAAAGAAACACGGTCGATGCAATAAAAAATAATTTAATTGATTTAAATATCACTAATGATATATCATGGTATAGATCTCAATAAACATATAAAAGACCACAAATATTTAGGACAAACACAACTTATTTGAGACAAACACGACTTGATGATAATGATATGATATTTTCTGTGAACTATATGTAACACCAGTCCATATTGGTTGGTTAAGCGTCTGTCAAGTATGACCTTTCAATTATCATACAATTAAATCTACCTAAAAAATTTATTTAACAATGATTATTCCCACTATTAGAAGTAATAAAAAATGCTTGTCTTTTTTACAAAAAAGTAACTATAATATCATAAGATATTCTTTCACCAAAAACCTTCAAATACACCTCTGTAATCCCCAAACACTTATACGTCCATTCAAATTTCTCCTAAGAGAAGCATGAGGTTTTCAGTCAGGTGTCCATGAAGAACTTCATCAAGGTCATCTAAAAATCCTTTATGATTTGGTCTAAAAGATGTATACAATTAGACATACAAACAGATAAGTAAAACTTTGAAATTTCCCATTACTCAACCAATTGGTGCGGTGCTGGTATTTGTCTTTGTTCAGATGATAATACCTCATACCTTAGAAATGAGTTTTAGATGACAGGAATATTAATTAGTGCACATTAGGAGAGCCAGTGCTAAACAAGAACGGGAATGTTCTTGAACCAAATCAGTGCCTATTTGGAAAAAAAAATGACCCAACTAGAGTTGTTATTCTCCTAGCTAGTATGCCTCAAATTTCATGACTATTACCGGATTTGATGAGTATGTACAAGGATACCAGCAAACTTCCCTAAATTTGAACCAAGTGAATTTCTTTTTTTTTATTACCAAACTGCAATGAGTCCCTGCCTAAACCCAGTGTAAGTGGATAAGGTAAAGCGCATAGAAAAATTCAGACAGTCTTCCTATTCTAATGGTGAATAAAGGAAGAGATAAGTTTAACTCTGGAAACAACACAACCACAAGAAAATATACATAATTAGCCAAGTAAATGTGGCATTCAAAAATTCAATTATTACTTTACACATTATTTTACTTGGACATTAATTGAGCTGGCATGATGGTAATTTCAACATGCTAAGGATCTGATCATCTGAATATGTATTACTACATTTCATGATTTATCTAAGCCACGATGATTAATTGTCTCATTTACCTCCACATGCTTATTATGTTTATAGCACTTCATAAGGTAGAAGCTTAGCCAGCGTAAAACCAAGATTTTCTACCAGTTAAAACCATTAAAGAGTTCATAGATGGAGAAATTAATACCTTGAAAAGATCAATATTGCTTGGGATTCCTTTGATCATAGCTGCATCAATTGTTGCTTGAGTCTTCTCCACTATTCGACTTTTCACTTTGCATGTCAGTGCGGCCCTCTCAACAAGACTTAGATCACCTACAACAAGGTTTTTTGCCAACACGATCCCACGTTTAACTAAAGAATTCCTCCAGAAGGTGACTGACATGTTATCTGACCAACTTGGAGATTTCATCCACTTGCGCAAGTACACACTTCCATCTATGTCAAACACATGAATATTGACATCAGAAAGGCCTTCAACAGATCTAGTCCACTCAACTCTTTGATAATTTGTTTGCTCAAACTTTGTTATCCGTGGCCCACCCCAAAAACTTAAAGCTAAAGTCTGCAAAACCACTTCACCATAAGGAACAGTCCGTAAATATGAGAACTGCACCAGTTTAGCTGGATCCTCTGACAGCCTTCTTATAAACTGAAGACATTGTAACCTTGCTATACTGTTTGCTGTACTTCTAATAACTCGTCTCCTTCCTTTATGAGCACCATATATACATAATGGATTGATGGGTCATCATCACTTGGTCCATAATCACGTACAAACTCATACATTGAGATAATTTCGTTAATGGAAGCATGCCAAACGTCTCGTCTCATTTCACCACCAAAATCAATAAATTCAAGGATCCAAGTTTCTGAACTGATATAATATGATGTCAGAACTATGATAAAGTCAGGTGTATAGAAAGTAAAATTTTAATAACCTGTAAGGCTATCACAATTCAATGTGAAGCTAAAAGAGAAATCTAAATGTCCAAAATTTATATTTTGAGTTATGGTTGAACATGGATTAGAATCTAAAACAAGTTTATGCATTTTATATCATTATGCTTCAAGGGAGAACGGAAATAGATGTGTAGGCATATAAAATTTACTCACTTGAGGCCAGAAGTAACAGATACAGCAGAATCAAAAAAGAGCTTCCGGATTGTCTATGAGCTTCAATTTTGCTCAATCACTAGTTTTATTCGAATTTATTTGTCTATGAGCTTCCGGATTGTCAAATTTCTCCCTTTTTTGGTACTTGAAATGAGATTTTATCGAGTGGAAACTAGTACTGCTAGCTGTATTTGCTACATTGGGAAAATTGAAGGAAAAAAAGAGAGCTTTTGATAGAGGGTTCAATCATCCCCTTCTACTGTTACCTTTTTTTTTTTTTTTTTTTTTGATGAACCTTCGCCAATACATCTTCCATCAGAAGGTAGAAGGTTATTGGAGTCAGTACTTGGACAAGGAAGATCGGTGTTGAAAGGCACAAACGAGAAAACCAAATTTAGTAATGTGCCCAATAAAAACAAAACCAGTCTAGGAGTAATGTGCCCAATAAAAACTTAGATTGTCCAAATGCACCACAAGAGATGACTAGAGATACAAGCAAAACTTCAAAAATAGCAAGGAAATATTCCAACCAACATGGTGATAATGGAACTAAGATTGTCAGGCGAAGACTTTATTTTGCTTCTGAAGACTCAACTCCAATTCATCATTCTAGAAGAGAATTATTGAACAAAAATTGGAAGCATCTGGCTAGAATGGCTGGTGAGGCAAATAGTACAGCTAAAACCCACATTGTTGAGATATCAAAACAGAATAGCATTCAGAGTCATGTAAAGTTAGATGGTGACACAGTGATGACTTTAGTGCAAGGGGGAATGGAGAATGAACAAGCTAAAAGTTGTTATAATCATGTTGACAATGCCCGAAGAGGTTGCATATATCCAATTGCAAATGCAGACACAGGCCAGCAATATTCCACAATTTCCACCGGAATGTAAAAGGAGGAGAACCATGCTAATGCACAATGGGAAGTTTGGTCAGATGACACGAACCTCCAAATCATGTAGCTTTGTAGATGAACAAAATATGGTACCATTGGGTGATTTGAAAACCTCAGATTTCATGCTGACATTTGGTCCCATCAAACGGGTGACAAAGAAGAGATCGAAGGTGCCTTCCTATTCGAGCCCCTAAGCCGGTTCTCACTGAGATAGTTGCAGACTACAAAGGACTTTTGCAAAACCTTGAAAGCAGACATCAGGCATGCATCGAAGCCTTGTTCACAGATACTCGTATGAGAATGAAAACAGGAAAACAAACAAGATGGAAACATGTTCATCTGCATTCAAGATCAGATCAGTATAGTGAGCATGAAGAAAAACACCTTGAATTGAGTTCAAAATCAGATGTTTTACAAGAAATTGGCATTAATGGTCTCCAGAACGTAACCATCCAAGAATGCCAGCGTAGAAACAACATTTTAGACCAATGTACTGATATGTCACAAGCAATTGTGCCTTATATGTATCAAACATATAATTACAATGCAGCTGAAGGACAATCTGCTCTTGTAAGTTATGAAAGCAACATGATTGTTCCATATGCAGGAACTTATGAAACCAAGAGAAAGCGCCTCAGGGCCAAAGTTGATTTGGATGATGAGACAAATAGGGTATGGAATCTTTTAATGGGGAAAATGATCAGCTATGAAGGATCAGATCCGGACAGAGAAGAGCAATGGGAAGAACAAAGAATGGTATTTAGTGCCCGTGCAGATTCATTCATTGCACGAATGCGTCTTATCCAAGGTACCGCTAACAATGCCTCCGTCTTCAACAACCATATTTCAAAATATTTTCACAAGTGAATTTATCTGCGCAAGGAAGTCGAAACATAAAAGCAAATAACTACAATCTATGAGCTGAGTGGACTTCAACATTCTTTATAAAATCTCCAGTGGTAAAACTCAATTCTGTTTGATGCATATTAAGATAGGAGAATTCATGTTTGCCTCCAAACAATATTATTTTGGAAGAAGGACAAATGTGATTGCTAATAATTGTCTTCTAGGTACTTGGTCTTATGAGATAACCCATCATCATTAAGAAAGAAACAGTAATGATTAGATCCCTATTAGTTCCAATTATTTCTATTAAACAGCTGATCAGAAATATAGCATTCAGAATGAAAATGAGAGATTTCCAGGGAAAGAGAGGCAAAAGAAGAGAAAGAGATTTCTCTTCTCAGCTCATCCAAGAAATCATCGAAGCCAAATCATCCAAGAAAAACGAAAAAAAGAAACAAAGAAATATCTAATATCTCCTATCATCTCCTAAATCCACGTAGATGCGCTCATCAGGCGGCGGCGGCGGAGGTGCACCTCCGCCGGCAATGGCTATTCTGAAGTCGGCAATGGCTTTTCTCAAGTTGGAGATCACCCGAGGGAAGTCGGCTACCGCCTCGGCGAAGTCGGAGACCGCGGAGACCGCCCGGGCGGCGTCGGCGGCGAAGTCCCAAGCGGTGTAAGTCGGGCGACCCGGGGACGAGATGGGGACGAGCGAAGTCAAGGGCGAAGTCCCATGGGGACGAGATGGGGACGAGGGGGCGAGAGGGGTCGGCGGCGAGGCATGGAGAATTGGGGACGAGAGGGGGAGAGGGGTCGGCGGCGAGGCATGGAGAATTGGGGACGAGAGGGGGAGAGGAGAGAGAGTTTTTATAGGTTCAAGTAGACCTAGACCTGACCACGGGCCGGGTCCAGCCCGGACCCGGCCCGGACCAACTTTTCCAATGGGAAGAGTTCGCTCATTAGAAACACAAATTTAGTCACCTTCATTATCAGGTTTGACAAATTTCAAATTTTGTGTGTTATTGGTCATGTATGAAGAAGAGCTGCAGTAACTTGTCGAATTAATTTTTGTGAGATGGAAGAAAGATGTAGGGAGTGTTGCTCATTGAATGGTATAGCAATTTGTTCAAATGCAGCAGCCAAGAGGAAGAGCTAGTGGCATATGTAAGTAGGAAATTCTTATTTTGGAGGATTTATTCTACAACCTTCCTTAAGTTTCAATCAAATTGATTATTTTTTCACTAATGATTTGATTGATTAGAGACTTAGTACTTGGTTGATTTAGTGCTTAATTGATCACATACTTACTGTTGGATCATTTTCACAACTAAATGTTTGTATGATTATTTACACTTAGAGGAAATAAAACATAACCTAATGCTGTTTGGTTTAATCCTAGGTAATGAGACAAAACCTTTTTTGTTTGAAGGTTTTAATACATTACTTACTTTTACATTTACTATATTACCCTTAATTCAATTATAATCATTTTTACAATTCAATTAATTTGATATTTAATTATTTTTAAAATTAAATTATTCATTATAATATTAATAATATAATATATATTATAAATTTTAAAATTTTAAATTATATGCTCGTCATGCGATCGAGTTGTAAACCAAGCCGATGAATTAGATGCCCCTCTTGCGATCGAGTTGAAAACCAAAAATCCGTTCAGTTGGGATATCGACCACAATTTCGATGACATATCATTGCAATTCTGAATTGGATCGGTGATGACTACGATAATCCACTCTAGACACTCCACAACAACATAAAAAGGATGAAATCAGCTCAATTTCCATATAGCACACTTTAAGTAGATAATATTAACTCTATAATAATAATAATTCAAAGATAACAAAATAAATATTTTTCATGAAATGCAGAAAACATATGAAACTCAAATGGAAGTTTCAAGCTCCCAAAGACAAAAGCAAACCACACAATGAAAACAAACACCATACTACATCAAGTTGCAGCAGCAAACCTCCGATCCGGAATCACTTTCTCGACGATTTTATCTTCCTACTACTGGTAAAGTAGACAGCTCGATAAGGACGACCAAAGCACACTCGTTGAGAAAGCAGTTGGATTTTAAGCATGGAGGCCTATGATGACAATGCAAACGCTACAGCTTGACTGGAGTTGCCACCACGACGCAAACCCCAGGTATCACTATCGTGTTCAAAACAACCGTGCGTAGGACTTGCTTATATTCCTCTCAATCGAAGATAATCAATTCTTGGTTCCCGCAGCCTGGTAGCATTAAGGAGAAGATAAAGTGTAAGCATATTGATTGATCCCAAGTAAAAGAGACAGAAAACATAAACACAGTTTTGCAACTAAAGGAAACACTGGAAGAAGATTATTACACAATGGCCGAGAGAGAACTAATGATACCTCATCATGCATTATGAACTGGACAATAGCTGCTACAAATTAAAGGGAATGTAGTTAAATATGTCAAGTCGCTAAATGTTCCATGGTAGTTTGGCTAAGTCAAGTAAATGCAAAATAACTTGTAAAAAGGTGCTGAAGTAATGAACATTTACTTATAGTTTTCATTATAGCAATAGTAGAGACCACAACAAACAATCAAAAGACCTGAGGAGGCTGAGACAAGAAATAACTCCCACAAACACAAATGAAAAGTTAATCATTGTATGAATTTTTCTAAACAAAAGTTATAACAGCAATACCTCATTTTCTTACCATTAAATCTTCTTCAAATAAAGTATCACACAAAGTACCGATTAGACCAAATTGATTGTGCTTTATATTGTTCAGGCAGCAGAGTCTGCTACAGATTTGAGTGCTGATTTTGCTGCACATTGAATGGTTTTAGTTGTTCGAAGAGCTGGATATGGTTGCACCACACAGAGAATGACATTCATCCAAGAATGACTTTGCATACTTTAATTTGCCTGAGGAGGCAAGTACAACCAAAAAACATAAAGAATTTGCCTAAATGTAAAAGCACAGAAGTTTACAAAGAAATGATTAGATCAAACAGAAAGAATATAAACTCTATGATCTAACTCTGTTGAGTAGAGAGTGGAAAATTTTTATAAATGAGATAGGAAAAGAAAAAGGTTAACAGCCACAGCAAAAGGCCATGTTATGCCTAACTATTGAAGCATACTGCAAAATTGAAATCATGACCAACACATTTTAAATGCAAAAGGAAGCTGCTGCACACAACCAAGCAGCAAACAAAACATTTGATGCAAGAAGGCAACAACAACAAAAAAGAATAAAAAACAATACATACCCATAACATTTTCTCTCAGAAAGCAAGAAATGCAATATAACTATTACTTGCTTCTTCACAGATATTCACAAATACAGGTTCTGAAAACTGATGCAAATGCTTACTGAAAATACATGGCATGTAAAGATTGATTTTCCTGAACACAATTCTATAGAAGTTCCAAGCTACTATATCACTATTTTCAATCTATCGGTAAGAGCATCGCATGTCTTAATAATTTGAGAAACTAATGCTCCCTGCTACAAGATCTTGATATCATGCTAAAAGAACGGGATAACCGGGGAGACGCATATGGTGTCAGTTTGAAAGAGATAGACTCCTTACCTAGGGTTAGGGCTCGATGCGGGGATGAACGGAAAGACAGAAGAGGGCTTCGAATCGCCGGCGCCACTGTTAGAGAAGGGAGCAAGCGGAAGCGAACAGGAGAGGAGGGCTTTCGCTCGCGGGAGAAGAGGCTCGCTCACGAGAGAGGAGGCTTTCGCTCGCGGAAGAGGAGGCTCGCGGGAGAGGAGGCTCGCGAGCTCGCGGAAGCGATCGGGGACGGGAGAAGAGGCTTTCGCTCGCGGGAGAGGAGGCTCGCTCAAGCCTCGCTGGCGATCAGGGACGGGAGAGGAGGTTTTCGCACCGACGGGAGAGGAGGCTCGCGATCGGGGAAGGCTGCTCGCGGAGGGTTTAGGGGAGGGTAATTTTGTAAACAAAAATTACTTAACCCCGGAATCAGTGATTACTTAAGTTTTTCCTGGTTTTCTAATTCCGGGTCAGATAACCTTTTTTGCTGACGTATGCTGATGTGTCGGGTATGACATATTACTTCAGAATCAGCGATTACCTAAACCAAACAAGGGTTTGATTGATTACCTTAGATGGATAACCAAGGTAATCACAGATTACCCCCAACCAAACGCACCCTTAGTTGCTTAGCACTCCACCTTCATTTATGATAATTTTGTGCAAAATTTTAGTTACTATGTAGAATCAACATGTTTAATATTAACATTAATTATTTGAGTTCTTTTGTATGTATACAAGCAAATATAAAATTGATGTTAAAGTCATATTTGGGCATAAAAAATATAATTGTTTGAGAATTCTTTTGATCATGTGCATGGAATACCATAAGTTTAATTTGTATAAATTCTCAAATCACGTGAGTAGATGAATTGAAAGAGCAGTAGTTGAGTTTCTAACATTAGATAGTTTACTAGTAGAGTAAAATAAATAAATAAATGTGAAATTTAATTTTCATTTGAAATTAAAAATATTTGGATAATTAAATTAGTTGTTCATATTTAATGAAAGAAGTGTATCAACCAATTTATCATCTATAAGACCTAAAAAGAAATAAGGCTTTGTGTATATTTTTGTTATGAGAGAAAAATATCCCAAACAAGTTTTTAGATATTTCTATGATAAGAAATATGTAGTTGGTCGAAGATCTTTCATTTAGAATGCTTGTTTTAGAGTATGCTTGACGATTTGAATCACATTATGATTCTCTCTTATGATTAAATATCATGAACCTATAACATAATGTAAATGTCTTTTATCTATGAAAGAAGAGAATGAAGAATAATCATTAGGGCTTTAGTTCGCATACCATATAAACAGTTTCTATTAGATCATTGAATAATCATTAGATCGATAGCAAATAAAGTATGAGTATATGCTATTTTTGTCATACATACTGATGATATCTGGAGTTACTCTTGAGCATCTGACCTCATTTTCCGACTGATCAATCTTTTTCCCGAGCACTCTCCACTCGCCAATCTGCTCACCTAAGAATTCGACCTTCGTCAAACTCGAGAAATATAGTTGTTGAGATGCTATAATCCACAAAACTACAATACTCGTGATGTTGTAGTTCTTAGGATGCTACAATAGCTGTAGAACTGCAATACTCGAGAGTGCTACAATACCCGCAAAACTACAATACTCGAGATGTTATAATACCCACGAAGCTATAGTGCTCAAGATACTACAGTCTCGAGATGCTACAATACCGACGAAGCTACAATATTGCAAGATGCTACAATTCCCACGAAGCTACAATACTCGAGCAAATCATTCGGTGTCTATTCTCCTGAACACTCGACATTCATCCAACGATTCGAACTCAAAAATCTGAAAACTCGACCTCAACCTTCGACAACTCCAAACGACCCGACAACCTTAAGTAACCTATCTGCCAATGACCCAACACTATTAGTATACAATCTAACGACTATCACCCTTGGCCCCCCCTCCCCCCAATGACCCGACAATGTAAGGTACTACATGAAAATTTCCTTCCGTCGATTATATAAGGATTGACATAGGTATATGAAAGGGGAATGATTTTCTTCTCACGCACATAAACAACTCTTCTCTGTGATGCGCTCTCTCGCTCTTTCTCTCTCTATCTCTACAAGTCCCCTTTTTTCAATTCGATCTTGATTAGGACATCAGAGTGGTCGCGCGGGTACCATCGATCAATCATGATGTGCTTTGCTTCATAGGCCATATAATCTTGGCCAGCTAAGAGAACCATAGCATCAACTCAAAAGGCATTTAGGAGAGGAAGAGCCCGAACAAGCGAAAAAGACACCATCAGACATGAAGATCGCATCATAATATACTCATACTTTTGCTTGAAATCTTGTTTAAGCAATCAAACTTCATGATGTTTCAAAGACCTATCAATTCACTTTGATAGAACACACTCACTTTAGACATACAAAAGCAATACATAGATATAAAGAGATGATAGAACTCGAAACTACAACTCGTGAATTGTTAGAAAACGTAGATAATGAAACAATAGAAGATTCACGTAAAGATGAACAATGTGTTGAATGAAAAATAAGGTAAATCTTCAAAGAAAATCACATTTTTAGAAGAAAAAAAATCATCTTTCTTGCTTTCTAATCATAACATTGATAGCCTTTTTGAAATATACACAACTTATTTAGCTTAAGCTTAGTACCAGCAAACACATCCAAATATTCATAATAATTGATAGTTTAAAGAATGACTATACAACTTTTATAATAGAGAATTATTTAACAATACTTTAATAGAAAGATGATTAATTAAATAATTTTCTTATCATTGTACTTCCCCGCTCAGAGAGCATTGGGTACCTTTGGATATAGGCATAAAGCACAAGTTGTTTCGTAGTTGTTTTCTTCTCAATGATACCAAAATGCAGTTGATATGGATACCTCGGACTCCTTCCTTGTGAGAAAAGCAATAAATTGCTCTAATAAGCACTCTCCTGTAGAACCACTATGCAATATTTTTATTTTCCTTCCAAACTAAGTTTGAATTATAACATGAGAGTACTAAAAACTTAACGATTCAAGATGAGTCGTAAGTATATCTAAGACTATCTAAACCTCATCAACAGAGGTTAGCACAACTTATGCACACCTAGAAACCGACCTTTAGAATATTCGTCCCTATTTGGATTCAAACTCTAGTTCTTTTATTTATTCCTAAGCGTTTTACCACTGCACTACATACTTGTGAATTTTAATAACTCTTGTTTTCTGATTTAATGAACATACAAGAGATGGACCCTGGATATCAATATGAATTGTACTTCTAGAAAAAAAAAGTTAAGGTATAAGTTTTTGTAAGAACACAACTTTCACAATTACTAGAACTATGATGCTTTGGATCGAGTATGTTAACTAAACTTCTAGAAGAAAATAACAAATTCAAATTTGAAGCATTGAATGTTCTAATGTCAAAGCTTCCATAGTTTATTTGAAAATTAATTCTAATAGAGATTGAAGCAAACAATAAGTTGGAGAATATTTTGTATCCCCAAAGTTCATAAGTCACGTAAAGACAACCAAGAAGGACATAGGATAACATAATTTTATTTCACAAATTGACTAACAAAAATCAAATTAGTGGCTAGATTAGGAACATATAGAGCATTATTAAGAAATAATAGTTATCAATTACAGGGCATGATAGTTAATGGACCAACTTTTCCAATGGGAAGAGTTCGCTCATTAGAAACACAAATTTAGTCACCTTCATTATGAGGTTTCACTAAAAAAAACACTCATTTTGGGACAAATTTTTGCGACGAAATATTTTCGTCGCAAATTAGCAACTAATTTTGCGACGAAATCTAATTTCGTCGCAAATTGGCAACAATATCTGCAACGAATATTTTTTCATTGCCAAATTGCGATGGAAAAAATTTTGTCGCCAAAGTCGTCGCCAATTGGCGACGAATCCCAGTTTCGTCGCCAAATTTAGCGACCG